>NW_017256447.1:320688-371468 GCF_001594055.1 Mycetomoellerius zeteki
TTGTATTGCTGCAAGAGGTGCACATTTCGAACAAAATCTTCATTAAAAAGTTTATAAATAAAATAATTAAAATAATAAATTAAATATATTTTTTTCTTTTTTCGTGATTTCCTGCGAAACAAAGCAAAAAGGAGCATATGTCTATAGGACTTTTTTTCTTAGTTTTTTACTCCTCTACACGCTCCCGAAGTTTTGCCATTTAATTTGGAAACACCCTGTATATTATATT
This sequence comes from Mycetomoellerius zeteki, assembly GCF_001594055.1. Lineage (NCBI taxonomy): Eukaryota > Metazoa > Arthropoda > Insecta > Hymenoptera > Formicidae > Mycetomoellerius > Mycetomoellerius zeteki. Next base: position 320,918 of record NW_017256447.1, read on the forward strand.
ATGACACATCGAGGAGAAAAAAAGTGATTTTCGTCCAACATTTAACGTTTTGGTTTAAAAATGGATTTGACTTTGCTGTGAGTTACTCTTTGCTTTAAAAACTCTTTAAACTTACGTATAACGCTAGTAACTGTAAGAAATAGTACAGACAAAAGAATTTCAGATAAATGAAAACATATAGGTAATATTTTTGGCTGATGTAATTCTTTGTGAAAATTCAATGCGATGCTCCAATAAATATAATAAGATCGCAGTCTAACAATCTTAATATATGTGCAATTTAGATTACTTCATCGTTCAACGATTTATCGAACGGGGAAAGAACAAAGATTTTTGTTTTCAAATTTCAAGCTTTTCGATATTCTCGATTAGGTTATTACTACTCTCGGTTATTCTCGGGACGAAGCTCTCCTATTCAAAACTCGGGGTCCATCCCGAAGCCGCTGTTATGTCGTGATCGGTCCGCCACCGGCGGGAAAACCGAAACGCAGAACGTGCCGAATGCGAAATTAATTGGAGCCAGCCGGCGCGGCGTGCGGCCTCACCGCGACGGGCGCGCAGGGTAATTTTGATCCGGATCCGGGGAGTTAGTGCCGGGACGGTGTTCGGTGTCCAGTATCCACCGTGCTGGACGGACAACGCGGCTCGGCGCGGTTAGTGCCGGTCCAGATGTCGCCACGGGCGTGACGTCACCGGTTAACTACCCTCTCGTGGTGGGCACCACCACCACCACCACCACCACCACCATTACCACCACGTCGGAGCGCCTTCGGCCGTTCTCGTCCGACGGACACGATATGCGGGGATGATTCTGATTAATTACCGATAGTTACACAAGCTGACGCCGCTTTCCCGTTGACAACCCTCCATCGCTGATACCCCTGGTATCGCTGGACCCCCTTCCTATCCCAACCGTTATCCGTGAGTCGCTTTTTTTAAATCGACCCTGATATCTCGTTGTAAATTCTTTTCTCTGCGCTTTGTATTTTTCGATATTCTTTACGAAATTGTCTGTTAGCACATGATTCGCGAATCAAGCTCGCGAGCTCGTTAATTCTCGAGAAAAATAATATGTAACTATTTTTATTGTGTGTTTTATTGCTTTATATTATAATAAGTTTCTTCAAACGAAACGCGAGCTAGATAACGCATGTAGTCACGCGAGACCGTTATAATATATCACATCATGATATTCTGGATTTCTCTCCATTGTACAACGTACATAGAATAACGCGGCGATTTATTAGAAGCGTCATATATCGGATGGATCAAACAATCCGTTTACGTCTGATGTAGATTTTTCGGTGCGTGTCGCGCGTACCCCTGCAACGTTCATTTATCGATTCGCCGAGGCTTAATTCATTTCGAGGGTCGTGGCGAGGGGGAGGAAGGATTGTTATTCGAGAAGGGATGAAACGATGCGAGCAACAGTGCCCCTCTCTTCGGCCCTGGTACTCCCCCGACCCTCCGCCCCCGCCGTTTCCCACCCCCTCGCCGACGCCTCTTGCATCCAGCCCCGCGTGAGGCGCATCGAGTCGCGGCCGAACGATCGGACCACCAATATTTGGCAATTACGAAATATGAGTTTACATTTAATAATTGCGGTAAACACCGGCGGACGCGTCGAGTGGCCACAGGGGGTGAGTCCAACGAGATACGGTCGCGACCGCGCGCGCCCGCGTTTGGGGTAAATTCCGATTTATTCCCTCTTCCTCGCTTCTGTCCTCTCGCTCAGAACGATAGACATTATAGACGGTTGTTGCACCTTACCCGGCTGACGCTAACCCTCTCGTTTTTCCTACAACCCCTATGCATTTTTGTCACTTCGCGAGACGAAGCTGATTTTCTCGTTTCTCAATAGTTTACCTTGCAGAGAAGGCGAGAAGTGCATGTTAATTATATAAAAAAATATTATTTATTCATATAAATACAATACACAGTTCACACAAATCAAATGTATTCAATAAATATTACGTTACATGATTAATCAGTGTAAAAATATTTCTGATTTTTATATATGTATGTATATAGAGTGTCTATAAAATATTGTATGTCTTCCCCTTACATTTCGTAAACGGTTTAAAATTGTGAAAAATTGCAAAATACGTATTTTATCATTCCAAAGAGAGCTAATTGCGAGATTTGCGAGTAGCTCTTTGAAATTATCAAACACATATTTCGCGGTTTTTAATAATTTTAAACCATTCCCGAAATGTAGAGGATGGGGACAGACTTTACAGCACACTGTATTATAAAACACGATATTAATTTGCAATTAAGCACATCCATTTAATTTATATTTCTTACACGAAAAGAAGGTTTTGCTGAAATATTTAAAAATCTAGCTAGACACAGAAAATAATCTTATTAGACCATCAAAATAATTAAATAGGATATCCAAACTGGTTACGAGGTCAAAACTTTTTGCAGCACGACGCATTATATTTGAGCGTCTTACATAATTATTTTGATTTAACAAAATTGTTTTCAGATCTGTATATAGTTAAATTTATAGATACTTTAGCAAAACAATACTTTAAAAAAATTATTTTCGATATGTAGCGAAATTTTTAGATACTTCAGTAAAACCGTTCTTTTGGAGTACCTATATATTGAATGAAAATTTCTAAATTTTAAACTTCTCTCTTTTACAAATCTTGTAACTTTTCTTAATGAAAACTCTGGCAGCGCAGTAAAACATATACATATTAAACTACAGAAAAGACTTCATATTTAACTGCATTCAATTTTGTATATAGTTAAGTCAAAATCGAATTCACGCGAGATGAAATCTGTGTCTGCGGGATGTGTCTGCATCGCGAATAAAGACGAGGAGAACAGCTTGTCTGCGTGATAATTCGATTAATGCAAACTATCGCGAACTCGCAGGGCGCCACGCTGAACAAAGACGGCAGGTAACAGTCAGGGTTATTGGCGTCGCGAATCGGATGACGCAGAGAACTGTCGCGCGATAAGCCATTAATGACGATATGATCGATATTAGCAAATATTTCCCACGGGGCGTCATGCCGCGCGACAGGCCCGCCTAGGTATTTCGCGATCGTATTTGCGATCGGCACCAGTTATCGGCGGCGACATTTATTCAAATGTAATATCTCGCCTTCGAACGAAGATTACCTACCCGGGAAATGTGTCCCATAGGTATTACAACATCCTTCTTCCTCCGAATTACTCTTCTCGCCCTGATCTCGTTGTCACTCCAACAAGAAGCCCTTCGTCTATGGCTTGTATACATAAAGGGGATATTAATCAAAAGTTCTCTGCATTCGATCTTCTTAGATTAAAAATAAGGTTGCCGCGCAAGATGATCAAACTTGGAAAATGTATAGATGCTATAAAGATACCAAAATTTAATTCCAAGACCAATATATATGTACACTATTTCATATTTATTTTATAAAATAGTTACATAAAATGTTTCTGACATTAAAAGATTTCTTTAAAAATTTAATATACATATAGTATATACTATTCACAATCACAGTTGTTATAAATCAAATATGTAATAAATAGCCAGTACGGTTAAAGTTAAATTTTGCCTAATAATATTTATATGTAAATTTTAAATTCATCTTTCAGTTATATAACTGAACTATATAACTAAACTTTCAGTATTTAAACTTCCAGTTATATAAACTGCGTGCTGATTATTAGTGTCGGACTTGAAACGCAAATAATAAATGTAAATAATAAACTGAAGTTAAAATAATAATATTATAAATTAAATTGATCGTGTTAATAATAATGCTAATAAGCACCTTAAAACTGTAAAGAATTTATTACGAAAAAAAATATTATCCCAGCCAGGATGTACAGTTGTGATATATAATTGGATATATTCCGCATTTTTGTTACAGTTTTTCAAGTAGTTGTACCTTTTCTTATAACTATTTTTTCAATTGTTTGTAGAGGATATCTTAGAATTTAACGGAACAAAGTGTGTGTTGACAGAACTAGTTCTATAATATTTTGTTGCCCATTTGATGCTAGAAATTTGTGCAATGTAAAGAATTTATTGTTAGTTTCTTTTAAAAACATAAATTTGAAATCTAGATATCGAAAGCAACAAATTTTTTTCTTTCAGTTATACTTATAATGCCTACACGTTGAGTGGTTTTCTGCTTATTATTATTTACACTTATATGAGCAATAAATTAGTAACAAATTTCCACATTTTAAAGAAATAGAGATTCTTGTAAAAAGCTTTCTGTGCATATAACTCGTTATATTTCCATTTGTGAATTATAAATTAGAGATGTTTTGGAAGGACAAGCTCTTCAATTGCTTCTTCCGAGTATCCGAATATTATTTTTCTCCGTTCAATCCTATACGCAAGCACGCATGCACGCACGCACCCACGCACGCACGCACCACGCACGGCGTTCGCCCGCTCGCTCATTCGTCTCGCCAATCCCCTTCTAGTTAGTGTCCAACAGTAGTTGAAAAAGTTCTCAGTCCGCTCTCTCGGCACAAGCTGTTCCACGTAAGATACTCGCGCCTTTTTCCAATTTCTTAAAGAGCCGCGACAATTTATGTGAAGCCTGTTCATAAAGTACGGCAACCCTCCCGCTGCGCTATTCCCTCTTCTACCCTTCGTCACCCTTGCGGGCCGCAGGGATCCCGGAGGGAGTCACCCCCGATCTCCCGGTAGAGTTCTTAAAAGTTACTTCGACCCGTGTTTTTCGATACTTATTAGCTTTCTTCGGCACAAAGTCGTCGACAAAAGGCACAATCACGCGAATCGTAGAAGTACACGTGTACGCGCGCGCGTGCGAATGGAACTTTATTAATATGTTAGTATTTGAATCACATGTGTTTCTACCATTTTCATTCAGAGAGGTACAAATGAGGTAGAAAAAAGGGGATATTAAATATTGCTTCACGTTTGAATTCTGTAAACGCGAAAGGGGATGAACGTGTCGAAGACACGTGCTATTCGGAAGATTATCTATCCGATGCAATCGATAATGCTGGTAATTATATTTTATTTTTACTGATTTTCAAATATCAGATTAACGATGAATGTATCCAATCTTGAGAATGATATTGTGATCGTATGTGGATACTTTAGGAAATTGATTAGAGAGGTTGCGAGAGGGTGGTAAGAGGGAGGCTAGCTAGTTTATTATGCCTCCGCGACATGGCAGCACCCGTGCCAGGATGAAGAGAAATCCGTCTCCAAGTGTTTCTTAAAACTCACCCCCTTTCCTATATCGTGGCGTGTGTAATACTTAATAATATGTAAAAGTTTTGTGAGATGTATTGCATTAATCGTTATACTTCATCGTGTGTTTTCCGTTTATTTATAATACTTCTGCTGCTTACATTTAAAAAAATGATTTTATTATATATTGACGTTGCATTGATTTTGTTATGTTAAGAGAAGGCACAGCAAGAAACAATAACGGAATATTGCTCAGTTGTCATTTTTTAGTTGTTTTCAAAAAAGCGGAAATATAAAAAAGAAAGGATACATACGCACAATGATTTTGCTGATGTACTTAAAAATTTAGCAACAGATTTGAGAAAAATAATTTTATTAAACTTAAAATAATAATTACGTAGAATTATTATTAGTAGTATTACGTAGTGTTATTATGAGTAGCTCAAGCTGGTTGCAAGAATGTCAAAATCTTTTGAAACATTGCTCATTATGCTTGAGTATTCTACATAATTATTTTGATAGTTCAACAAAATTATTTTCAGATTTATATCTAGCTAAATTTTTAGATACTTCAGCAAAATTGCATTTTAAAATTAATGATTCAAAATATTCAAATTTATTTTCTGTAAAATTTTATTTATTGAGTCACATCGTTGTTATAGCAAATAAGCAATATATCTTAATTTAGTGTTCGTAATTTAAGAGTCGTCACGCGAATGTTTCGGTGCACAGTTTCCTAATAATTCCGAATGAAATCTTCAGACCAGTTTCCCGTGATTCACACCGATTACAGAATGACGCATCGAATCTTCAACCACTTAATTACGAAGCGGAAGAATTTCTTTCATGTCTCCCACCTCAGGACGTGCCGCGAACGTTGAACGTCGTCGACGATCGAAATCGCGCCGTCACAACGTCGCGTGCGTGTATTGTGTATGTGCACGTGTCGTTTTCTACGCTACCCCGTTAGGTGCTCACGGCATCTTCCGCTTAGTCGAAGGGAAATGGGGGGGGGGGGGGGGGGGAGAGCCGGCAAGGAGGGTCTCTACTTTCTTTCATTTCGATTAAAATTCAACGTTCATCGGATAGCCCGTGTAATTGGCTGAGATCTCTTTAAGCGGGAAAATTACCCAGAAAGGGTTATAGAGCATCGAAGGTTTAACAGCCAACTATACGGCAAGAGAGCGGCGGGGGTGACGGAAACAGAGGGGGAAAACTCAAAAAGGGTGAGGGGTCGGTCCAGCTTTCCGCTCACCGTCGCCCTCGAGAGCAAAAATCCTGCCAATAAATAAATTTAAATACATGAATATCTAACCCCCTGCCGCCAACGCTAACCGCCCCGTGATAGCGGCTTTGCGGATATCGCCGCGTAAATAAAGCGAGTAGGATATCTTCGAACTCATCGCCGACCTTTTCCAATTGTTCGTAATAAGCTATGGCTAACGAAATCATTCCTCAGCTACTACCAAGTTGACAATTTTATTCTTACAAACTTTAATTCTTTAAATTAAATAACATTTTGTTTTAATTTCCATGTATATTAAAATAGTATTATTTTAATACAAAACATGTGATTAAAAAAACAACCACATTTAGTCAACCATTTCTGTGGCTAAATTGCTTAGTTTCAAAATGAAGAAAGTTCATATTAACGTATATATACTTAGTAAATAGTAAACTACAGTTAAATTTGAATTAAATTTAATACATTTCTTAAGTTAAATTGTTTCACTCCATTGTTTCAATTAAATTAACGACACATTAAGGAGCAGTGGCGACTTATAGGAATGGGTAATGACTGGAATTGGAAAATATATAGCTTGACATTACGAATTTAATAGTGTAAGTCTCAATTACAAAAATATATATCGTTGGAAAGCCTAGTTCAACTTTAATTGCTTATAATTTTCATAAAAATAAACATATTGTAACAAATTTTTCTTCAATCAAAACGCCAGATATTAAGGAACACAAGAATATTAAGCAAATATATGAATCTTTATTAATAAAAAAGTAATAAGCAATAAAGTAAATTGAAATAAAAAATATATTTTCTTTTTTAGATCGGGTCAAGATATTTCCATGTGTCCCTACTATTTTTTTACTGTCAGTGAAATGAAGTTGATTGAAATAATATATTTTTGTTTGTACTACTCTGTTTTGTACTGAAGAAGCTCAAATTTCAGCCGAAACATTTAATTTAGTTTTACGCATTGATTTATTTTAAATCATATAACTACGCACTATCATTCATATTAGGCTCTTATTAGCCTTGTTTTTAATATAATTTTATATTTTCTCTTTCACGAGTCTTTATTTGTTTTGATTTTTACATCAATTTATAAATCCAAGATAAAATTCGCTATCATCACTGCGAAACGTATTCCCGATGCGCGGCATATCGACGCGCACACTATAGTTATGCTGTCGCACGGATATTTCCGCGGCTAATTACCCCCACGCTTTTGGTACTCGTGCGGACGAAAGCGGTAAAAAGGATAATAACTAAATCTTCGATCCTGCCATGCGGCGCAGAGCACAACGATGCGCCACCCCCGCTCCCGCGTCTCTCGCTGACGTCACAAGTTTCTCGGGGTGTTTCTATACCAACCCCACGCCTGATGACATAAAACCGTGTAATTAGCTATGTATGCCTCTTGTTCGTATTGGCCCACCGGTGGCGCGATGGTGCACTTTAGAGGCATGGGAGAAAGAGGGATATTGCTCGTCGACGGGAATGAGAAGGATAAATGGAGAAGAGGACGAGGGAGGCTGGCTGGTTCGGGGATGAGAATCGGGGAGAGCGGAAAGGTAGCGAGAAGGGAGGAGCGAAGCGGAAAGGGGGGGCGGTATGAAGTACCCGCTAATTAATACCCCTAATTGCACCGACCCCAGCCTACAGCCACCGCCAGGGCTGCACGTATACCAGGTATACCCGTTTTCAGCGTTGAACGCGCGGTGGCTCATCCCACGGCAGCAAAGAACTATGCGACACTCGTTTGTCTAGCTCGTGCGAACGCGGATAATCTAAACGGGTTGAAAAAGCGCCGTGAGAGGGGAACATTTTTTTAATTATTTGACGCGCGTGTTACACACGGATTCGCGTGACGGGGCGGCTGCAATAGGCGCCATTTGTCTGACGTGACGTACATATATTTTTATGGCGGCTAGCATTTCTTGCGAACGATGACACCTCAACCACCTGAAAGAACCAGATTATTCTGTATTATATATTTTTATCTCCATTGCTTTTCAGAAATTGCGTTTAAAAATTTCATGCGTAGATCTGTCAGAGAGAGAGAGAGAGAGAGAGAGCAAAAAATAAATTTAGGAATTTTCCTCTTTTATTTCAGAATTTAAGTACTAAAAAAAGAATATATATATATTTAGGTTCGTATTTACTCACCACTACTCAAATTGTTGAAGTCAAAAACGTGTACAACAAAAATTTTTGTAAAATATATTCAAATAAAAATATGTTTCAGTAAAATAACATTTGCAATTGATAGAATAGACATGTCAAATACACTCTCTCTGAAAACTATTTTTTTATTTTAGAACAAGCATTAAATCGTATTTATTACCATATATTATTAATTTCGCAGTTGTCATAGCTGTGAACATAGCTTATTTTATTTTTGGTTATGCATAATTTTTAGATATATTAATTAATTAATTAATAATTAATATTAATTAACAGTAAAAAAGGAGAGTTATATTTTACAAGTTGGTTTCATCGATTGTAAGTATTGTTTGATTGAAACATATTTTTATTTTTATAGATTTTACAAAAATTTTTATTATACGCTTTTTTTCGTTTCTGATGTCACAGTCTGAGATAGTAGTAATGAATGAATAGGAACTTTAACGTCCCCCTTTTGCATATTAGAAAACGAAATACGAATTAGCAACGGAAATAAAACAGTACAATTTCCTTGTATTTATATTACGACCACATTTAACGTCTAATTGATAATGCATAGAAATTAATATAGATAATGTTGCAGTGGATCGAATGAAAATAAACGAGAGATGTAATATCAAAATCTAAAAAAGACGGATTTTGGATAAAAAAACAAGCTGATTGTCAATCAACAATTTTTTTAAATCCACATCAAGATTCAATAAATTTTAGAATTCTTCTAAATTTTTAATAAAGTATAATTATACGCTATAAAATTATTAGAAATTCTGTTCTGTGTTATGCAATTCTAATGATTTATTAAAACGCAAGCAATTCAGTAGGGAAAAAATGCATCGTGTGTCGTAGGCTTTAGGACAAAATCGACATTAAATAAAAAAACGTCACAGTGTGCTCGCAAAAATCGGAAATCGGCTCTTTCGAGGGCCTTGCGTTTAGGCGAAGCCGTATATTGCGATGCCATATTTTCGCCGTTTCTGTTCGCACATAACCAAAGGCGACCCAAAGTTTCGTTGGCGCGTTGTACAAAGAAACGGCAGGAGGGCAAAAGGAAGCGGAAGCGAGTTCGATGAAGCGGGTGTCATAGGATAACGATAAGGAGAAGGAACGCCCGCCCCGGTAGGTCTTTTCCCATATATCGACGGCGGCGCTAAGTTATAGCGCTATCCTGGCAACATGTCGCCGGGCTTGTTCGACAAACTTTTCAATGTCGACATATATTTCCCGCTCGCGCCCTTTTATGAGCTGTTGAGCCAGTCTTTCGAGCGGCTTAGCCGACAGTAAACCGATTCGAAGAGATCGACCTTTGTTTCTCGCCTTTTTTTACGTGTTTGTAGAAAATTTAAAACAACTAAAATTCTAACGGATTTTTTCTTTTTTTCTCCCTGAAATACACATCAGAATCTGAAAATGACAATCATTGAACGTAAATAAGGCACTAAAAGAAAAATAGTTTGTTCTATGCTGTAAAAAAAAGTATGTAAGATATTTAAATAATAATGATGTATAACAATAATAATATTTAATAATATGTAAATAATAATGTATAAAAATTACACAATTTGTAGTGAAAATATAAAATTATGTTGTTAGAAAAATTTGTACCTCTAATTGTGTAAGTATGACTTTATATTACCTTTTTCTTTTGCGTAGGAGGAGAAAATCTTCTTATACCCCGGTTAGACAATCCTCCCAAAGGAGTTTGAACCCAACCGAGGAAGACACCCATTACCGCGCACGATGGTTGTGTTGGAAATATATTACCTAAAAAGTTACAATAAACAAGTTTTAGCTTGTCCGATTTCCGATCACTTGCTATTGCTTTTAGATATCGTTGTATATTTTGACAGAGGGAGAGAAAGGAGAGAGAGAGAGAGAGAGAGAAGAAGAAGAAGAAGAAGAGAGAAAGGAAAATTTGTTATAATAATAAAATATTTTATAGGTTTTATGTAAATAAATTTTTGTATTATATAACATAACATATTTTAATAATATCAAACATTGACGATGGTATATATCGCGTTAACACAACTTACGAAAAAACACAATTGTACACAATTTGCGAATTATTACGTAAACATTTCTATAAATTTAACTTATTCAATTGTAAATTTACTTTTGCAAATTGTTTAATTATTATAAAGAAGCCTAATTTTATTTATTTTATTTTTATTTGTAAGTTGCAACTTTATTTTATACGATATGAATTTGAACCGATAAGAATAAATTTAATTAAATAAGAGAATTCCTATATTAAGTCAAAGTGGATTTTAATGTATTGTATATATTTTAAAAAAGTAAAATTATCTACTAATTCGTACAATTTTACATGAAATTTTTTTATATAGTATACATTCAAATTCGTTTTTTTTTAGATTATCGCACTAAATTGTTCCGCGTCGTCTCTTCGTTGTATTCCTCTTGCCCATTTCATTCAGTTTTTTCGATATCGTAAGATAGCTCGCGATAGCTGACGAAACACGACGCGCACGCGACCCTCGGGCGATGAATTCGGTGCATGAGGGATTTTAGATTATGGTAAATGCGTTATGGAACGAACTAGTTAACGAGTGCGGTTAACCAGCTCGCCGGAACAACTCGTGGGTGTCGTCCTCGGATATATACGGCCGGCACATTCACGCGGTGGCCCTGTCTGAACATATGTTGCCAGTTTCTGCCAGTTTCGGGGTCGTTTTCATCCGCCCTTTCATACAGGGAGCGGCGCAGCGCGGCGCCTCTTGCCGCCGCACATCACCCGCGTCGTCGCTCGCGTCGTTCGATCGTTCAACGGCGACAGAAGTCGAGGCGTCTAACTGCGAAAGTTCGCGCCTCGTTAACGTTATAGTGATTACGCACGTGTATCCAACGATTTCGATGCTCGCCGTCGTGCTGCGACGGGCATTTTGCATGAAGCTCGCGAACTCCCGACTTCGCGATCTACCAGTGATATCGACATTACCTTCGTTACGTCACGCGACGAATAATGAAACGTTAACGAGATATTATCGTGAGTTAGTTATTAGAAATAACAGTCCGCAATCGCAAAACTCCGCCTTTCTCTGTTCTGTAACGAAGGCCAATCCCATAATCGCGCGTTAACCCTCCGAAGTTGACGCCAAAATCTATAACAGTTCCAGAAACTAGGGGTCTGTAAGAACTCATTTAATTTAAGTTACACACACTCTGCTAAATTTATAATATCAATTTATATCCGATTAGACTTATTTTTAGAGAATGAAGATCTATTTTTAAAATCTTACAACTTTTCCTCGAGTAAGATTTATTATAATTCATTATTTCATTGTACTTCTTGCTTTAAAATATGATACTGTTTCAAACGTAACTATAATGGCTTTCCCGTTTTCTGTAAAGGTTAATCATTTCTATAGGTCACCACTCTGCTCCAGTATGTCTTTAATTTAACTAAAACAATGGAATCATACAATTCAACTCAAGAAACGTATTAAATTGGACTTCAATTTAGTTTATTATTTACTAAGAGCATATGTAATATGGCTTATTTACTTTGGAACTAAGCAATTCAACCATAGAAATGGATTGATTTATATTTTGAAGTTAAAAATAACAAAACGTTATTTGATCAAGGGATTGAGTTACCATTGTTCCTTTGATATCTAACAGTGTAATTGAAACACATTAATTAATTTCAATGAATCAAAATGATATAACTTATAAAAAAAAGAATGAATGCTAAGTATATTTTAATGAGAATAATCCAAATCTGCAATTGTTAACTAAAGAAAATTTATAAATTGTTTGATGTTTTTGACAGAGATTTGCAATTGAGAGAAAGAATGCATCCAATAGATCTACCGTGATCAGCTCCGAAGGATTAACTCTAGAATGTTGTCAATATTGCGAGTACAGTATTGCTATTGATATGTAAATTTTATGTCCGAGAAAATAGGTCGCTCTTAATTAATAAAACATGTTTTCATACATTTCATACTTTTGATGCAAAATATTTATAATAGACCTTTATAAACACAAATATCCTAATTATTAACTCAAAAGAAAGAAATAATAAGCACACTATGAAATTTAATTCTGAAATGATACAAAATATGTAGTCCAACGTCTCCTTATAACATTATTATCAATAAAATATATAATAACACAAAACTGCATCCAAAATTAAAATCATTTATCACGCGCGCTTTTTGTTAAAATATAATATTATAACATTAAGAAATCCAAACTGACATATAATGGACTGAGTTTTAGGGATTGCGCACTATCAAAGGAATAGGAAACAGGGAACAAAGAATAAAAATTTCAACTTATTTCAACAGAAATCAGTATTGTGGAATACACAGTTTCTAATAGGTTGAAATTCTTATTCCCTGTTTCCTATTCTTTTTCCTGTTTCCTTTTCCTATTCCTACGTTTATGCGTAGCTCCCCTTAAAAACTTATTCTCGCTTATCCTAGTTCTTAGCATGATCAGATCTTGTGATGACCATTGAAGGCTTAGCTTAACGATCAATGATCTCGCTCACTTGCACGGTTTTGTGTTAAATTTAGACACGCGATAGCATTCTAAAATTAAATATGTTTACATTTCTTCTTCTTTTCTCCTCCTCCAGGTCTTTCCGTTTTTGTTTGCATCTACGTTGTCATAAACGCTGTAATTCCGTTACGCCCATGCAAACGTGCGTATCGGAATACTTCCGCTCTTCACGGCGCGTATTACAAGCGCGCAATTATAGTTGCGATCGCGCAATGTCAGCCGCGTATGTGCTAATCACTCCGGTTGCGCGCTGGTCACCGCTAATTAATTGTACGCGGCCGTCGCGAATCAATTCCATTGTCGCTCGATAAAGAAGCATTCACCGTGCGAATATGTAATTACTGATCGATCTGCGCACGCTCTCCGTCGGCTTCGAGATTACCTCGAGCTCGATTTTATGTGAAAGTGGATTTGATTCGGGCGAATTTCCGGCGTGGAAGCGAGCCAATGTAACTCCGCGCTGCGTATATTATTAACATGTAATTGAATGGCGTAAGTTTGAGACGCATGTAAGTGCGCGCGTGTATACGCATCCCCACACATATGTACAGACACCGTGCACACACCCACACATAAATACACATATACGTACGCGCGATCCATTGTGCGAAGTCGCGTGAGTGCCGCAAGTTAATTAAGAGCCTCTAATGAAGCAGCCGCGCCGCAAACGACGGCGCTCGCATAACGCTCGCGTCTCGATCGATTAATTAAAAATCTTGCACGACATCGCCGTCGCGAGACACCGCGGCACAATCGGGGGAGAGCCTCCCCCTTTTCTCCCCATCGACGCTCACGCCATCGTCGAAAATGCGACGGTGGCGTCGCTCCCGATATTTGTACGGTCTTCGTATCTTCGAGACTTCATCAGTAAACAAAAACGCTCATATCCTTGTGAAAACAATAATTACAAAGACAAAATCTTTGAGAGAATGAGATATAGGAATAAGCCCCCCCCCCCCCTGTAAAGAGAAGAATAATCATGAGGACGAGTTTTTTCTTCAAGCAAATTATTAAACACTTAGAACTCCGGCTATTTTTAATTTATCTGATAGTTTTTCTTTTCCAGTTAATTTAGATTTGCACGTGGAGATTTTAGATTTTTGTGACTTTTCATAAATAATCATAATTAATTACAAGTTACTTTATTTTTGTGATAACCCTCCTTTGTAAAACAACCAAATTTACTCATACAGTACAGAATTTGCAGCAATATCGCTGTAAAATCTCTGCAATATTCCTGCAACATGCAATGTTGCAGCAGTGTTGCTGCAACTTTTGTGCAACTTTGTGCTGTAGAGGTACTTTGAACCATGATTGGGTTAACTTAGATATGCAGTTCTAATGTTAATATAACCGTGATTGCCATTTTCCTGTCGGAGATTTTATTATGTTATCAGAAATTGATTACCTATCAAAATTGTAATACGTTCTCTAAACAAAGAATGTCATCAAGACTTTTATTTTTTTACAATACATATTTTGATAGGCAATCGATCTATGGCAAAGAAGGTGGCAACCAAAGACAGAGCATGGACTGCGCAGTCCATATGAATTGCGCAATTCATATGTACAATTAGTCGAAAAAATGGATAAGGTAGGACGCGAAAACGACCAGTTTCTGTCTCTTTCTATTCAACGATATAATGTTGTAAGAAAAAGATTAGCTGTCTTCATGGTCCCTCTCTCATTTTTGTTTAATTATATTAAATATATTATTTAAATAATATATTTGGCGCGGTCCATGCTGTATGCCTTTGGATGGCAATCGTGAATGTAACGCGATATATCGTGATATCTACCTTAATACGCGATTCCAGCAATACCTTAACCGCTACAATTTGCCCCGGAAGGTTCGCTCGACCCGGGAGAGATGCTCCCAAGCTAAAAAGATTAACTTCTATAATACTAATTAATTTTTTACTAAACCACCCTCGGTTTTTTGTACCTACAACCATATCCCGCCATTAGACAATTATATTATTCGCAGTAATCGATGACGGCAAGGGGTTGACCTCGATAAATCCCAGCTTCCCTCCGATTCTAATTCGGGGTAGCGAATTCCGGTTTATGTATTTTCCTTTCTTATCTACGCGAATTACGTTACTCGCGCACAATCCGCGATATTGATACGCAAAAGGATGCGGAGAGACCGTAATATATACCGTACGCGAACGGTGAGATCGGGTGACTCGTCGCGTCATTTGGAAATTTGACGACGCGAGCAAACGAGGACAATTAAAATTTGAGCGCGTCGCCGGCGGCTACGGTGTTCGGTGATCGTTTAGGATATTGTAAACTGCTAGAGCGCGACGGGGTGAAGATAGTAGAGGGAGAGAGGCGGGAGGGAGGGTGTACTGTGCGACGATAGAAGGGTGTGCTGCGGGGGTGCGCTGTCGCTGGATGGAGTTAAGCCGAGCCAAATGAAGTAAATAATCTGAATACCGCCCGTGCTAATTAGTTATATAAAGGGCCTCCTCGCAAGCTCGTGGCTAGGGAAGCTTATGCCGTTAATTAACATACCGAGCAAGAGTGCCAGGCGTGGCACTAGAGAGCCGGAACTTCACTCCGTGAAAGGGAGAGAGACGGGGAGAGGAAGCTCGAGAAACATTATCGGGACAACTTTGTCACCGCTTTCCTGCCGAGATCAAGCACGGCAGGCAAGAACCAAGGGGAATTTTGCATTTTGCGCCTGTGTTCTCCTCCGAGGGGAAAACGTTGTGAGTACTCTTCGCGGGTAGGATCGCGAATCGCGACGAGCTTTCTTCCCATTCTAATTTCTGCATACTCTCATTGAGCTTGCAAAGCAGTCCGTATATTTAAAAGGAAAAAAACGCGGGGTAGGAAAATCCCACGCGATCGCACAAAGCTGATGGATCTTCAAGAGTTGAATCGAATTAACATACGCTGGAGAAAACGATGCATAGATTATACCCACCTAATTAGAGCTCTCATGAATTTACAGCTTAAATTCGAAACTTTTATCATAGTTATATAGAATTTTAATTATTAATCTTCTTGAGATCTCAAAATGCAATAGTTCTATAAAAATGTGCAGGATTTGTGCATTTTTTCATGTACATACTGATTTAGAAAATTTATATATACAAAGATTTTTAAAGTCATCGAAAATAAATTTAATGTTAGAATTTCAAATTTTTCAATGATAAATTCAATATAGAGTAAAATTGTAATAAAATATATAGTATATTAATCTTATTTCATTTTTATTTAATAATATTTACGAGATTGCTAACTATGAATTTGACATAATGAATAAATTTTGAAACAGTGAAACCAATATGAAGAAAAATTTCACTTTTTAATATATCACTGTATATCCTTTTTTCGTGCATCTTTATGTATTATGATTTTTGAAGTTGCTGATTATAAATTCGATGTTGGAATTATAAACTTTCAAGTAACATTTTAAATACAGCAAAAATTTTGCAAAATTTATAATAATTTATGTTGTTTAAAATTAAAAAGAACGTATAATATATATTATAAACATTTATTTATTTTAAATAAAAGTTTATTTATTCTTAAATAAAACTTATTTTAAACAATTTTTTCAATTGTTTAAAATAAGTTTTTAAAACTATAATATTCACATAGATTTTTAAAGATAATTTAGAAATTTTAATTTCCAACCTACTTATTCGTATATAGCTGTTAAAAGAGAATTCATCTCTCATTTGTTTCATTCATAAAATACTTGAAAATTTTATGACTCAAAACTCAAAGCCGTCATTTTGAGTTCGCATTAGTAGTAAATTTGGAAATTTTGACTGAAATTCGAAATCCTCGATCTTAAAATTCTTCTAAAAAATTATATTCGTAAATAATTTTTAATACTATTTATAAAAGAAAACAATAATTAATTCCATGACCTCTATACAATTTACATTCAAGGGGTTAAGAATAATGTAATGTATCCTGAATGAAAACTGAAAATGTTATACGTCGATAAATTATCAGATTAATAATTCAAATTATCTGTAACATTAGTTGTTTAGTATACATAGATAATATGTATTATATGTAATATAATTTTAATATAAATATTTAATAGATATATAGTATTATTTATAATTATTCGATTATCAGGTCCGACATAGGATCTTGCATATAGTTTTCCACAACAATCCGCTGAATAATTCTAAAAGTCCCATAAATACGCGCGACGATCTTCAAACGTGTTTTTCCAGGCACTGGTACACTATTCAGGATATATCTCGTAAAATGCGATTTATGCGACGTTCCAGACTGCAAGACGAGCGTGCGCTCGTTCGTGCCTTTTTTCTTCTGCCGCGAACAATTCGCAATGGCACCTAGGAGTAGTATTTATGAATTTTTTAACGTTCGCGTTACGCGACAGCTCTCCAGCACCAAACCAGACGTTGTTTTTCCTCCCTCTTGTCCGCCCACCTGCAAATCTGCTTAAAGCTGCCATGGCTACCCTTTATCCGAAATGTAAGGTTGTAAATTTCGACGTTTCGTTTGTTTGAGCAACGGATTTTTTTCTGGCCGTGCTTCACGCTCACTGTCGCGCCGGAAATGAACGGCGTTTTTTTACGACAGCTTTTAAACGATTATCGCCTCTAATCTTCAGTCCAAAACGTTGTGATATTTCTAAAAATTGGAATCATCGATAGTTTTAACGTTGAGATTCGTGCCCAGAGATCGCGACGATCGAGTTACTGCAATCAATTTAAAAACTTGCTATTAATTTTGCTATAAAAAATTATTTCTCTCTAAAGAATCGAGACGCGAGGAATTAATGAGATCTCGCAATTTTGAAATAAATGTCAGCCATGAACTCCTTTATCCTTTTTTAAGAAAGAATCATTGAAAAAAGTGATCTTGCAGTTACAATGAAAATTATCTAAGTACGAAAAATAGCAGGAATAGATAAATTTCTAGCAGGTACTGCGACATTGGATATGTATTGTATCTAATCATATAGATGACAGAGATAGAATTTAGATTTGTGCTATAAATTCTATGCGTATGATACATAATTTTCTATCAGATACAAAAAACAGCTATAATATTCTAGCTGGAGCAGCAAAATATTTTTTGCGTGATTGATCTGCATTATAGCGTTGTAGGTTCAATGGCGATCATTTGTAAAAACTGAGTTAAGTTGTAGCAAAAATTAACTTATTTCAACCATTTTTTAATTATATTCTTATTCATTATGTAAATAAAAAAAAGAACGAATTAATCTTTAGAAATATAATAATTTTTGTTAGATACTAGAACATGGTGACAGATTTAAATCATTTAACATAAGTAATTCTTTATTCTTAGTTGGTTTATTTACAACAAATCATTTGAGTTTATATACTGAGATATTCTCAGAAATATAATCGTCTGTGAAAATACGATGTACAATACCCTGGGTACCGTGAGATAACAATTGTAACGCCATCAAGGAGATATTTCGTGATCATATCTAATTCTTGCGTAATTACAATTCTTTTCCTTTTTGTATATTAAGAAACAGCTTACAAAATTTTCGGAGGCTTCAGAGTTTTTTCCCAGACATTAAATTTGTTTATTGAACAGCTACGCTAATCGAAGGTTTAACGGACATTAACTGTCTCGAGGGAGATCGATGGAATCACCGGCGTTGAATGAAACCTGTAAATGCAATTTTTTTATTCAGCGACGTCCGTTAGCGCTAACGATTGTTAAATCACTTCTACTTTTAACGAACCATTAAAAATTGGCGGATCGTCAATTTCGCATTCGTTAACGAGAATTTCGGGAAGGTCTGTGAAATAGCCATTAGTAACAAAAGTCTACATACGCCTCACGAAGGTATAAAAAAAAAGCGTTAAAAAATTGATGAAAAAAATTATTTTTTTTTTGGTTCTATGACTTTACCTCGTCATTTAGGCAGGTATATGAATGTAATGATCTTATAAATACCCATACTTGTCTATATTTTAGGAATTTAATTTTAGTCTTTCGACAGTTCATACGCGTAGCGCTTCTCAAAGCAATTCTTCCGTGCAGCAAGTAGTACGGGTCAATCTTGCATCCGCCGTTTGCAGGCCGGCCGGTGTGTGCAAGTCGCGAACTGCGCTCTTTCTCTCGCTTTCTCCACGCGAGGCTGTACGCCCGGAGCCTCCTCGGTAATCCTGAGTTATGGAGGATTATATCATCAATTTCGCCGACCAGGATCAGGTGCAGCGAGCACCATCGGCACAGCCAGGATATATCCGCGTATCTACACGAGACCTACAATCCCCGTCCTCCTCGTTTCCCGTTCTCCACTTTCGTGGAGCACGTTAACCGCCACACACCACGCTTGGTATTTTCACCGATCCTTTCGCAACACGTCTCTCAATGCGAGACGACTTAACGAGCGTGGATGTAAAAGTCACGTTATGCCCAGTTTCGTGCTCATCATGCCAAATTCGGGGCTCGCCGAATTGAATCGCTGATCGAAACACGCAGGCGATAATTTAGCTGGAACGTAGCGATTACCGATATTTGCAGCTGATAAAATGTGATATAATGTCGGCCGGCTGATAACGTAAATGGTTAATAAAGCATAACGAGGCGACGGGCGCCGCTTATTAAAGCTCGACGCCGAGTGCCGCCAATGGAACGCACGTTACTGATTACCGGATTCAAATGCAGTTAATTGCATGGAAAAATTATGGGACGTAATTAGTATAACAAAGTGTTAATATATCAGTAAGATAGGCGACGCTAAAACGTCAAAAATGACCGAGAGATTATTTAGAATTCTTTCACACAACATTGACGGTAACTTTCTCGAGTGTCTATTAATTTTTGAAATTGCAAAAATTGTTGAATACCGATGAAAAAAATAATAATCCGACAGAGAACTGTGACAAGGCGAGGGGTGGAAGGGACGAAACGTCCGTCGCGCGCTTCTAAATATTTCGACGGGTAGGCAAGGCTGCCGATGAAAATATAAATCCGCTAATATATCGAGAGATTAGCATTCGGACAGTAGCTCGATAGTCCGCCATGGATCAGACCCAAAGCCAGCACCATCCCCTCTTCTCTTTCACTCCTAAAAAATCCTTTCTCTCTCAAAAAGTTATTTCTTGAGCTTTACATCGATTGTATTTATTTAATTAAATTTCTTAAAGCGCTGATAGTTTACTAAGGAACAACGTTACATTGCGATATTTACGAAGAATTCTAAATAAATATAATAAATAAAAAATTTTGAATAATATATATATATATATGTATATATTAATATTCTATTTTTTTAATATTAGTATTTTTTAAGCAATAAACTCTTGTAGATTTATAAATATTTATATAAGGTGTTTGTTAGTATCACTATAGTAAATTAATTACTAAATTAATAAATGAAATATTAATATTCCAAAAATAAATATTATTAGACGTAGTAAATTAATGACCTATCGTTATTTATCTTCGTACAATTAATCGATCTAGACATAGGCCCTGTACACAATGAAAGAAATATTAAAGCATGAATAAATATGAAATATTAGATAAATAAAAAAATTAAAAATAAGTTAAATGTATAATGGATACAAATAAGACATAAAACACATTATATACTTTATATATTATATAAAGTCATATCTTATTTGTATGTATTATGCGTTATGTTTAATCCCTATTAGCAACTTTTTTATTTCTCTAATATTTAATATTTATTTCTATTTTTAACCTAAAACTGTAGAAATGTAATATAATTTTTCTCAAACTTTTATAACAAGATTTATTTGTAATACTAGCCATAAAGTGACCCTTATAATATTAAGATTAATTTTTCTATAGCTTTAATTTAGAACCGTTAATTGTTTACGCGTTATCATTTTGGTATCTGCCAATTCGTGAAATATACACACGATCCCCCTTCGCGTATAACACGTGATCAACGAGTTTCAGCCGGTTCAGGGAAAGGGGGAGCAGGAGAGAGGGCGCCTAGGGTAGTGAGTTAAGGGGTGTGCGGCAGCGTCCATTTTTTCTCGTAACAATAATTTGTCGTTATCAAATAACGACGTATTCGCGTACGTTGAGCTCGCCGTGCGAGCCGGCTTTGCCAAATGTCGTCGATAAATGCCGACGAAATAAAATTTTACTGCCAAATAATATCCACGCGTGAGAGAGTTTGTCGCTATTGAATTCTCGGGCCGTTTCGCAGCGCGCTCCTGCGGTGCCACCGGAGCTGCCTATTCCACTTTTCGCGCCATTTTATCACGCATATATGCGGATTTCTACCGCAGATACGACTCTTTGTCTTTTTTTTACCCACCACTTTCTCGTATCCCTTTATTTTTAAAAGTATAACGTCTCGTTTTTAATTTTATTTTATTACATTTTGTCGAAGAATCATAAGGCTAATGAAGAGTTATCGGTGAATATTCAATGCTCTTAAATTCAGCAGATTGGAATAAATTGCGGCATATAAATTTTCTAAATGAAGCAATAAGAGATATAGAATAAAGTCTTATGCTCGAATTAATAAAAAAGTTCTCTTAGAAACCGTGTGACTCGATTCTGTAATTTTTAACGACAGTGCTAGTATCGTTATAATGTCGGTGCTCAGATATCATACATAATAAAAAAAAGCTGCGCAACAAGAACATAACGATACTGAACTATCGTTAAGAGTTACACAGGGATACTGAAGAAGTTCCTTAAAAATGTACGTTGAAGTAACATAGAAAGAATCCTATTCTTTCTATGAAAGAATTCAATTCTTTTTGCTAAAGGATTTAAAATTTTGCTGGATCTGATAATTTTGTTGGACCATCAAAATATTTTTATTGATAACTCAAGATTGGAAGAATATCAATTTTTTTGCTGCATTGTTCATCATGTTTGGGTTTCTTGCATAATTGAGGGGATTGGCGGAATAAATATTGGCACAATTCTACTTAAGCCCTTTTTCCGGAGATTGGCGGAAATAAACAAGGAACTGATGTTGCTTACATTAATTAAATATGAACGTGTTTCGATTGTCCTATGGTGGTGAAAATGATATAATCTATGGAAAAAGGGCATAAATGATTTAAAATCATCATGAGATTTTTACCAGAGACTGAACAAAAATGGTACGACAATAATGTGTCTTCATTACAACATATTTATGTTTAAAAATCTTACAAAAACTCATCAGATGATGCTTGAACATTATTTCAATTTATTTTGTACAAATAAAAGTAAAATGTATTTTATATTCATTTTGTATTTCTTCTAGAAGAGTGTGAAAATAAGAAACATTTTTGCAGTTCATAGTGTTTTCTTTCTGTCGATTCTTACAATATTATCATCAATATTCGGAAAAAGGAACTAAGTGCATTTTTTAAATTGCAAATAACTTTTTAAATATTGATCATAATAGAGAAATATTATAACGTATATCTTCTTAAAGACATTATATAAATATACATTTAATACTGTTCCCATTTGTGGTGTAATAAAAAAAAATAACAAGTTATCTTAATTTTTATCAAAATCAAGATTTTGTAATTAGGCCTTTATTCCACCCATCTCCTCAATTATTTTAATGTTCTGACAAAATTATTTTGAGCTCTGTATCCTAAATTTGACAACGAACATCATTTTCTCTGTGTATAAACGTATTTACACACAGATTTTTCTGAAATATCTAAAAATTTAGATAGCTACAAATCTGAAAATAATTACTTTGGACTATCAAAATAATTATGTAGGAGATTTATTGGAAAGCATGATGAAAAATATTGTAAAGTTTTGACATTCTAGCAACTAGATTGATCATTCTAATAAATGTTTTGATAGTCCAAGAGAAGTATTTTCAAATTTAGCCAAACTTTTTGATATTTCAACAAAATCATTCTTTCCGTGTGTCAAATAAAAATCTCATGTTCGTATTTTTTTTTATTTTTACTCCATCTTACACTTTAATGAATATACTTTTAATTCAATTTTTTTCTTTGTGCTAACTTACCTAACCTTCTGAGTTATATGCATCCCTATGCGTTTATTCCTTCAAGTTCAGTCATCCTTGTCTTTGTAGATATTGTGCGCAGAATGGAGCGGTGGTATATAGTGCGTCAAGAATAATGTTAATGAAATACAGATACGATCTCCGTGCGGGGAGCATTCGTCGTCAATGGCGAACTATTGTCCGTGCATCCGAGTCCTCCTGCATCCTTCTCTTGAACGTCGGCGCAGCTAAAGGCGCGCGTTCGCCGGCATAATTTTAAGAAGCGCGCCGTTTCTCTTCCGACGAGAAGCACGACGCATTCGTCGTGGGAAGGGAGGGAAATGACTGCGGAAATGGAAGACCAAAGTCGCGCATGTACCGTGATGACGGGGTCAATAGTTTCGCCGACGCCGATTTGCATTGGGGAGAGTGTCTGCTAAATAACGTGTAAACCACCGACTCTGCGGGCTCGATACGAGAAAGTTACCAACCCGCCACCCGCGCGATAAGGAATGCGCAATATTCGCGAACTATGAAGATCGCGGCATTTAATGGCGCGCGAGTGCCATCGAGGGAGGAAATTTAAGCGTTCGCGAAAATAACGCGATTGATCTGACGACAAAGCTGGCCAAATCGTCCACGGTTTTACGATTGGCGTCTTGTTCCGAGCGCATTGAGTTTATCAACAGGAATTTCAGTTGCAGATAGAAAATATCGCGGCAATAATTTCATCGTAAATCTGTCTGAAATAACGCATTTCAAATCGTTGCAGCAATGAAAATTGAACAATTGTGTCATTCGTGTCACGTCATTCTTCCAAAAGAAGAAGATCAATAAGGCAGTTTTGTTTTTGGGTCAATAAGGCTCTCTACAGATTTCTATTAAACAATTTTTTGTATTATATGATTAATGTCAAAAATAATCATTATGTGAGAAAAAAACTATCCATAAAGCGCGCGCGCCCTAATAAATTATTAGTTTAGATATGTCACTATGATGATACCTAAACCCTTTTTAAGACTAATAAGTGAACTAATAAAATATTTTTGTTTTCATCATATACTGCTCTGTCATTATATTAACGTCATTTTAGATTATCTATCGTCTCCAAGATAAAGAAATTTTACAAAGCTTTTTGGAAAATTAAAATTACTAGCTTTAAAGAAGTTTATACGTATATTACACATACCTATTAGAAATATTAGTAATTTGACCATTTTGATTTTCTATATATCCGAAACTACCTCCATGCTCAACTTAAATTTTTTTAGATTAATATTCCATCATAGCATTATTTGACGTACAATTCGATTCGAAATTCGAGGGCCACAAAATACATAGGTTACAAAATTCATTTAGGGTCACTCTTTCTTTCTGCGATAAGAGTATCCATTCAATAGTCGCGTAAATTATTAATTATGCAAAATTAGCATTTACGCGCGCGCCATTACGTTCCGCCTGGATAATAAACGTCAAATCACGTAGCAACTCAACCCTCCGGTAGAAAGAAGTAGCTCTTCTCCCATCTCGAGAACGCACTGACTCACTGACTGATTTTTTCAAAAGCAGTCTAATTAAGGGGTGGCTGACACAAAACGTTAATTAATGCACTCAAAAACCAAGTGCCATTAAAGGAAGAAAGTGGCATGGGGAAGTGGCGACGGCAGGGGTGGTCGAAGACTAGCGAGAGAGAAATTACTGGTGCGGCTGCCGCTCGTAAAGTACGAGCGAGACGTCGCGATGTTCCGAAGAGAGACGCCAACATCGTTTCAGGACGAGAAGTACCGGTAAGAGACAAGAGATAGGGATAGAGATTATACAGGGTGTCTCATTCCTTGTGCTGAAAGAAAAAAACATGATGCTAATTCAATATTCCAAATTTTAATTCTGATGAATTAGATTTCGAGGTGCAGAAATAATAGAAATTTCAAACTAACATCAAATTTTTAAAATTATAAATCAATTGCGATCACAACATCGCATTTTCAGTTTAATTTTTTAAACAAAGAAGCTTTTCTTAGAATCACATCGACAAAGAAAAGGTACAGATGCGCTGCACGAATGAAGTATTTTGCCATAAGTCATTACTTCATTATTAATCTCTGTACAAAGTAACTAACGTAAATTATTATTCTTGAGAGAGATTCATTTGCTTAAAATTTTACTTCACAATCATCTCAATCTTTACATGCGTATGCGATCGCAACTATAAAAGGAATTTAATATTAAATAGATTTGATTAAAATTTTAAGACTCAAGAGCGTTATCAGAATGTTTAATGTTGAAAATTATAAGAATAGAATTTTTAATCAAATTTTCAAGAGAAGTCCCATTCGAAAATTCATCAAAGAATCTGCATTTGAAGGAAAACGCAAAATTTTATGGAACACCCCGTGAATAAAGAAGATAAAGAGAAGGAAAGAGAAACAGAAAGGGAGGGAAGAAAGGGCTTAAAAGTTGAAGCGAAAGCGCCAGTAGACGCAACCCGCTCGCGAGCGGACGAAAGCAACCAGCAGGCAATTCCTAACGGGTGGAAAGATATGCAAATGCGCGTGAGGGAGACCGCCGTGGGTAATGCCTGCCTACCTGGGCCGTAGCTGGGCGCAATAATCATTAAAAACTAAAATGCGTGTTCCTATCCCTCTGTTCTGTGCGCGAGCAAGGAGAGCGGAGCGGAACGGAGCGGTGGGAAGAGGAGCAGGAGCGGTGCGTCGACCGAGGGACCAAACTTGGGTCGAGCTTAGGAAGTTGGAGCTCTCGGGGAGGAAAGCTCCCGTGCGCGCAGGGGCTTGGCGCTAATTTCGCAGTCGTGCGGCGAGGGTAACGCTCCGTATAGGATACCTTTGGGAGTGTCGTAGGTATGTACGTACGCATATACGTACCCATAAGAGCGAGAGATCGATTATGAATGTACGTCGTTAGGTGGTTTCTTTGGCGTCCTGTGCGTGCGACGTAATATAATGTCGAGATAAATACAGGGCGAAGGGAAAAAATAATATTTTAGACGACCTCGTGATGTTTTCCTGAAGTAAATAAAAAGATTATAAAGAGATTAGAAAAAAGTAAGCTATATGTGCGTTTCGAGGCTATCGTTTCTAGAATGTATTCGAAAGTTATTTCTTTCAAACCTGAACATAAAACTTATTCTTTTCAGCTGATCTTCTTCATTTTTTTTCTTCATATTGGAGAATTAAAAATAATATAATAGGTAACTCTTAGTTATTAAAAGATCCAATTTAAATCAATTCCTTAAATTAAGTTCTGTTATTTTTATATATAACTTTTAAAAGTGTATTATTTTTAACTTCTCAGTGTTATTATTATTATTATATTTCTAACTTAAGAATATATTAATTTAATTATAACATATCTGATTAAAAATCATACCTAATGAATCCATTTTTGTGCAGGTTGAATAGTTTAGGTAAAAAATAAACAGCGTTCATATTAATACACTTAATATGATTACACTTAATAAATATCTAATAAATTATATAATTATTATATACATGTATTGAGATTTAGTTTATTATTTATTAAGTGCACTTAATATAAATAATAAACTAAATCTCAAATTAATAAATTTCTTGAGTTAAACTATTTAACATCATTATTTTAGTTAAATTAAAGATATATCGAGTTGAAGCAGTGGCGATTTGCAGGAATAATTAAAAATAACTCAAATTAATGATAATTGTGCAGTGAGTCATACACTTAGCAGCTAAACAAGACGTTTGAACGAGTTAAGTCGATGCAATTGCTTGCTATAGAACGAATTAATTTTCTAATGCTAATATATCTTTATCACGAAAATCGAAGAAGATCTTCAAGATTATAAATTGTATTTCTAAGTGCGAAACGTAGATCAAAGCTGATTTGCACTACAATCGCAACCGCATGATTCGAAATAGACGGATGAGGTGAAGCTGAGTTAGCTCAATGCCGGAATTAATAGAGGGAGAAACGGGAGTGCGCGCTCTTCTAGCACTACGGAAGAACCATTAGCTCGATTAAATGATTAAACGGCGCTGTTAGCGATTTGCCACTAATTAGATCAACGAAAAGTATGCGACAGTATGATTGCCTATTTAGCAAATGATTTTTCTATATTAAAAAAATATATAAGCATAACTTTTTTCTTTCGCGTTTTCCCGAATTTGTACCTCGTTTTCAGCCTTATTTTTTTCCAGCTATTCCTTTAAAGAGAAGAATGAGTCTCTATTAGCATGCCGTTGGCCGTAAGAAAGGGTTAAAAGCTCGGTAAAATTCGGTGCGAGCGAGCGAGCGAGTGACGTCAAGCGAGCTCAGAGTTTCAAATCGAAACACGGGAACGCATCGGCCGAGGATTAAAGTGGCCAGCTCCCGGGAACTTCATTTAAGAGTCCTTGTTTATAAACTGAAACAGGACGCGGCGGAATATAATTCCGCTTCTAATTACCCAGAGTGCTTTGCTTCTTTCACGGAAACCGGGCCGTCCCGCTTGCCGCCGGCCGTAGGATGGACTGGCAAAAGTTTCGTCCACTGGAGAAGGTCGACGATAATGAGAAAATTCGATCGCGCACCGGTCCAGATCGGACGATTGCACTGCGACCGGCTCCATAAGTAAAAACCTAATAAATAGCCGGAAGAAGGACGGAGACATGGGCGGGGGGAGCGAGCTAGGGGAGTAAGAGAGAAAGAGAGGGTAAAGGAGAGACAGAGATAGAAGAAAAGAGAAAAGGGAGCGGTGCGCGGATAGGGGATGGAGAGTCTCTGATAATTAAGACCGTTAAAGAGAAAACGAGCGAGAGGCAGAGCGGTTGCTTTCTCGGTCGGTACAGTACATCCTTGCATCCTCGAGATAGCTAATTAATTTAATTACCGCCTTCGCCAGATTTACCTCCCGGCTTGCTGCTGCTCGCCGCCGAGCTACGCCGCACCGCGCCGACACCCGCCGTTCTCTGGCCGACGAGAGTGATTCACGTTTCACGGCTGTGGGATAACAATTCGCTTGAAACTCGCGTATCGCGCCAACCATCCGGGATGATTCGACTCAGTTATGACTCAGTTATGTGTATACCAGGTGCCCCAGTGGCGCCAATAAAATTTGTACGTAAAGTGAAATAATTACGGTAAATGCTATATTTTTATTTCTTCACGCTAAAAGAATGCATTAACGTTCTTTATAAATATTTAAATTTATAAATTTTTAATTTATTATATTTATATACAAAATAAGATAAACGTTCCAATGACTGAACTAAAATAGGAAGGCATAATAAGTTTTATATTATTATTGATTATCTATTAATTAGTGGCATTATAAAAGGAATTAATATCCTTAACTTTGTGTTTTGTCGGTCATCGAAAAATACTTCCATATAAATTTAAAAAAGAATACTTAAGTGAAATTTTATTGATATATTATATCATATCTATTGCAGTAATTGTAACTTCTAATCATATGTATTGCAGTAATTGTAAACTTCTAATAAAATACATTTTTTAATTTAACTTTCAGTTTCTTATAATTATAAAAAACACTATTTTGGTAAATACAATATTTTAATAATACAATGTTTTTAAAAATTCGAAAATGTAGACACTATTGCTATGTTCGATTTCGGTGTTCACGCACTTCATTTTGTCTTTATTATTACTCATTATTTATGAGTAATGTCTTGAAAAATGATAGAATGAAACTTACAGAGTATAAGTACTAAAAACAAACGCAATTAAAGTATCTTATATTGAGAAAAAAGTGTATTAAGTTTTAATAAAAATTTGTTTGAATATTTGTTTGAATATATTAAATGTAAACATATATTTATTTAGTAAGAGTCATCCATTTTATTTGATTATCATTTTTTTATGTAATAAATATTTATTTATCGTAAGTAAATGTAAATTTAGTATTATTCAAATATATATTTATTAAAATTTAATATCTACATTTTTTCTCTCAATATACTCAAGAGTCGGTAAAAAGATGAGTGAAAATATAACTGCGCCTATGAAATTTGAAATGATTTTTTTTGCAATAAACTGCAATTAAAATTATATGTTTTTATTACTTATTTTAATACTATATATTTAATTTCCTCTTTTTGATTTGATATTTTTCTACTGTTGACAAGTATTTTTAATAATTACAAATATATTTATTGTAGATTTTTCAATCACTAGACATATTCAGTCATTGAAATATTTAGTTTACTTAGTAAATAGGCACTATTAATTATTATAATTTGACGACGATCGTTCTTGAAGAATAAAATTTTTACACTTCAGAAAGAATATAGAATATATTGTTTTAATTGAAGAAAAGAATAACTTTGGAAGTTATTTTAGAAGTTATTTTATTCGATTTCGAAATACACAAAAAGATGCATATTCCCATCAAAATCTCGAGACCGATTTTTTCACTATGTTATCACTGACAAAGTAAAAATGCAACCAAAGCATCCGTGGAAACATTGGTATTTCGAGTGAACGCCCCTGGTGCGTATGAGATCATATAACGAACCGTAACGGCTTCGGTAGGACTGGCCCGTTAAATTTAATGTTTATCGACTATAGCGGCCGTAAAATTTAATTAATCTAAAACTGATTATGAGCAGCGGGATGGGAGGGGGAGGCAGAACGCTGATTCCATCGGCGGCGATCGGCCCATAACCCCTGCGGATGGCCAACCATAACCCTTCGAGTACATTTTACTTCACTCTGCGGACCTGACACGGCAGACAGCGGCCAGGATAACGATTTGATCCGTCCACTATCATCAAGAGGCCTATATCGATTTAATCTATATGATCTTTATATGCGAAACGATCTATGACGATTCTCGCGTTATATACATATTTACCTTCCTATAATATTAATTGTAATTTACAGAAATGTTTCCGAAATTTAAGAAATAGTTTGCGTAGCACGATGATAGATCGAATCAAGTCGCCATAGTCTCGCCTCTTACTAATTCCGGTGGCCTACCAGCCATAATGTCCCCAACATGCTCCCCTGGGTGACATGAAAGCGTTCCCTTTAACAACGACGAATCGAGCCGCAAGATAGGCGATAATCTTACCGCGATTACGGTAAGGAGACCGAATAATTACGTGCGGGCAATTCGATTTTAGGCCTCGTCCCCTTGATCACGATAAAATATCCCCGGTGTCTCGCCTCTCGTTGTCAACTGATAAATACAGACTCTAGCGGTAACAATATTATCAGTGATTGGAAGTAACATCGTTATTTTTATTGTTACTTTTTATAATAACGATTTGATAATAACGTTGCAATTTTTTATCACGTAACGATAACTAATTAAAAGCGAAGATTTAGACAACGTCATTTTTTAAAGGTATCTTGTGAAAACATCATGCGTTGTTTATTGAAAAAAATAACTTCTTACTTTTGTTAAAATAACGAGTAAAAGTAATAAGTTGACACGTTACAAGTATTTATATAATGAGTTACTTTTTTCAATAAACACGTAATGGTGACAAGTTACTTCTCAAAAGTGACTATCCCAGTCTTAGCTCTTAGTTAGTTATCGTTATCATCATAAAAAATAACGTCATTGTCAAATCGTTATTATAAAAAGTAATGGTAAAAGAAATGGTTTCCTACACATTATTCCTGCATATTATTTTAATCAATCTGCGTAATCGTTGCTTGGAGAATCTCAAATAGGATTAAAATTAATTTTACAGAGTAAAAAATGTTTTTTATTTGTGTTAAAACTGATTAAAAATTTTTGTTTTTAATTTTTTATGTATCCAAGTGTTAATTTAACATAATTGTGTTATTTGAATATTTTGTGTTAAATTGATATATTTCTTAGTGTTAACATAAATAAATAAATAACATAAAAATAATATATTTTGAAACGTACATTTTTATAAATAAGATAAATGAATAAAATATTAATTTATCACATTATAAATGTTAATTTTATTGAAGAAATACTTCCACAAATTGTTTTCAAATTGTGTGTTAAATTTTATATTAATTTTTTATATAATATTTGTGTTATTTTCTAATTGTATATTCATCTTGCGTTAAATTAATACAAAAAGAGTAGACCGTTTGAGACATGTAAAACGTGTTAAATTTAATATTTCTTCAATGTATATAATTTCGATAACACTTACGTGGATTTATTAAAACAGAGCAGTCTGTTATAACGCGATCGTTCCAAAGCTGAAATTTCCAAGCCGCCACCATAAATTCGATCATTTTCTCAAACTGACGAGGCGTATTTCACGTGGCTAACTCTTGCCGGCCAGATGCGAAAAACTTGGTAAAAACGTCGGCACGTAGCGGGTGTTAAAATTAACGACGCAGTAACAAAGTATTGTAAGACTCGATGCCACGTGCTTTCGTGCCGTACGCATAGTTTCAACCGGACCAACCAGACCGAAGTCCAACGTAAAGGACGACGTTATATTGCCGAGCCGCATCGCGGTGATCGAAATCAAATGTTTCCAAGTAGCCGGAGCCGCGAACGCGAGCAGAAAATCTACGAGTGGTAGGAACTCGAAGTGAATAGATGTGGCGGGAATCGCGGTGCTTCGAATCTGACGGGCTCGTAAGCCGTTTGCTCTTATCGCCCATCGTCCGTTAAGAGCCCTTGGGTACACCAGAGGGATACGTACGCCTCGTAGAAGACAGAGGAAACGAGGTATTCCAAGATCGTTAAGGGCACGAACTGCAAGAAACAGCGAAACGTGCACCCGTGTGAGATAGCTATAGCTCGAGAGCCGAAGAGAACCACATCTCTGAAAATTACGTATACGGAAAGAATAATTTTCTTTAAATACCTAAAAATTTAACTAGATACAAATCTATGAAAATAATTTTGTTGGACTATCTATAATAATTATGTAGGAAACTCAAGCATGATGAGCAATGCTGCAAAAAAAAATGTTGACACTTTAGTAATTCAGCTTGAATGTCCTACATAACATTAGTTGACAAAATTTCACTTTTCTCATATTAATTTGAGAAAAATCATTTGAAAGGTTCTTGTACCTTAACAGCGAGAAAATGTGAATTGTTATTTTATTCATATATATGATATTCATACAAAATATTGTTTTGTATGAATATCAGAATATCGTTTAACATATTATGTATTTTCTTTCTTTTTTAATAACTATTCTTCAGGAACTGTTAAATATGCAATTCCAGTAAAAATGCACAATAAAAAAGCGTTATATTAATTAAAATTTTTATTTTTTAGAAATAATGCCATAATAATATGTTAATCATAGTGATTTTAATTGGGGTGTAAAAACATCTCAGATGTCGTTTACGTAAAAAAAAATTAGACGATTATTCCCGGGTTAAATTGATTTAATAGTGTTCTTATATTATAATATCTTTTACGCTAATTTCAAATCGGTTTGCCTTTATGAGAGGAGAGCAGACCTTTTTGAGAAACATGCATTTCAAAATTCGTCTGTTTTTCTGCTTAAACATAAACTAATTCATAAGGAATAGCTATTGAATTTTATATGCTTTTTCATTCCAAAAAATTAAAAAATAATCTCATACAATGAATTGTTAGTAAAATATATATTTTTAAAAAGAAACACATCGGTTTAAAAAGATTTAAGCCCGCAGGATAAATTCTTATTTTCCGATAATTCTTATTTTCAGAATTTGCATAAAAGTACATAAGATTCAGCCAAAATTATCCACTTAACAAAATTATTGTCTATCAGTGTAATTATTTTGATGTTTTAACAAAAATTATTTTCAGATCTGTATTTAGTTAAAAATTTATTTTTAGATACTTTAGCAAAACTATTTTTTCCGTGTAGTAGCGTAGATGATGATTACTTCCACGATTTAGAATCGATTTCATCGTTCTGGTTGGAACACTTCATTATATCTTTATGAATGATATAGATAATTTGTACAGTGCGACGGAAATCAAGATGATTGTATCTTAACTCGCTAATACGCGGCGCATTAAACTTGAGTAAGTGCGGATATACATTTGCGATAAAGCGGCAACGAGTAGGCGAGGAGAGAAAGGAGCGGGGAAAAAAAATATTCGTCGTTCGAGGAAGTGGCGGTGTGGGAAGGAGTGGAAAATGCGGCGAAAATCTCGAAGCAGGTGACAGTGAAAAAGTTCGAGCGACCATTTGGATCGTAATACGCGGTAATGCCGGTACTTAGCGGAGTATAAATAAGCGTTAAATCCGTGCTTAGGAGCCTTAATCTGTATTTTTTTCCCGAGATGCTTGCCAGAATATATTATCACCCGGGGGACCTTATCACGGATGGCGATAATGGCGCTAACATATATATATGTACTTGAGTAAATATAGCGACGGGAACTTCTTAAAGGAATAGACAAGGAACGAAGTCCTTTTCTTGTCGAAAATCTCCCTCTTCCGGCGTATCCATTCTATCGAGCCTAATACGAGAGCTTTTGTAAACAGTATTAATGTCCCGCCAGAGCATCCGGCATCATTCTTATTCTCCAATAGAGACGCATAATTTCTTCCAAAGCAGAAAAAAATATCTTCTGAAAATTAAAAGCTATAAAAGACTCGAAATCACGGATGTGAAAATGTTAAAGAAGTGACGTATCTTTCTTTGTTTAAAAACTGTTTGGAAATTATAATTCCCAAAATGACACGCATATACCTAAAGGAATGTTTTGAAGAGAATTTTAGAAATTTTAGGAAATTCTAGGAAATTTAGAAAGATAATGCTACCTCCATGACAATTATATTCTTTTGCTATTATATTTTGACGATTTGTGCGATTAAAAATAAACTATTTGAGATATTAGAAGTTCTTGAAAATATAGGAGATTCTTGAAAATTAGAAAAATTCTTGGAATTTTAAACAGTGCAACCTCCTTGTAAATTATGTTTTCTTGATATTTGATAATTTATGCGATAAAAAATGAATTTTTTTAAATGTTAGAAATTCTCGAAATAGGAGATTCTTGAAAATAGGAATTTTAGATAGTACACCTCTTTTTATCAATTATATTTTCCTGATTTTTTGTTTTGCTTTGTTGATTTCGATTTGAAATTTCGAATTCTTGTGAAAATATGGAAAATTTTTGGAAATTTTGGAAATTCTTAGAAATATAAAAAATTCTAGGGGGGGGGAATTCTTGATATCGAATTGTTACATGTTGCAATGATGAGAAATGAATATACACAGAAAAAAAAGATTATTTTTAAATCAGCCATAATATGCTCATATTATAAATAAAAATATTGTAACCTTGCTTCAAAAATTTTAATCTTGATTTGATTGAATTTGTATTTATGTAAGATTTCAAATTGATTTTTTAGCAAGTCTTGAATTAAATGTAAAATAATACTTGCATCAACATCAATTAATCAAATCAAGACTAAAATCTTTGCAAGATTACAACATTTTTGCTTAGATATGAGCATATAATTATATGAGCATATAGTTAATTTAAGAATAGTCTTTTTTTCTGTCTGTCTATATTGTATTTTCAAATACATCGTATTGTTAAACGAGACTTCGACGAGATGTGCTTTACGTATAGATTTAAGTTCGAAACATGGTGCGGGAGGTGACCCACGTTGGTTGCTAACGACCGTCACCAGACCAGGGTTGTTAACTGCTTCGGTCGTCTTAGTGGATGTGGTGTCTCTTCCACGTGGAAACGAGAGTGGGTGAGAGGGTGGAAAAGAGCCACCCGGTTGGAGGCGGTGGGGAGAGGAATGGCTAAGCTATTCGGAACAATGTCTTGTTAGGCGGTTTGCTTTGAGGTAATCGCCGGGAAGACCCCGGCAGTCGTTAGACTTTCCCTCGCGGACCTGTTTGTTTCGCGGATAATTGCCCACCGATACTCGACTCTAGTCCCTCGTAAAATCCGTGAATGGTCCTCCCCTTTCGCCGTGTTCGGGGGTTGAAGGAACAGTGACGAATGGACGGATAAGCAGAGCGAGGGAGAACGATGAACGCAAACTACCATTTCACTTACAGACAATAAAATCTGCGGCAGGAAGTTAGAACGGTTTTCGTGCCGCAATTATCTGGTGAAATAGAAATATCTAATATCTAAGAAAACACATTCAAAAAAGAGAAACAAAGAAACAGAAAGTAAAAATATTTTAAAGTATTTGTGGAATATTTTTCATTTCTTGATGTTTAAATATCATTACCTATATTATTCAATATTAAAAGGATTTTTAATAAAAAACAATAAAATAAATAAATCGGTTTTGGATAAAAATGGATTTAACCCTTAATTTTGGATCTTTATTTTATTTTTATTTTTATGGTTTTGCTACGGGGAATTGCACTCTCTCTCAAAAACAGAAAACTTTTAAATGATTTTAATGCCTGTAGAAGTACCCATTTACACATCATAATATCAAATACCCCGGTTTTCGAGAGAACTCGATGGGTCTCGAGAACTTCCGTCGAGAAACCATTACGAGGCAGCATAAATACTCGGTCGCCAGACTTCGGCGCTTAAGTGGCGAGACAGTTAGCACCGTCGAGACTATTAATACGCATCGGTAGATCGTTAGTCCGTATATATTCCCGAAGGTAATATTCTTAGTTTGTCTCGCCGGCCTATATCCTTGCGCGTGAGATCCTCCGCAACAGCCACCAAACGGTTATCCTCGCTGCAGTAAAGCTCCTACCCTGCGAATGGTACTTGGTAATACGATAAACGAGACTTCGGAGATTTGGAGTAAGGAAGTTAGTCTTAACGTCCCTTCTTCTTGCTTACGTGTGATTATTCGATTGATTTGTTAATTCTTTTTAAAGGCATACAAACGAATAATAAAATCTTAATTCTTCATTAACTCTCTATCGTCCTAAGCATTTCTCATATTAAGTTTAAATTCAGACAAATATTTATATTTTTAATATGATTTTAACCGCACATTCTTATTTCTTTCATATTGTACGTACAAATTTTATTTTCTCTTAATCCTCTGAAGCTGACGTCAAAATCTGTAACATTACTATTGCTAGATATGTAAGATTTATTTAATTTATTTAATTAAAAAGCACTAATTAATTTCAAGGAACCAAAATGACTTGAAAAAGAATAGGACACAATAGATTCATCACAGATTTTGATCTCCTTTAACATGATAAATTTATATAAAAAATAAGTTGTGCCATGCCGAGTATTTTGTTGAATCGGCCTTGCAAATAGTATTTTTTAATACATAAAATTCCAAATTAATTACATAGAAAATTGAATCTCGATGAAATAAATTAGTTTTCACATAATGTAGCTTATAATGATAGTGAACAAAAGATGTCACAGACACAAGGCTCAATAATATATAGTTTTTTTAACTAAAAGTCATGATGTACTAAAGATGTTTTGTGCGTGAGCACGTGTTTTATACATTATAGTTAAAAAATTACCCATTATTGAACCTTCTGATATTTTTAACAAAGGCTTATAAAGTTGGACAAATGAGAGGACGGCGCGATATTTCATGTGCAAAAAATTAAAAAGTAAATTTTTTCCCATAATTCAATTTATGTAAATGTAAATCATATTTAATTTACTGTTAAAACCTCGAATGTTTCGGTCGCATTTCGGACCATCTTCAGCGAAATATAAAAAATGCAAATGTCTATGAATTTTTGTAATCAATAATTAAGAACTATATAAAAAATACGATATTTTTTGTTCACATTAGGTACAAGCTATATTATATGCAAAAATTAATTCATTTCACTCAGATCTAATTTTCGATATAATAAGTATACAGTGTCCTTTTACATGTATTAAAAAATACTATAATATTTACAAGATTCATTCAAAACGCTCGGACACGACATAACTTATCCACGATATAGATTCATCATGTTGAAGGAGATTAAATCCGTGACGAGTCAACTGTATCCTTTTTTTGTAAGTATATAATAATAATAATCCAAATTTTTGTAATTAACATAAAAAAATTGAATTATTTGACATTGTTTATAAAGAGATTTATAATCGAGAGAGAGAGTAGGTCTAATAGATTCACCGTCAACTCCAGAAAGTTAAACATGAAAGATTGATAAAACTATAAGATTTGAAACTTCACATCAATAGAATTATAACATTTTAAGAAATAAAAATGGGTCGAATAGAACAGAAGAGAGCAGACGCAATTTTAAATTTATTTTACTTCAGCAATTACTTGTAGCTTATTTATATGCAAACTCGAGGTCGAATTTTCCGAATCGAATCCACGTTTGGATTTAACTCGAAAATATTTTACAATAGGTCTGAGACGGCTTGTGTAACATAACCAATAAATGGTATGACGAAAATGTTGGACAATTACAATATACATTTATAGGCTTACGCAATCGAAGCTCGCATAATTATAATTTTCTACCAGCGCGCGCGCTTGCGGAAATCCGGCAAACGGAATATTACAAGCATCGAGCATGTACAATTCGGACTTCATCACTGATTTATGTAACCGCGATATAACGATGCTATTATATCGGACATAGAAACGCATCGTTGCATTGATTATCAGGAAATAGTATGCAACAATTTAATATGTACATCGTTCAATCAGTCTCTCTCGCGTGCGCAGCAATTATTTCCACATTATTCTACATCGTATATCCTATTGTGTTCTATCTAAGTCTGCACATATGTCCGATGGATTAACTACGCTGCCATGATCGACATAAACATATATATAATAAACATGTTTATTAAACCTTTGATGTATTATTAATTTTCACCTTACACGATAATACCGTACATGTAATTGGATAATTATCAAATGTTTCACATCATTTCAAATCTCAGTATATTGATATCTGCACTGCAAAATTGTTGACCAATATTGGTAATTTAGCGGACGTGGGAGGGGCTTCTTGCATTATTTTCTCTACCTATGAAAAACTTAAGAGAAACGTTAAATCGGGAAGGTATATCGGAGCCGCGATCGATCTTCACGATGTGCTCCCAAAATAAAATCTCGCCTGCGATCTGCGTCACGGGCTGTGATGGACGAAATCAGGGCGCGAAAAACGAGATTCCGTAAATAATTTGGCGGCGCAGACGTCGGACGTTGCGCTGCGGAAAACGGAGGACAGCCGATACCGAAATGGCGAAAGGCGTGAACCCAGATCGGAGATCCCGTGTCTGGGATAAGGGAGCATGAGGGAGAAGGACGACGACAGACGGCCATTAATAAAGCGC
The DNA here is from genome assembly GCF_001594055.1 of Mycetomoellerius zeteki. Classification (NCBI taxonomy): domain Eukaryota; kingdom Metazoa; phylum Arthropoda; class Insecta; order Hymenoptera; family Formicidae; genus Mycetomoellerius; species Mycetomoellerius zeteki. The sequence goes on from NW_017256447.1 coordinate 359,175, forward strand.
GAAATCCAACGGTCATGCGCCAATCAGCGATCGTGACAGTAGCCACGACGTAACAAGTATTTCCCATCAGCGCATTCCGCATGCAAGGATCGCTATCCCGGATCGCAAAACGACCTCTTCTACGTTGATTAGCGGCGATACGCGCAGCCCCATCCTCTTTCCGATCTCGCGGTGGGATTAATCGGGCCGAGTGCCAACAGTCGAAGCTGTTGTAGGGCCGAGAAAGGCCCTTCGAAAACGTGTATTTATATTGTGCAATACGATCCAAAACCTTCATATGATTTTCATCATTGTATTCTTTTAATAATAATTCCTTACAGAAATATATATTAGTCAATTTAATACTGAAAGAAAATAATTAATTACTTGTTTTAATTGAAAATACTGTTGTTTAATGCTTTTAGTACTTCACATAAGTATGTAATTAATTGCTATCTTTCAGTAGTAAATTAGCCAGTATTACGTTTCTGTAAAGAATAATCTTTGCTTATCAAAAATATCACAATTCGTTTATCATGCTTTTTCATTTTTTCATATTGTAATTTTATAATCATTTTGATACTATAATCTTTGTAATTAAGTAAGTTAAAATTATATTAAAATCTACTTAGAATTAAATTAAGAGAATTATACTTCACTACATATTTTCTTTCTTATTTTTTTTAAATTCTATTTCTGATCATTGATTACTGGAAAGAGTTCCAAGAAAGACCCATATTCTACAATTCTTTCCAATAGTATCGGTGTCATTACATTATCGTTGTGCAAGTTTTATACATGTAAAAATTGATACTATAACAATACCGACATTATTAAGAGTTACGGAACAGGAGACAAAGGCTTCGATATTTTCGTTGAGACAAAATTATTTTCAAGTCTCAGATCAGTCAATGATTGAGATTTGAAATGATATGAAACATTTGATAAATATTCAATTGCATTGTGCAGTGCTATCGTATGTGAAAATTGAAAATACTAAAAGGTTAATGAACATGTTTATTATGTATGTTTATATCGATCATGACAGTTACAATCAATCTCTCAGCATATATTGATATGTGCAAACTTATAATAAAAAGGATTTTCAGTATGGAATACCTTTAGGACTGTGTATAGTATCTTATATTTTTTAAATAACAAAATATTATGCTTTACTTTATGTTGAAAAATGATGAAATAATGTATTATCATTTTGTAAAAAATTAAAACGTAATGTATATACAGGGTGTCCCATTTTAATTATCCACCCCAAATAACTTTCTTATTTTTGATTTTAGAGAAAAATGTTTCAGACAAAAATTGTATGGTTTCGAGGGGGTCACAAGATGGTACCATTGGTTTGACCTTGGATAATCATTTGAAAATTACATGAAGGTCACCTTCAATTTCTTAAATGGAACATACCATTTTTCATTACATATTCTCGTAGCTTATCTCGAGAGCTTTCCAAAACACTACAATAAAATATTTTTCTATTGCGTATTTTCCGAGTTATAAAGCTTTAAGTTTTAACATTTATGCAGGATGTTTTCAAATACGGAACTGTCAAAACACACAATTTTGGCAATGACAGATACTCGTGAAGTAAACGCAGCGAGAGAACCAATCAGCATCGCGGAAAAGCGACAACAATAAACTTCGATACATTCGAGTATCGATTTAACATCTCCTTTTTTTTTAGAAAAAGAATACCGCAAACTTAAAGCTTTATAACTCGGAAAATACGCAATAGAAAAATATTTTATTGTAGTGTTTTGGAAAGCTCTCGAGATAAGCTACGAGAATATGTAATGAAAAATGGTATGTTCCATTTAAGAAATTGAAGGTGACCTTCATGTAATTTTCAAATGATTATCCAAGGTCAAACCAATGGTATCATCTTGTGACCCTCTCGAAACCATACAATTTTTGTCTGAAACATTTTTCTCTAAAATCAAAAATAAGAAAGTTATTTGGGGTGGACAATTAAAATGGGACACCCTGTATAATTTTAATACATCTACGTCAAAGAAAGTGAATTTAGAGATATATCGCGGCACAATTACAATTAAAATACCGTAGACATATCGACCTAAATCCATCTCACAAAGTACATTTGCCTCGTATTATTCGGTTCTTCGGAAAAAGGTCGCCAGACGAGCGTTTCGCGACGAGAAAATGACGATCAAATAGCTCTCGTAGAATCTCCTTCCGAAATTTCCCTCATAAACTTCGCTACCTACTCCTCTCTATGCTATCGTCGTATCGCTATTCACTACCAGCCCCTCTGGCACCCCCGACTTCCCCCGCACGCGTGTGCACACACGTGACAACACTATGACACACCCTAAATATCGAAGTAGATTTCCTGCGCCTTGATATGATTAATGCTTCACTCTCAGAAGATAAAAAGTGATCGAGAGAAGGAGGGAGGGGAGAAAACGGTGGAACGAGAATGGGAAGGCTCCGGCCAAGAAAGCGAGGTAGAAAAAGTAAACAACGGGAGAACAGACGAGATCGCGATGGAAGATTAGCTGTGAAATGAAGAACATGGAAGAACATTAATTTATATCAAAAATTTTTTAAATTATCATCTATAAAATGAAACAATTTTAACCGTATATTTGCAATTTTTTCCTTAGAATTGGTTTATTTCATTAATCGTACATAGAAAGAATGATTTTGCTAAAATATCTAAAATTTTAGCTAAATAAATCTGAAAATAATTTGGTTAACTATCAAAATAATTATGCAGGATGCTCAAATTGATTGCTAGAATATCAAAATATTTTATAGCATTGTTTATCATGCTTGAACTTTCTACATAAATATTTTAATGTTCCAACAAAAAATTATTTTCAGAGCTGTATCTAACTAAATTTTTAAATAGATATTTCAGCAAATCGTTCTTTCCGAGTACAGTATCTAATTCTGAAGACTGTAACGTGTAACGTCTTCTAAATTCATCTTCAGGAATAAGGGGACATGAGAAATAAAAAAATATCAGTAAAAAACGAAGGAAAGGAAGATAAGGTGAAGAAAAGAGAGGAGAAAGAGGAAGGATCATCGGCGAGGGGTGCAGAAAGAGAGTAGGGTGCGATGGAGGAGGACTGGAGAAGAACTGCAAGAGCGCGATGGAAGGGAATCGTTTGCGGGGGCCGCCGGTGGTCGGCCGTCGTATGCTGCAAATCCCCGTCAACCGCATTCAATTACGATGTTATCGCGAATACAGATGACGGTTATTTCCTTCGGTACACCCTATATATAACGCGCGGCCCTACGGCGTCGACTCCCGCGCCCAAATCAAAGGCCGTAGAGGCTCTCTCTGTCTGTGTACGGCTCTTACGTACTAACGACCAAACCGTGTGATTGTTTTAGGATATTTCAGAACACGGCCCCTGAAACTCGATTTTCGCCGATGATATTAAGCGATTCCCTCACTTCCTATCTCGATCCACTCTTGAACGTTCATTTCAAATGAAATCGTTAATTCTTTTTAGAATTTTTTTTAAATTGGAAAAATATTATGACCAAGTAGATTCGAGATAAGTAGACATTTTATTACAAAAGTTCTGTTTGCGTTGATGAAAAGAGATGAATCTTAATCATAAATTTACTTATTTTGAAACCTTGATCTCCGAAGGACCGTTAATTGCAACTTAAATACAGTTTAACCTTTAAAAGATGGGGATTTGCCTTTTTTAATTTTGTAAGTTTTCCTTAAGTAAGATTTGTAATAATTAATTGTTTCATTTTATTCCTTGCCTCAAAAATATGACATTCTTTCAGCACTACATAGTGGTTTTCTTTTGTAAAGATCAATAAACTTCTATAATATCGTATTGGCGAAATACTTTTTACTTTTATATTATACTCAGAAAAAAACATAATGGTAGTAACTATACAAGTTTTATATCTAGAATAAACTATTTTATAATTATTAAAATATTTTATTCAACTACACACACGCACGCACGCACGCACGCACGCACATACGTACGTGGGTTAGTGACAAGTAACCTAAATATACACCATCTTGATTTTTAAGGGCAAAATTAAGATTAGTTACTGACTCACTTATTATAATTAATTCTATATAATATAAAACTATAGTATAGTTGTTATCGATATAGTTGCTAGCACTGTTTTTCTCTGAGTGTATACGTTTCTTCTATATTTCGTATTTTACTGTTTACATCTAATAATGTCCCCAAGACAGTTTTGCAAGTATCACGTTACTTCGACAATGCGCCTTCGAACTTGGATTCGATGAATTCGCCTTAGAAGTTAGTCTTCAAATTCAGTGTTAGCCGTTTAATGTTTTCAAGACGATAAAACTTGAAATATGACTCCCGGTTGCAGCCAGAATCTCATTCACCTGCACTGTGAGAGCATGTGTGGATCATAACCGAAATGCATCCTCGCGTACATCCCGTTGCAATCGTTTCCGAGAAAATCTCCATAAACTCGTGAGACACTTGACGTTCCTCTTCATTATCTACATTGTACTCGAAACGGCGAGCGTCTTTAGCAGAAGAATGTCGATACGAGAGGAACGCCAGCGGAGATGCCTTGAACAGGGAAAAGTGGACCAAGTAGATTAATTGGAACCTTCCATCTTTCCACTTTTTTTACTCTCCCTTTCTCTCTCTCTCTCTCTCTCTCTCTCTCTCTCTCACCCGAAACAAACACGTGTTAGAAGGAGACAAACAACGAAAGAGAGATGAAAGCAGAAAGAGAGAAGTGCAGAGGGACAAGGGCGGCGGAACGATGGGATGGCCCGGGGGCGAGCTTTTTGCCGAACACATAATGCATAGCGAAGGATGACACTCTTATCTCGTGATCTTTAATTCCGTGAGTCGCCGCGAGGGGGTTGCCGCCGCGTCGTCATTTGTCGGTGGCACTGCGACGGAATCGGGGGATGGGCAAGGGGAGTAGAAAGGGAAAGGATGAGGCCGCCGGATAAAACCGCCACCGCTGTTAACATCGGATACGAGAAGGGAGAGAGGGGGTTGGAAATTGCCTTGGCTGATTTCATTTCGGGCCAGATTATTTTAAGGGGTTCCGTTCTCCCTTTCGTTCCTAGTCTCGCACCGCCCTTAGCCCCTCTTGCGTCGCCGCCACCCCCGTCTGGCTTCGACGTGATTAATGCGACTCTGGATGTGGACGCTGACGATGGTGTTGGTGCTGGACTGTAGTGGTGCTGGTGGCAGCGGCGCGGTGGTTTGAGGATTGAGATGACGAGTCGCGGCTACTCGCGCGACGTCGGATTAATTCGCCCGAGCACGCACCGGAAGCGAGCCGAGATTGTTAACCCCTTCCGGCCCAAACGCATTAAAGGTGGATATTATTTTTGATAGCATCTTCGCCGATGAATAGCGTGGAGTACGAATTAAAACAACTTCTGGGCCGTTCCCAGAAAAATTAATTAAACTCAACTGAGTCTCTTAGTGTTATCTTTGAATTGCATCGCATACTTTGTTATGGTGTAGAGTTTATTAACCCGAAAGTATGATTTTCAACTGAAAAAAAATTAATAGCATTACGTGCCCAATGTAATTCCAATATACTGTTAGATATCAAAAGAACGCACGTACGCACGCACGCACGCACACACACAATGGTAACTCAATCCCTTAAGTTAAATAATATTTTGTTATCTTTAATTTCCATGTATCAAAATATAAACCAAGCCAGTTCTGTGGTTGGTTTTAAAGTAAACAATATCTATACTGACGTATGCACTTAGTAAATAATAAACAAAAATTGAGTCAAATTTAATATATTTGAGTTAAATTATTTAATTCTATTGTTTTAATTAAATTAACAATATATTAAATAGAAGCAATGGCGATCTATAGAAATTATTAAAAATAATTCAAATTGCCCTTATAGAAATCAAATACTAGCCAATACTGTAAGATAATAATTAATTATTTATTTTAAGTATTAGAAGCACTGTTGTTTTAGTATTTCAAAAATAGAAATTAATTACTCTCTCTCTCTCTCTCTCTCTCTCTCTCTCTCTCTCTCTCTCTCTCTCACTCCCTCTTTCTTTCAGTAATAAATTGGTCAGTATTAGATTTCTGTAAGGGTGGATATATAATTTGACATTTGACGCGAGTTTAATAGTGTGCATACAAACGCGTTCTCTCTATCTCTCTTTTTTTATGTTTAAATTTCCGTATTTATGTCTCAACGCTCCAGGGAAAGTCCCGAAACGTTAAACAAATAACGATTCATCATCATCTCTCTTCAATTGCAAAACCAGTAAAATCCATTAAACAAAGCGATTTCGTGATTTGGGTTGCCATAAGCTTTGACCGAACAATTAATTGCAATGCATTTTATTAGACCGAACGACAGTTTTTTTTTATAGCGAACAGCGGATGTAATGGCATGACACGACCGATTGCAGGTCACTCGGCGCGCAATTCTAAAAATGAAACAGCCCATCGAGCAAAACGACCTCGTAACGCAATCGCGGCAGCATAAGTTTTCAGTTATGGGTTCGCTTCCGCGTCGTAACGGAGCCGCCCGGCATTTTCGGAGGCGCGTATCCGCGAGTTTTAAGGAGTTCTACGTCCCATTATAAAGTCTTCACCGCGCATAATACCATTCGGCTCTGCGGGCTGGCGGGCATTAGGGAAATCGCGTTTCCACCCTTCTCGTATTAGCTTGGCGCCACGAGAGAGAGCCGGCTATCATTTCTCCTTCCTCAACTTCCTTCGTTCCCGCCATACTGTGTTCACGCGTTGAATGCGACCTTCGATCGGATTTGGTGAACTTCCACGCGCCGGGACTTACCTCGATTTCGACTCCTCGTGGCACAGCAAAAAGACAGATTGTCAGATGGGGAGTGGAACGGAGAAGCTGGAAACAGAGGAGAGGGTGATGGCGAAGGTTGAAAAGACAACGTCCCAGATGCGGAACGCGCATAGGATCTGCCGGTACGTTGGAGATGAAGTCGTAGATCCTCTCGACTGGAAATGAAAAACGCTCTTGGAATACACCAGGTTGTATTTATAAGAATGTTATATTTTCTCAGTAGTAATGGGAGCTGCCTTTCCCCCTCGCGGAGGTTAGGTAGTCGTTAATATTATTAATAGAATCCTAGGTAAGTGATATTATATACAGATGGATAAAAAATGGGAAAGTGTCGTCCCCCGTCTCTTCTCTGTCCTAAGTAGGGAGACAGTGCCCTCTTCGCCCCGTACTGCTTGCCTCTGTCGTCCGACTTGTTTCCCTCCGCCGCGCCGTGTCGCAGGACTTTGTACTAACACGATGCGACAGTTGTCGGGTTCGATCTGTTGTTCTTCGCATTTATAAATGTTCGATGTAAACTAATTTCCCGTTACCCATACTTTCTCTCGGATTTCGCGCACCTTAATTATCAAATTATGAATGAATATCGCTTCCTTCGAATTTAGAGAGCAACTTTAATTAAATATTATTTTAATAACTGTAATGATAATTCTTCATCCCCTTCATCATAAAAAAGATTAAGGCTCATTTTTATCAAAATAGATTAACTTTACTTTGGTTTAATTTACTTTTTATCTTTTTTTAATTCATACAAGGGGAGAGCCAAGTAGTATACACACGGAGAGATTTCGTCTAACTTTAAATACGTTTTAGTACTATACTTCCTACTAATAGACAAGTGGCACGACGCAATATTTATGTATTCGTAAGAAATTTGCATCAAAAATTTCTCATACGCTTTTTTTTCTGTGTGAATTTTTATAGAATGTGCATTTAAGTGAATAATTATTCGCCAAATCCCTTGAGAAAATGATAAGGGCCATGTCCCCGACACAACCAAACCCATGCAATCTTTGAAAAATTTTCGTGGGCACACAGTGTAATTATACAATGTGTATGTAGTAGAAAAATTATTATTTTACAACTATAAAATTAATTTTAACGCATATACGAGTAATATCGAATGCGTAATGCGCAATTTATAATTAAAAATTCCAAAACTTTTAGTGCACTTGTACATGAATTAGTAGGAGTACTAAAACAGATTTAAAATTAAGCAAAATCCGTGTGTACACCCCTTGGTCTCCTCTTGTTAAAATTAGAAAAAAATAAAGTTAAACCGAGATTAAAGTTAATCTACATTAGTAGAAATGGACATAAGGTCTGCAATACGGATTACTAAATCATGATAGTATCCACGAAAATAAAAGTGTTGCCGTTGCTAGCTATGACACGGAAGAATAGTGCATTACAGTTATTTTCAAGCGCAACCGGCCGCGAACGAGAGAAAGCCCGGATGTAATGCGGGAATGAGACGGACCGGTATTTCCGGCGTCGCGGGAAATTGCTCACAGTTAATAGCGTTACGAGCTCGCAGTTAATAATGCCGCGGCGGCAAACGCGGCAGAGAGCGTTTCCGCCGGTCTCCTTTCTGATCTCCGTACGATTACGAATGTATGCCGTTTGGCGTTTGGTATAGATAAGCGCCGCCGTATTTTTGGCATTAAAGCGTTAAAGCTAAGTGACTAAGCCCCTCGCTCTGCTCCAATGAGAGCTCGCGACTGTCGGACAGCGGCGGATTATGGAATACTTAAAAACCTTCTACCGTAAACCCCTTCAAGTCTCTCTATTTTGCTATCAACAAGAATTTAAAATCATGTGAATTAAGATAAGTATTGTCAATGGTGAACGATTACGTCGCTCATTTGCTGTAACAATGACAATTAAAACAGCAAAACTTTGCAGAAAACAAATTTCAAATTTTGAATTATTAAATCTATTAAATTTTGTATTGAATAAATTTTATATTAATTTTAAAATGCAATTTTTATATAATAACTGATTACAGAGAAATAAAAATATTTTCTTTTTTTTCTTTATGTTTTTTGCAAGCAATTAAAAAATGACAATTGTGTGACAATCATGTGTAGTAAATGAGAGATATGCTTTATCATCGCAATAATAATATGTTTTGTGAAATCGCCCGCGAATTTCGGAGGTCCAAACGATAATCCGCCGCTACTCTTCGCCGTCGAGAGCAGCTGAAGCTTACAAAAAATAATTCGCCATGACGCGTCGGGCTGTCTGAAACTGAATCTTTCCGCGGCGCTCGCTCCGAGGGGTTCTTAACCTAATGTTTTTAATTAATCTTTGGTATCGGCTGTCACGTGAGCCGATCGCATCCAACTCGCGACGTAACACATAACAGAAATTTCACGAGACTAGAAGGGCCACGAAGAAGAAATCGACCGACGCCACGGGATGATAGGAAATTTAGCATTAATCTTTGAATACCCCAAAGATAGTTGGGGCTACCACGCTGCCCCTCTTCCGAATTTAGAATAAAGTAAATATTCCAACGACTGAATTAATAAGAAGGTATAATCCGTTGTATTATTATTGATTATTAATTAATGGCATTACACAAAGAATTAATATGACTTGTCGATAATCGAATAATATACTCTCACATAAATCTAAAACGTAACATCAAAATAAAATTTTATTGATATATTTACACCCTATTATTGATTGTACTAATAACTGAATTTCTAATAAAATAAATTTTTTAAATTCAACTTTCAATTTCTTACAATAAAAAAAATATATGTTTGGGGTAAATACAGTACAATATTTTAAAGAATTTGAAAATATAGTCACACTATGTCTTATCCAAGATGATAAGAAGATGTGTGAAAATATAACTACCTTCTGCGAAACTTAAAAGGAATAATTTTTTCAAAAAATAATTTACAATCAAAATTACACTACCGCTTAAAAGTATTTGCCTACTCAAATTTTTATACGTATCTTTTTTATACATCTAAATTCCATTTTAATTGTACTGTATTTTTTTTACTGTATTTAGAATTAAAAATTTTTAGCTATTACACATTATTGTTAAGTTTAACATTTAGAAGAATAGAAAGGAAAATGGAAAGTTCACTCTTTTAATTCACCTTTCTTCATTTAATTCAAAAAGACGGACAAATACTTTTGAGCGATAGTATTATATATTTTTATTACTTATTACGGTACAAAATATTTGATCACGTTTAATTTTGCCATTTTCTTGCTGTTATTTTGACAAACATCTTAATAATTATAAATATATTCTTTTCAATCACATTCAGTTTATTGGAACATTTACCTTATAAGATGATCGTCTTGTTTCCTTTCCCTTTCGTGGCTGCCCGCTTTCGGTCAGCTGTAAAACGGGAGATCGCAGGATTATGGCACTTGTTACAGAACCCCTCGTGTCCCTTTCGCTCTCTTCGCTAAGGTCCCTCTTCTTTCGAATCCGGCGCTTCTATGTTCTTACGCGTGGACGACGGCGGTTATCACGAGCGGGACAAGAGTTATCTCGGTGGGTGTGCGTATACTGGTAATTGTTTCGTTTTCTCTCTTTCTCACTTTCACGGAGTCGAATACGATACAGATATATTTACAGAACGACTCCGCTGCACACATGCGTATGCAATTCTTGCACAGACCTACATTCGCGCAGAACCACATTCGCTCCCATCTCGCTAAAGAAATATATCTTACATGAATTATCTAATTTATCCTTATGTGTGTGTCGAGTGTCGTGTCGTATCTTACAAGACGCGTACGTGCATTGACAAACAACGCAAAAGTTTTAGAAACGCCTGAAAGATTGGAGAATTTTACGACGTCATTTAAACGTTTGCGTTGCCCGGAAGGAGTGTGTGCGCTTGTGTTTAGTGTACGTTCTGTATGTACCTGTATGCCTGCGTAAATACGGTGTGTCGAACTCCAGCTCGCGCCACGCGCGTGTCCTACACTGTATTAACATTAACTTCCGTTAAATTTGTGTTCATTTTCCACGATCACAGTGATTTCAATCTCCCAAGACTCATCACTTTGTCCACGAAGCCTCGGATTCCATTTCGAAGTTTATCCGATTCTTCGCGCGTTTAACGTTTCCATCCCTCCCTCCTTCGTTCACATCCCTCGTCCGGTCTCTCTATCTCCCTTCAACCCTTTTTTTGTCCATTCCGTCATTCTTAGTGGTGCAACGTATACCTTTCATCTGCTTTTGCGTTGCCCGGAATTTACGGATTATATTCCACGAGCGAAGAGAAATCCCGTTTTAATAACCGCTGAGACACCTGAGCTTCTTCAGAGGTGGCGAAGCCTCGTTTCAGCTGGTTGGCGCCTGCATGGACATCGGGGGTGGCTTCACAGGTCCGAGGGCGGGCCCAGACAGACCGTTGTTGTTCATATCACCCGGTGCCCTCGGTCCGCCGACCCCTATAGTCGTCCCGTTCATCGTCGGCGTGCCGCCTGACATTTGACCCTGAAGTCATAAAAGATTCACGAGACGTGAGACGTCATTCTCACGTTACATCAGCGATCATTGCAAGTCTCGATTGCTCTACTAATTGTGAGAAAAATATTCTGGTTGTACCAATAAGAAGTACAAACAAAACAAATTCTGATTATATGAATCATAATTCTGAATTGGCATAATTGAATTTATCTTGGCTAGAATTTGATAGATTTAACTATAAGAGAACTTTTGAAAACCAAAGATGGGGTGCTAATTTTACATGTCTCTATAAATGTCTGATTTATACCTTTCTGGTTGAATTTATCAAAATTCTAATTAATATAATAAGATTTCTTTTCCAGTGCACTGAAAAAAAGTACTAAATATATATTTGTTTGAATAGTACTAAATAAATATTTACGAAATAAATACTAACGAAATATTAATTGATTTAACTATCATTTTTCTTATTGAGTAAGTGTTTATTATTATACACGGAAAGAACAATTTGTTGAAGTATATAAAAAAAGCTAGATACAGATTGGAAAATAATTGGAAAATAATATTAAAATAATTAAATGTTAATATGGCTCAATTAGAATAAATCAATAAATAAAACAAGGGCAAACGAGCCAACTACAATATAAGATCTTTAATAAACGTATATATATACAATAATCAAACGTTTCGACACCGATCGGGTCATTTTCAATGTACAATAACAAAACATCTTACATACATAGAAATTCAGTTAAAATATATTGTCCAGTGAGAATTTGGTTATATTCATAAAAAGCAGTCCATATTTAAAACTATTGAAGAGATCAAAACTCATTCTACCATCTGGATAAATAATAAATTAACGTTGCGTTATAAATTAGATAAACGATGTACATGTTTAGTAAAATAGATTAGAGAGAATGTAAATTAAATAAAACATATATACCTCATATTGTCTCAATGATGTAATGTGGACAACGATAGGAACACTCAGTTAACAAAAATATATTTAAAAAAAAGTTATGTATAATAAAAAT
>NW_017256447.1:372978-374494 GCF_001594055.1 Mycetomoellerius zeteki
GTAGGGAAAATGTTAAAACTTTTTGCAGTATTGTTCCTCATGCTTGAGATTTCTACGTAATTATTTTGATAATCCAAGAAAATTATTTTCAGATCTGTATCTAGTTAAATTTTAAGATATTTCAGCAAAATCATTCTTTCCGTATAAATAAATATTAGCACAATATTGAAAAAATATGTATTAAGATTTAATAAATCTTTTTCTCAGTGTGTACAAATTATAAGGAAAAAGTCTATCTCACACACTCTCTCGCACGAAAAGATTAATCGCTTAATTGTATAATGATATAATTATTAAAAAATTATTACGGCAGAAATAAAATAACTGAGGGTGTAACCACTAGCTGAAATATTGTCCCACAGATTACATGATTTCACATGATTTCATCTGATTACAAATAATTTTTTTCACTACATATGAAGTAATTTTATAAAATACACCATTTTATTTAATATTATACAATGATTTCTCGTGGGTGCATATGTAATTACCGGTACCGGATTACATAGAGATTTCATATGAATTTTATAATGATTTCGAGAACTCTGTTCCACGATTACATTAAATGGTTACCCCCTCGAAAATAACAAAAACAATATATAGAGAAATTATAATTTCATTTGCCCTATTATTCTATTATATTACAAATTTTTATTTACGCTCGCATCGCTGATTCATTTTCCGAGTTTGCTTTCGACCATTCATTTCGACAGTTTGTTGGCACTTACGTTGGGCACATGATTGTGCTGGGCCACCGACTGCCCCAGACCTTGATGAGCCTGGAGTGGGTTGTGTCCTGGATGTATGTTCTGGCCCGGGGGCGTTGGTGTAGGAGGGAGTTGCCTTTTGATGTACGCTAATGAGGCGGGTGATTGTAACGCCATATTAGCGAACGCTAACCTCTCCTCGTAGTCGTACTCGCAGAGAATCTTGTTCTCGCACAAGTAAAACCGATCGCCTACGCAAAACCTGTAAGTAAAAAAAAAAGGGAACACGCTATATCGTCGGAAGTGCAGCCCGCGTCGTGATTTGCTTTTCAAGAACATTTCATAAATTACCAGAGTTTTATTCTAAAAATCCACTAATAATTAGACTCCCAATTCAAGACATTGATAGAAAAAGAAGTTAATCCTTGACGTCATTAGAAATGTAAAAAGAACCCGTACGCCAATTGTTCGTCGGTCGTTCATCACGAGATTTAAGCAAGCTTCGGCAAGACTCAGAGAAAGCTCGAAGAGAACGCGATTAACAAATGAGGCTCGATCCTGTACTTCGGTCGACCCCGCGTCGGTTCGTTACTCCAAATCCGATCGATCGATCGGTGCGAGGAGGAAAGAGGAGGGAAAGAAAAAGCGGCGAGGAAAAATGAAAAAGGGAGGGAGCACGAAAAAGGAGTTCCGCTGGATAACGAGCATATCGTAACGTATCGAACAAATAATTATTACCGGGGCCTCTGTTCGTGTGTGAGAGAGAGAGAGAGAGAGAGAGAGAGAGAGAGAGAGAGAGAGAGAGAGAG
>NW_017256447.1:374617-396624 GCF_001594055.1 Mycetomoellerius zeteki
GTGTGTGTGTGTGTGTGTGTGTGTGTGTGTGGCCTCGCACACATTCGCTTTGATCCCCGGCTAGGAAATACGAGAGCGAAATACGAGAGCACGGCGGCACACGATGCAGCATAGCGCTGCTCCGCGCCGCGCTGGCTTGGGGTAGATACTCTCATAATCGCACGGCAAATAGAATTATCGCGTTGCTGCGCGCGTGGCCGTGCTGGCAGCAAGCGCACGGGTTATACCGAGTTTTGCTCGTTTCCCCCATTATACGCGTCGTCTGCTAAATGACGCCACACTCCAATCGGATCCCTCTCGTTTCCCTTCGCCCTTCGCCCTCCCGTGCAACCATCCCTCCCTTCCTCCCCCCCCCTCTGTCTCTCTCATTTTCTCGATATATCTGCCAGTCACTCTACTTTTAATCCGGATTTACCTAATTATTTCGCACTGATTAACTGCACGAGAAAAATGTTGCTACTTGACAAGCAATAGGAATAGCGTAAATTTATCTTACAAAAATTGAATGTTTATTTTCTTAGAGTGTGTCAAACTTTCTTCTGAGAAAAATATGAAAATTATTTCTTTATTATTTTTATTATTTTTAACCTGAAAATAGTCACTTGGAGTGTTATATCGTATCTCAGTTGGCGAAAAAATGTAAATTGTAAAACAGTTTTATATGAATATTGTTTAACATATTTTCTTTTTTTTTTTAATAACTATTCTTTACGAATTTTTAAATATATAATTTCATCAAAAATCCTGCAATAGAAAAATGTTATATTTAAATCTTTATTTTTTAAAAATATTATAATAAGCTACTATTAATAATATGCTTACTCTGTTAAATATTGGTTTGGTTTCTATATACATACTTTTTTTTTAGAAAACTGTGATTATATAAATTTATATTCATATCCTCAAATACTAATAAATTGGAAAACAATCGATAATATACAATATGTTATTAACAATAGTCATTTTAATTGGGATGCAAAAATACCTCAAGTGATCGTTTACGTAAAGGATTACTCTTGGGTTAATGCTGTTTATTTCATCAAACAGTAGCAATAAACAATACGAATAATTAGCCGAGATTTTTGTTTTTCACACAAGGAATAATTATAACATAAAACCATAACGTTTTGCCTTTGAAATCGCGATAGATCAGAAATAAAACGACGAACAAAGTTTACAATGAACGCAAATTAAACGAATTAATTGAAATAATGCTTGTCGTTATCGCAATCGATATTCCTATTGCGTTTCATCATACATACGCGATATAATCGACGGAAGCATATTTGTATTTCACCATTAGTCATTTCTCATTAATGTTGAGGTGGTTTGAAAGGCGGGAAGGAGAGAGGAGAGGGAGAGAAAAAAAGAATTAATATCCGGGCTCGGCAATACTCTCAACGGTTTAAACGAAAATAATCCTTGTAACGCTTTGGAATACCTTTTTCGGCCGTCTGGTTAGAGGCAGATACTGGGTCGTAATTGCGCGGGCAATGGAATTATCGCGTTGCACGAGCGCAGTCATTCCCGCGGCCTTCCATTATGCGCGCGCGAATAATGCCGCGCAAAGCCTGATCCTTTCTCGCGAAAACGGCACAAATGTCTGCCGTGGAACGATATCAACGCACACGCTGCCTCGTAATTTTCCACCTAGTCCCCGCCCTCCCCAGGCATTTTTACTCTATGCCATGCGATATGTCGCGGAAGATCCAAAATCAAAGAACATCAGGAGGAATACGCAGATACTCTATTCAAGTAGATCGTATTGGAATTGATTGACTCGATAAAGTCCTGTTTAAAAATTAAAACTAAAACACAACGTTGGGGTGACATCAATTATGATATCTCTCTAATGCCTCGTCTTTTTATTAATAATTAATTAATAATAAGAAAATAAAGAAAAGAATAAGTTTAAGATCATCAGAATTGCAAAAATATTTTTTAATACTCCTCGACGACATTTATCTGCAGTCACAGAGAGAAAATGTAGAAACTGATATAGTATGATATAGTATTAACAAGGACAATCCTCAGATTTACAGCTCAAGTATTAACAAAAATTATGAAAATTTGACAATATATAGAAGATATTTTAATATATAATAAATTATTTTTTTACTGCTCGAATATTCATCATAAAAATAAAATCAAAACTTATTTAAAATACATATATGTATATTATTAGTCTAACATCTAATTTTGACAGTAATTAGTGCTTCTTCTATTTAGTTGATTTATTCATATAATTCTGTTTCTGATCTTAATTATTCTTTAAAAATTAATTTTAACTTTTTATGATGAATTCGGGACAAAAAAATAAGTCTAAAAATTACCACAGTGACTCTAAAATGTACCACAAGACATCTACGCGTTCTGCATCGAGTACCGATTATGAAATATTTTTATTCACGACCACCACGAGCGAAATATTAAAATCGCGGCTGGGCAAAGCCCTTTTTACAAAGTTTTAATTTCCATCGTATTGAAGCTCATCATTGCATAACGCTTGCGCGAGCAAGTCATAAACGTTTAAAACTTGATTTATATCTCTCGCTCTGCGTTCATCGCAATGAGAACAAATTCGCCACCATCGCCACCGCGGTGCGAACGCTTTATTACAGCATGAGCGCATCTAGCACGCCCGCACCTATAATTGGCGCAATTTCGTAAGTGTTTCCATTCAATTTTCTTTTTATTACGTGCTCGCCAGCCGTCCTCTCACTGCCTCGTCGTCGCACGCGTTTCTCATCCTCCTGCACATCGCGGGATACATAACGTTGTTTATGGCCGTTTTGACACGTTTCACGACACCCGGGAGCCCGTGACGCGTTGCAATTTCTTCATCCTTTGAAAGTCCAAGGGAGGGATCGCGTCGGTCGAAAATTATCGCGTACACCATGGACAACGTCTTCCTTTCGTAGTCTTCCTTAGATCTAGTAAAGTAAGTCTTAAAGATGATGCCCTATTCTACACAGTAAAAAACATTTTGTATTTGTGTTAAACATCCACAAATATAGAACGGTCCACTCAAGTCCTTGTTAAAATTTTAAGATGAATTTTTAACACATTGAAGAGTTAATTTAATATATATGATTAGGTTATTTAAATATTTTGTGTTAAATAAATATTTAACATTTCTTAATTCAAAATAATTTATGAATAAGTGAACAAATAACAAAAATAATATATTTTAAAACGTAAATTCTAAAGTAAATAAAAAAAGTGTTAATTTAACATATAACATTATAAATGTTAATGTTACCGAAAAAAATATGCTTTCAGTTTGCTTATAAATTGTGTCAATGTTATATTTTTTTATGTAGCAATTTGTTTATTTACAATAATATTTATGTTATTTTCTAATACATTCACTTGTGTAAGATTAATACAAGATTTAAGTGAAATGTGTTAAATTTAACAAATTTGCCATTTTTGTACTACAAAAATCATAATATACGAGAGCTATATATATGTATACTGGATATCGTAAATTAAATATGTATATGACTGTTATACTATATATGATTCTTATAGTAGAACAGGATAGACATCTTTAGGCTTGCTTCATTAGATCTAAAAAGGGACAAAATTGTTTATTGCTATACATAATCTGTCTAAAAAGTTTCGAGACTGATTTTTCCCTAAATGTATAAGTAACGCCCTTTTCCAACAATTACAGTATCTTTTTCGACTACTTGTACGATTTTTTTCATAACGTTGCAAGCAGTATGTTTCGACAACTGGCCGTGTGGGTTTCATTAGATTTTTCGTTGTAAAAATTTTCGTAATGAAACAGTGGACTGTTGTTTGTTTCAAAGTTCAAATCTGAGGGAGTTGATCAACCCCAGATTTCAATTTTAAAACAAATTTTATGGAGTTAATCTCAAAAGAAACAAAACCAATCAGAGTGAAGGTGATAAAATTCAAAATCAAGATAATATTGATTACTTTTTTATGGTTTTGATTTTCGAGGTTAAAAATATATGAAGAGGGACGCGATTTGATAATATTTTAGACATCCAAGCGAATTGACTTCGAAATAATCTTTAATGTAACGAGCGTTACTTAAGATGACTACTGTAAAAGTTTCCAACAGTTAAAAGAAGTTCTAAGCAGTGCATTGAGATCAGAGGGACTATGTTGAAAGTTTTCATTAATGTATTATAATTTATATATATTTATTTTTCGATTTTCCTGAACCTAGTCTCGTAACTTTTTAGATACATCGTGTATACTTATCAGTAAGAGACCAAACCTGTATCTACGAGTTGCCAGTTATAAACCTGTTTCGCAAAATTTTACGAGCTCCAATGAAAATCATTCTCGTTACTGGGTAACGATCAGGTAACTTTTCCTCTAAGGCAGAAATGTGAAAAGTAAAAATTTTTTTCATTGAAGGTAATGGAGAAATTTTTCACTTTTCATGTTTCAATTTTAGGAAAAAAGTTACATTATCGCCATCCTAATCGCTATGATTACGACAACATTAAATCGATCTCACATCACGAATGTGGGATGTCTGAGAAACGTCGAGTTGATGAACCGCCGCGCTGAGAGTAGTTCACGAGAGGGGATGGAGATAGTAGACTCGAGCGAGAGAATGACTCTCGGGTTTGCATGGCAAATTTCAATCTGGACGATGCTCAGATAACTCGGTTGAATCTTTAACAAGGGTAGCCCGACTGCAGGACAATGAAGAGGGGGAGAGAAGACACAAGGTGGCGAAGAAAAGTGTGCAAAGACGACAACGTTCAGTCGATGCAGAAAGGTGGAAAGGCGCAAAGGGGGGCGACATTGCGATTCAATAAATGATACCACCGGTGGCAATGCGTGACCCCGTTAGAGAGGCACTTTACGGGCCGTTCCGACGACGTGGCCGTAGCCCTCAAAGAGTAATACCGTCCTCTGCGCGCGAGCATCAGCACATCAAAATTTCAGCGACCTTGCTGTGCGCGTCTCTCCAGTTTCTCAGATAAAATCTTTATTCGACGCATCGCGGCGTGAATCGTGGAAATTGCGGGCCGAGCGTCAACCACGCGAGCGCAATCCGGATGTCCCCTCGGAACAGATAACCGCTACGATCTTATCAAATATAACGAAAAAGCATGAGCTACTACATTGCTGCTTTGATAGAAAAGTGAAACTTTTCACAGTTAAAAACTTAGCATCTTTTCAGTATTTAAAAAATTCTGAACTGGAACGTTTTAATTCGGATAATAAATGTGCAATTTCTATAACTTGACACACACACGCACGCACGCACGCACGCACGCACGCACGCACGCACGCACGCACACACACACTTTTCATTTTCTTTTTTCAGAAGATATTAAAGAAAACTATAGAATATTGTGGTCACTTCACCTATCCACTTGAAGTTAAAACCATGTTATGAGTTTTCAAAATTCGAACACTGAACAGTGGACAGCCCTAGTATAATGCAAATTTCATCCCTTATCAGAAATGCGATACTTTTCAAATATGAGCAAATATGAGCTACAAATGTATCGTTTTTCTATAAAAAATATATTAGTTTTCGATTTACTTTCATTATCTAAAAAGTGTTAATTTTTTACTTGTGTCACCTTTTTATCAACGAAGCGTAATGATCAATTAATACCATTTTCAAAAATAATAAAAAATATTTTACGCTACAATTTTGATTGCGAATAGCAATTATCCATAAATAAGAAATTCCACATCGTTTGCAATTCCGCCGAGTCTCGCGCTGGCAAAATATCAAATCCAAGTCGCAAGGGCGAAAGTTTAATCGAGTAGTCATTATGTTTGACCGGATTCGACGGAAACAAAGAAATTGGGAGGGAAAGCGAATACGCGATGCCCGCGCTTGCGCTAATGCTTACGTATGTGTGTATGTGTGTATTCGTGTCGAGAGCGAAAGAGAGAAAGAGAGAGAGGAGAAAGAGAGAGAGAGGGAGAGAGAGATGGAAAGAGAGTAAGAGGGGAGGAGAGAGAGAGAGAGAGAGAGAGCTAATTGCATCGGTAAATCATCCTCTAACCAGGAGGGTGGGAGCCTAGTCGCAGCCACTGGCAACCCTTTATTCTATGTTATTACAGTCTAAAGTTACCCCGTGTAATTGTTGCTGTTTAATTGCAAACTCTAAGTCGTCTCGTTACAGGACGCGCAGCGCTGCGAGTAATTGCCCTCTTCAAATTTACCTACCAACCTGCTTGCTTTTTAGCGGCACGATTGCAGGCGCGCAGGGGTCGCACCGAATATTCCGCATCAGGCATATTTTATCGCGAGCGCGCGTTTTAATTGCGCTCGTACATCATCCACGACACACGCAACGCGATTATTACAACAAATATAATGACCGGACTGAGTGCGCGGCCGTCTCAATTTACTTCTTTGCAATTCCCCTTCTTCGCTTTTCCTCTCCAATCCCGAGACAACGTCGACCGGCTTCTACTCTCGGTCTGCAAACGTCACGCGTCCGCGATTCTTTCCAAAGGATCCCCAATGGCTATCCCCCTCCGTTCGAATTCGTTTTTGATCCTGACGTGCGAGCTACCTTCCCCTTACCCCTTACAGGCCAGTTTCGCCGCGAGTCGCGCGCGACCGGGACGCATTGTCGAAGACAGACAATGCCAGACGATAAAAACGTAAAATTGATGCTCTTTTGTTCACATTGTTTGAGACGCTGCGCAACGTTTGCCACACGCCTGGACGAACCATTGCTATTGGCTTGAAACTACATCCTCCACCTCCGGCTCCTGTATCATATCCCCTATTCTCTCTCCCTCTTTCTGTCGACATTCTCTACCGATAGAACGGCTACAGATTTCCTCTCTTTTCCTACCTGCTCTATCTGCTCTCTCCTGCTCGTTGTTACCTCCCCTCCCACAGAACGAGTCACTTCGTCCGTAAGCCAGTATTGTATCGCTCCACTGGCTTTTGTGCACTCGTTTGTACGCTTCCCGCCATTGAATCGCTACAGGTCTCCGCCGCCTCCTCTCGTTGCCTTATATTGTTTAAATGTCGTACCGGAGATAATTAAAACGATCGACGAAAAAAGATAACGCGCGAATTTGATAGATAATCCACGACGATTGATCTTATTCACTACAATTGATTCTGCTTAATGTTGCGTACCTCGTAAGTCACCGTGGAGCAACATACGATCTATAGGAGTCTTGAAAAGAGTTGATATTAGTGTCTTGTTCGCAAAGATGATCTCAATCAAACGTGAAAATACTCGATATTTGGATATTACGACGTAAATAACTACTGTCTCTTAAAAGACGAAGTAGATGAGACAAAGAAAAAGAGAGAAGGGCGTTTATCCTCGTCCTGAAGCAAGCCCTTTATATCGCTAAGAAACTTATGAAACTTATAAACTTGTATTAGGATACAGAAGAAACTTATAAAGGCAAAATTCAAAACCTATTAAAATTTGGATCTATGCTTAATCTCCCATCAGAGTTCATCGTTCAGTTCGTAATAACTCATTGATTACAAAAAGTCTCAAACCGCGCTAAGATTAAAGAGGTCAATCGATAACGAATATATCGACGAAGTTTTAAGGCCATAGAATGTCAAGATACTCCTGACACACAAACAATAAATGTAAATAAATTTAACTTTGATATATCAGTTTGTAAACTTTCAGATTAATTTTAATTATTTAGTTAAAAGTAACAATTTTATCAATTAAAATAAAATCTGTCAATTACATATTTTAGTTTAGGTTTATTTTATAAATTTTTCAATATTATTAATGTTGTTAATAAATATATTATAATTTTTTTTTCTTTGAATTTCTGTTATTAATTGTATTTCTCACATAGTACGGTCTTAAAAATGTTTAAATTATTATAATTTTATTCTAGATTTCATTTTGTAATTTTTATTTTTCAGATTGATTTTATAATTATTTAGTTAAGAATAATAATTTTATCAATTAAAATAAAATCTATCAATTATATATTTTAGTTACATCTATTTTATAGTTTTTGGCAATTATTATTGATTAATTTTGTTTATAGTTTGACTATGACAAGATTATTTTTTCTCTTTCCTTCCTTCCAAAATTGCTAACAAATGAAATAGAAATATACTACGTCCATTACTATTTCCTTATTTATTATGTTACATAAAACAACGATATTGTAGCGATGAAAAATTTTAATTATTTGTTTTGAATCTTGCTTGTTTTATAAAAACGAATGAAAGATGGTTGAAAAGTGGACAGCATATCGCGCGTTTTGGCAGATGGAGAAGTAAAGTCGCGTGGGGTGCGCGAAGACGTGCCGCGAGGTTTCACGACCAAATCGGTCCAGAAAACGGCAGCGCGAAAGAAAGGAGAGGTCATGGTGCGGAAAGCGCAGGGTGATTTCCCAGCTGACCTGTAAAGCAACCTATCCCCGTTAACCCCTCTCCCTATCAAGTTTGCCTCGCGGACCAGTAGTAGTCTCTTTCACCGTTCGTCGTCTTCACATATGTGTCCACGTGACGTGAAAGACGCATCGCCATGAAAAGGAATAGTAGAAAATAAAGGAGGATGGTAGTTCGGGGTTGAAAGAACAGAAAGCGAGATAGCAAATTCAGTCGATTTGAGTCTTCCGCCGACTGTCCGGCGCTTTACGTCGCGCGGTAATTTTTAATAATTGACAAGCTCCAACGAATTTCGTTTCTATTTTCGAAATTCCGTTGTTAAATACAAGAAAATAGTGCAAATTTTTAAATAATTCTGCGGATATAGCAGCTTGCATAGTACCGAAATAAAATCCGTTCTGTGTATAGCGCTGTATTTCTTTTTATATTTTCTACTCTCTAAATTTTTCAGAATGAAATCTCATTCAAAACGAATGAACTTCACTCCAATTGGTAGTGAAAATACATTCGGAATAGAGTGACATTTCACTTTTCATAAAGAATGTCTGACTACAGTGAATGTTTTCGTTTGGAGTGAAACGTGAGTGTCATCAGAACATGATGAAACATCAGAACATGATATCTTCAGTATGAAACCATTAACTTAGAAAAATATTTATAAACTAAATATACATAGATTCCTTTTTTATCTCTACAAGGAGCGTTGTCGTCATTTCTATATAATATAATATATTTTATATAGAATTTATATAATAACTCAACAAAACACGACATCGACAAGACAATGTGACTCGCTTACTGAACTTTTCGTGCTTGGCGCGTGCACTGTTTCCACCTGTTACAGTGATGTAGAACATATCAGATTCTGCACTCTTTAATTAGGAATGAAAATATTTACTCGCGCGCGCGCGATAACACAGAGTGGAAGAATTCACTTCACACTGCACTATTAGATATCGAAGGAGCAATAGCCCAATCCGTTGAGTTTAATAACATTTTATTTTATCTTTAACTTCCATGTGCGTCCAAATGTATAAATCAATCCATTTTTCTGTAGTTATTTTTAAACTAAATAACGTCCATATTAACGTATTAGTAAATAATAAACTTGAGTGATAAGAAATTTGAGTCAAATTTAATACATTTTTTAAAATTATTTAACTACATTATTTTAATTAAACGACATATTAAGAGCAGTGGCGACCTATAGAAAAAAAAATGATTAAAAATATAAAATTAGATATAACTTAATACTATAAATTTAACGATATATATGAATGAAAAGTTATTCTAATTTTAGTGATTCGTTAATCACTCTAATTTTCAAGTGGAATTTCACTCCAAGAAATTTAGAGAGTACATTTAAAATAAGACTATCACAAATTCACAGTCTAAACCGAGGAAAAGGTACGAGAAAACGAGGAGAATCTCACTAAAAGAAAGACCGAATCTAATAATAAAGATAATTCTAGAATCTCGGCTAATAGAGTCGGAGCTAGTAATGTAATAAAGGTAATACTGTCATTCGCACTCACCGATGAGTGCACTGCTGGCAGGCGAAACAGTCGAGATGATAGACGTTCGTTCTGGCCCTCATGACCATCTCGAACGCCGGTATTTGCTTATTACATGCCGCGCAGCATCCCGTGTTCCCGAAGAGCCTGAGGTAGTCCCTCTTACAGAGGATAAGATTAGCTTTGGTGTAGAGGGTAGAGCCGACCTCGCCTAACCTACAGTCGCAGCATCCGCACTTGAGGCAGTCCTCGTGCCAGTAGAGGTCCAGGGCCTTGAGGAGGTACCTGAAGGACCGACCGTAGTTTTCGTTCTTACCGGCCGTTAAGTTTTGAAAATATCTCTCTTATCTTGATATTTAACATAGATTTATGCAAAAGCATTGACTAAACATTTTAAGCGAAGTGAGAGAGGGCCGCTTTAGATCAGAGAGCGATATCTACATTCTTGCGACAAAATATTGAATATATAACAGATTTATTAATAAAGAAAAGGCGAGAGACGGAGACAGTGTTTTCTTTAAGAGTACAGATCATGCAAAAATGCATTGTATATACGTGTCGTTCGTTTACCTCTCCGTAATTGTCTTCCCGCAGCCGGCGCACTCCTGCTGCGTCGAACCATTTTTATTCGTCTCGGATTTGCTCACGTCCATAGTCATCGTGATCTCAACTATGGCGCCGTCTGGAACAGCAAATCAAATCGCTACAATTATACTGTTAAATATTAAAGGATCGAGTTCAAATTAAATCCTTAAATAACGTGTTGCTATTTTTAATTTCCAAGTGTCAAAATGTATTATTTTAATACAAAACATATGGTTAAAAAACGATATATAATAAACTTATTTCTGTGTTTATGTTGCATTGCTAGTTTCAAACTAAACACCATTCATGCAAACTTATGCCCTTAATAAATAATAAATTAAATTTGAACCAAATTTAATATATTCTTTTGTTTAATTTCATTGTTTTAGTTAAATTGATGATATATTAGGTAGAAATAGTGACAACCTATAGGAGTAATTAAAAAATACTCAAATTAGATAATTTGACAGCACGAATTTAATACTGTATATTCCTCTGTATTGCTAAAAAAAAAAGAAAGAAATATCCGCGCGCGAGAGATAGATTCTTCTCTATTTTTTCCAATTCCCTAGTCCTCAACTATAGCTATGAAAACAACACCAAGGTTCTAAAATTAATGATTATATCAAAATCAATATTATGAGTTATTAATATATTTTCAAAGATATATACTACATAATATTTTATTATTCTTCTCATGTTTGTTATAATATCTTAAACTAGATTTCTTAAACTGTCCTATTTGAAGTACAAAAAGCAATCAACCTCCGCCTTACGGCGATTGATAAAGGGAGGTTCAAAGTATTTTTGCCATTTAGAATCTCATAGTACCAATCATACAACCATCTAAAATATTCGCGTTCCAAACGGCTTGTTGCTATAATCGAAGTTTAGCATTAGGGTAGAGCGGGGCTATTTGAGCATAGGGGCAAGTTGGTCAAATGCAAATATCTAAATAACTAAAATATATGTAGATACGTCTATGCTTGCGTAATGTAGCACAAAGACAGAGATTATTGTACCTTAATATAATAATCTGTGTCCAGCTATTAACAGCCAAATACGTACGCTTTTTCGTTTTTGTATATCAAAAGTAAAATTATTAGGTGAGTATTCTTTTTGGTCTACATGGTAATTAGAGCGATTGATAATCAAATGTGTTTTTTAGATATAAGTTATTATCGTATTTTTTAACTTTAATGTTTAAGTTGCTATTTTATTTATGGTTTTTCAGTTATAAAAAGGTATTTCAGTCAACACCGATATGGGGCTTGTTGGGCCAGTACCTCATAACTAACCTTATAAACTCAGCTGCTTAAATGAAATCTGTCTTTATCAATGCTTTTTATTCTATGTCAACGATTAAACATATATTTTACAGTCAACGATTAAATATATTATATATTTTACGTTTAATTATTATTATAAAGAGTAAAGATTTTAGTTTTTCTAATTTTGTTAATTAAAGCATTTAAAAAGAAAGAATATTACAAATTATTATATTTAAGATGCAAATAATAAAAATTTGATTAATATACATATAATCCTTTCATGTTTTTAATAATATATAACCTCATTAAACGGTTACCTTCATGGCTCAATTTATCCTTCGAGGATGCTCAACATGCCCCATAGGTGGGGCATATTGGTCCACTTTGCATTCTTGTAATTAACGTAATTTTTTTCTTATTTACGAGATATATTAAGGATTTATAAGTATTTAATTATTGAGCCAGATGAACATGCAACATTTTAAAGCATTTACCATTAATCTATCATAATTGTGTGAAGATTTATAATAATTTAAAGAAAAAGTGTCACAACTAGCCCTGCTCTACCCTACGATAAAATTTAAAATAAACAATATTAAGTGAAAACAAATCGAGAAAAGTTCAACACAAATGAGTGAAGAGAGCCATTCGATCAAGGCGAGTCTTAGTGCCTAATATTTGTAATATGAGTTTTTAGAATTGATTTCCAGTTCAAGCAAACACACGCGATTATTTATCTGTTTTGAAACACAATTCTATAGACTGAAGCTGGAATACGTAATATCACAAATTAAACTGATAAGGAATATTACTGATACTAATAAACATATTCAAAACACTAAAGAATTTATTGTGAAAAATATCAATCGGAATTCGAAGCTGGATCTCCCAAAATCTGTACGTCTTATCAATTCAAGTTAATTGAAATTTAAAATAATCACTAGATACCTAAAACTTACAAGCAAAATAAAATTCTCAACAAAGCGACAGGAGTTCATGGACTAAGAAAAATACTTGTGCTCGCGCGACGAAAGAATTATATATACGGCGTCATTTCGAAGTGTCTCAAAATTTGATTTCCCGAGTTAATGAGAACCTTACTCGCGCATTCAGACGGTTCGTATACATCCGCGCGTGTTTTTAAGGGGCGACACACCGCGAACGTTTGGCGTGCAGTGCATGCGTATTCCGCCCGTTACAAGCGTCTCCGACCGTCGTAAGTGGCTGACAGCACGCAATAATTAGTGCGACTAATTGGAACCGTGCCTGCCGCTCGTTCTCGCGCACCCAGACTCCAATAAGCACCGACGCGCTACGTCACGAGCGCCTCCGGAATCTTTCATGGTGCATAAAACATTTCTTTTTTGTTTCGCTCTTACTCTTCTCCCTTTTCTCTGTTCTTTTCGTCTACCGACATCCGAAACAGCCCGTCTTTCAACCATCCCGCGGAGCATTCGCGCTGGGCGAGCATTTTTCGGGCAAAAATAAATTTCTTTACAGCGCCAATTATTTTAACCGCATTTCGTGCTTACAAGTGGGAAACTAAAAGCGTTATCCTACCTAAGATATACTATAAACTGTGCTACTTTAAACTTTAACCTTTGCGTCCCACTCGGGAAAGTTAACAATGAGTAATTGATTCCGTGTGTTTGTTTGTTTCGTGTAAAATCACATAAAATTTCTATTTTATATTTCAAATTCATACAATAAAACGAGCGACAATGATATATTTTAATTGTATCTTTTAATTCTCGTAAATCACGGAACTGCAGATGGCGTACGAAATGTCATCGTTTGGTTTAAATATAACACACTTATGATGTGAATTTGGACACCGATGAGAATAAATCTAATTGAACAAGACAAATCCTATATTTGCGCTTAAAATGGATCTTAGTACTTAAATATTTTTATGTGAATTTATATACATATATATCTGATTCTACTTAAATATTTTTCGCATTAAACTTTGCGCAGATTTACTCTGTTAAATCTATAGTGTCAAATTTAATCCAACGTGAGTCGCTACTGCTCCTACTCAATCATATTATTATTTTATACTAAAACAATGATTATATTTGACATTATACAGTGTCAAGTTGACACTATATAGTGTCAAATTGACACGATAGTGTCATATATAAAGTTTTGGTAAAAAATAACGATATATTTAGTAGAAGCAGTGGCGACGTTAGGTTAAATTTGACACTATAGATTTAATAGTGTATGATTCGTAACATTTAGATTAATAATATTCTTGGTAAAGATGTTCATTAGCATTAAAAATTATTAAATTGTTTGTCAATTTAATAAGTGATATTACTACTCTGGTTTTATTCACGATTGCATTTTAAAATCGAAAAAGATTTTGACGCGCAATTTGCAAAATCAGATATGTACATAAATTCGGACAGAAATATTTCAGCACTGACATCCACCTTATATATTATATATTATATCGCCTTATATATTATATCCGACCGAATATTTCTCTTGTTTAATAACATATTTAATTTTAACAAAATTAGTACACTGAGGGAAAAATTTATTAAATTTTAATAAATAGTTGTTTGAATAGTTCTAGCAGAATATTTACTTACGGTAAATAAATATTTAGATAAATGAAAAAAAGGTTCTTATATCTTCTAATAAATATGCATTTACATTTAGTAAATATTCCGCTAGGACTATTCAAAGAAACATTTATAAAATTTAATAAACTTTTTTTCTCAGTGTGTAGAATTAATAGATATAGGATTACTAAAGCCTGAATAACTAAATGATGCGACATTTCGTGCGCCACACTGTAAATTGTCTCCGAGACATTTTCTCAACCGCGAGTTACCCGCGATTTATACTGTCACCAAGCGATTGAGTTAAAAATGCGATTGTATTCGATTTAGGTCGTTGCGTCCGCGCGAAGATCGCAAGAACGCAGTTATGTTCTTCCGAGGTGATCCGCGTAACACTTGGCGAGCGAGGGTGACGTATGGGGGTGGCGGCCGACAGCCCACTTTGCTTTCGCCGCCACCGCTACCGCCACCGCCACCACCGTTGCCGTTCAGTACGACGACGAGCGGGCGGACGCGCGGCGGGGGCTTAATTAATTAGCCGGATACTTTGAGTAACAATCCATTATTACATACAAACATCCTCGGCCTCGGGGCCGAGCTGCAGCTTTATGCTGCTAATTG
This sequence comes from Mycetomoellerius zeteki, assembly GCF_001594055.1. Taxonomy (NCBI): domain Eukaryota; kingdom Metazoa; phylum Arthropoda; class Insecta; order Hymenoptera; family Formicidae; genus Mycetomoellerius; species Mycetomoellerius zeteki. The sequence goes on from NW_017256447.1 coordinate 389,541, forward strand.
GCCTTCTCAAAGCCGGGAGACCCGGGCACGAGTTATAAACGCCACTCCGTCCCTCCCTGGCCCCTCGCGACCCGCAGCCACCACACCGCACTGCTGCCCCGCTCTCTCACTCCAATTTTCTCTCTCGCTACCACTCGCCAACCCCTTTTCTCTCTCCGTCTCTCACCTGTCCTTCTCTATCTCGTTATCTCTCCCTATCCTTTTCCTTCCTTCGTCTCCCCCGTCCCATCACTGCATCACTTCACCCGCGTGCTCTGCAATACACGTAAAACGCATACAATCGTGCGGATACGCTCTCGCCCACTCTCGACCCCATCCCTTCGCGCTCGCACACATGCACTAAGACAAAATGGATGAGAGAAGTGGAGGAAATAGGTGAGAGAGTGCGAGAGTGGACGGAAGGAAAGAGCAAACGAGAGTCGGACGAGAGAAGGAGAAATGCAAGGGACGGGAGGAGATAGCGGGGGTTGGACGGATAGCGCTAATAACGCGCTCGTGACGCAAAAAAAAGGAAGAAGTATAATTGCCAGCCCTCGTGGCAGGTATTTTTCAAATAGGACCCCGTCCGTTAATTGGAGGGCAAATTAAAGAGGCGCCGCCGAGGAAAAAAACATCATCCCCCCCTCCGCTTCGTTTCCTCCCGCGGTGCGCCTCCCACGTCGGTATATCCAAGCCGCCTCGTCAAACGATCCGTACGCTTCGTTTTCTCTGGATCTAGTTTTTTTTAATGATTCTCCTCCCTTAGTCCGATTGACATCACGATGGAATTAAAAAAAAAGCGCGCACCGTGCGACGCATCGCGAAAAGACGCGGTTAACGATGATGGTTTTTAAGCCCTTTTCCCGATTCGGGGTAAAAAAAAACTCGGTAATGCTAATTGCGCGATTGATAATCGATTGCTTGGAATAAACCCATCCGATGAATAAGAATGTAGATGAATTCGCGACCAAGAGAATCTCATGTGTCTAGTCTCTGTATTTTGCGAACGCTTATAGCCACGCATGCATCATATCTGATCGCGATGGTTACGAGAGATATGTATACAATAAAAAATGGATGTTACTTTACCATTTTCATTGGCAAATAGCGAATGTCGAAATTGCCGATGCTCGCGAGTAAATTAAAAGTTCGGTGCATAGGTACCAAAATACCAAACAAAAAAATCAGGGTGAAATTAATCATTCGCGTCGGTGAAAAATTTCGAGCCTGTTGCTGCGAGAATTCGCACATCCGTACGTTGATTAAAATTACTCGCCTGTCGCAATCATAAGTTTATTCGGATTCGTTCGAAAAACGAATGAATTTATATAAAAAAACGATGAATCTAAAAACAATTAAATTAAAGGGCATTTACCACGAGCGCTCGATGTCTAATAGCGATTTAAATCTTCTTCCGAAGTCAAAACTTAAAATTACATTCAATTCTAATTTCTAAAATTATAATACATTCAATTCTAGACGTTTCGACCTCATCGGACCATCATCAGTATATAACTAAAATTAACATATAATCCTATTACAATTGATTGAGTATCTTCTTTTCTTTACATGTTATATAATCCGTTGTTCTTTTTGTTTTTCATATACAATTTTTCTTGTTAACCGATGTTATCTAATTGTTGTACTTGTATGATGAATCTAAAATCGGTGAAATATTAATCTATAAAAAAAAATGAAAATTTTTCATTTTTCATTTTCTTGGAAGCTTATATTTCTGAAAGAGAATGTCAGATTAAGCGGCTGAAAAAGTTTCTTAACACTAGAAGTACCGAGCGGTCCATATTGATCCCGTTTCTATCTTTTAGATTATTTAATACAGCTTTGGTAAAAAATATTAAGCACTTATATTTTTTCCATTTGGAGTTCTTTTACTTGCATTGTTTATCTATATCTATTGGTTACCGAGATATATGCATAAATTTAAAGAATTCTTGAAACATAATTTACAGCAAATTCCATAAATCAATTTTTGATCTAAAATTTTACATAACATGTTTAATAAAGTGCCTATTTTTGGCCAAGGCTATATAATATTTCTTATGTAAAAGATAAGAGTCTAAAATATTTTTACTTTTCAATATTTATGTTCTTTATACTGATGAAATATTCGGTTTTTCATCACTGTCTTTTGTTTTCGTAATAATTTATTCACTCGGTTCTTTTAAGAAAGGATTGAGTGTTGATACTTCTAATGTTAAATCGATATTAAAACAAAATATATATTTAGAAATTTATATAAAAGTTCCCTAAAAAATCAGAAAGAAGGCCTGTAATTTTTCTTGTTGCGAACGCTAATGTGATATTGAGACTTGTTTGCCACGCCGAGTGATCGGTGGGCTGTACGTAACGTAATACAATACCCGTTTCGGGTATTGTATTATCTCGTGACGGATGTCGTCAGCGCGGACAATGTCGATACTTCGATCGCTTATAAAACAAAATTGCAAAAAAACGAATTTCGCTCGACGCGATTTACGGTGTCTTTTACTACTGCCGGTCTTATGGAAATTAGACTCTTTACTGCAGCGATATCTTCTCGGATCTCCCCAAGAATTTTCAGAGATCTTTTAAAACGCAGCGATCTCGTCATAAACATGCGCCACGTCAGACAGGAAATGTCGCGTATTCAGTCCGCGATAAGACACTTGGTAACATATCGCTCCCTTATTTCAAAAGTGACACGACTATAAAATGTGATTTGCGAGTTATTACCATAAATTTAATAAATATTACCTTATCAATCATCAAAAGTAAATTAACTTCATAAAAAATTATCAAAATTATCACAACTTAAAAAAGATGGTTGAAAAAGAACATTGCAAATCAAATATCGCTACTCAAAAAGGCTAGATTTTTAAGAGTTGAAACGAAAATAACATTTGATGATGTTAAGAATATATCCTTTTTGCTAATATTATTTAATTAATAATTTTCTGTCAAGTTGAAAAATAGTTTTTCCTATTTTCTGGAAAACTTATTACATATTTTTTTCAATTGTCACTTTTGAAATAAGGAAGAGTGATTCTTAAAAGTTTCTGGTCAATGTATAATTTTATGATAATTTTCGTCAATCTGTTTTTCAGCTTACATTATTATAAATTCATAAAATTCTTATCATAATCAACTTAAGAACAATATTTTAAATACAAGAATGTATATTATATATTATAGTTATATACTAAATCTTTATTTATGAAAATTCTTTACCTGAATAATACATATAATAAAAGTACTCATTGGCTGGAAATTTTTGACAGCCACTATATATAATATAATAAAAAACGTTAATAATAAAAATTCTTCTGATATTTATGTACCATCGATGGTTGGTATTTGCTGGATTATATTTGGGTACTGAAAACTAGCAGTCATCGTTTTATTTCTACGAGGAGAAGGTCTCGGAGAAATTCGATTCTTCGCCGATAAAATCGGTCTCACGTCGGGCGCGCTGTGCGACATTTCTCGTCTGCGCGTTTTCTCATCTGAGATAGCATAATCGTAAAATGGCAAACTGATTTCGAGCGGTTTTTCCGTGTCGGCGCGAACGGTCAATTGCTGCTCACCCCTCAAACATGAACGAATCTCGATCGGAACGCTGATATTCGATTGTGAAATCAGTAACGGAGTGTACGATTTTTTATTCGGTCAATATAAGGGGCACCCTTCCGAGATTACGAAATTGCTCTAACAGCAATATGGGAGAAATTCACCCCCGCATCTCCTGTCGCGCTTCCAAGCTACCCTCCCAACTCGCCGTTTCCCGCCGTCCGTCTATCCCGGGGATTCCGTCGGAGCGGACACAGGGCCGCTCTAGGTGGTTTAATAAAAATGTCAAATATAAAGTAGCCGGTGGGGACGGACGTTTAGGAAATAAATAAATGTAAAAGAAAACTCGAGAGTGGAGTGGAGGAAAGGAAAGACCGAGAGCACGCGGGATGGACAAATACGTAGACGGATATACGTAGGAAAAAGGCGACGGCGACGGAGAGGGTGAAGTCGTCTCGTGGGAGGAATGGGAGTATAGTGGACTCAATATATTATTACGGTTAAAGGTCAGCGTGACGTACTCGGCTGACCCAAACTGTGAGTGACTGCACTCGCCAATTCAATCGGAAGTCGCTTTCTTACGTCGAAACTCGTCGAAGATGCTCAATAAAATATGGTGCCCTGCCGGTAACACAATGCGGCAGAACGGACGGATACAGAGAGAAGTCCGTTTATTAATATCCCCGGATTGGAAAATCCTCTAAGAGGGGAAATCGAGGAGAAGGGATGGGCAAGCAAACACGACTGTAATTTCGGGGCTTGATAATGATCCGACGGCCCTCTCTTCCTCCCGGGCTGTGGCTCCCGTGTCATTATACTATGAAGTGGAGAGACTGCTAATTAGTCATTAGCGTAGGAAAAAGACACCCTCAACTAGTGCTGCTGCAGCTGCGGGACGGCGGGCAATTCTACCCCGACGACGGTGAGGTTGACGGCGATGGCGTGGATAGTGCACGGCAAACTTGGGCAAACAGGGTGTAGCTGCGCTGGCCTACGTCTAATTGGACCCTAGCGACGTAAGTTCCACTAATTGAGACCGGCCTCGTAACTATCAACACCGCTACAAGGGTCCGTTCGTAAATTCTGAATGGACGAGCAACGATAACGATACGGATATACCGCCTTCGCTGATTGGGTGAACACGAGGCGAAACTACGTCGCGGGCGTTGCGCGAGCTATCCTAGTCATAGTCGTCGTCGACGTCGTCGTCGCCGGATGAGAGATAATTACAAGTTGTAAATTTACTATATTACTACGGTTAATGAGGGCGCGCGTAATTAGAACGAGTACTTGTTCCCCGCGCTGCGCATTTCAAACTATGCAGGTAATGGTCGATTAATTAATAGTCCCCGGCGACCGGAGCTTAAACCGCGCCGTAGACGGGCGCGACTAATTGTGACTTCCTCGTGCGTGTGATATTTTGGAGACGAGAAATAAATTATTTCTTAACTCTTCTCCTTATATCTTGGGGATCTCCAAATTGCGGAGACACGGCGGCGGTCGAAGGACGGTACGCCGAAATAAAGGCAAAGAAATGAGTCCGACGAAAAAGAAATGTAAGCGAAGAACGATGAGAGAAGCAGCAAAGCAGAGCCAAATTTTAATTTCGTCTCTGACAAAGCGAGAGAGGCTACACGGCGAGAAGCTGCTCGGGTCCTTCAGGACCACGGTATTCCATCCTTCAGGATCATTATATCGCCAATTAGAAGATAGCGGAGCACGGCGTCGCCTAACAAGCTTCCTGGGGGGGAAAGTTGGGTGGCCGGAGGGAGAGGAGGGCACAGGCAGAGAGGGCGAGGACAGAGACCTACTCTCGCGTTATACGACTATCGTACCGGTGCGGCGTAGCGTGGAACGGAACGGCGCGGAGTGGCGCCGCGACGCCTCGCGTCTCTCGTTGGCACCACCGCTATAAAATATTCACTGCAACTCGATGCTCCTGACCGGGCCGGCGCCGCACTACGGTATAATTAAGACGCACGTGAGATCGTCTTGACGATGCCAATTGTGTTCGTTACGGGATAAGGGTGAGCCTTGGAGCGCGGTATGGCATGCAGAAGGGGAGTATAATATCGATCCGAACTGCGAGAAACCGAAATGACAAAAGAACAAAATACGCCGGACGAAACTTGATCGCAAAAAGAGTCTCGTTTCTATCATTTCGCGTATGACGTTGTCAGTTCTAATAAATTTTTTTTTAATACCGTACTTTTTCTTCTTAAAAAAATCTTGTGGAATCTTAAAATATTAATATAATACAAATGTGTAAATGTACATGTGTATACGGCTTGGATTTTTTTTTATCTTCCACATAAAGTTCTTTCATATTTTAATCGCGACGGCTCTAGTTTTTGAAAGTGACAAACACCTCACTATGATGGTTAGAAATCGAAGAAACATTTGTTTTATCGAGAATAGATTTACGGTGATTTGTGCATTTGAACAATGATATTTTTCGTACATTCGCAAATATTCATATTAAAACACTTCACCATGATGCTTAAGAATCGAAGAAACTTTTGATATCGAAGGTAGATTCATGAGGATCTATGTATGTGTATGCGTTTTATAAACAATTTTGCAAATATTCATCAATGTGAGTCGACGAAGACAGCCTCGTCGTTCTCGGTCGTTCCGAACAATCGTTCTTCTCCCGGAAACAACGCGAATGTATACCAAAGGCATCGCCACGCAGGAATCGTTTCGAAGTCTTCCCGAAGGGACGAGAGAGAAAGAGAGAGAGAAATCGACGTAGTAGCGCGGTAGCGATACACTTTTCTCCGTAGGCAATATTCATAAATCACCCTTCAGATCGCTCCCGCCCTTGCCGCGTTTCATCCCCTCCTCTTCCTCGTCCGCTTTCCCATCCCTCTTATATACGCTTAGAATATAAGCACCAGTTTTCTTTTTTCACCGAAGGGATGCAGTGCCGGGGTCAACTTCCCGTCCGTTCCTCCCCGCGCGATTCCCTCAACCTCAGTCCTCCTCACTCTCCGAAAGTCCGTCCAAAAGGGGAAGGGGTGGTCGGCGAGACGAGGGCGGTTGGAAAGGCGCGGAACCATAGACGAGGAACGAGTCAGTCCTGCGGTGGTGTGGGACTCGCTGAGAAGGGGTGGTCTCAGATTCTATTAAGATCTCAGTAAGTCTTGTTACACGGGGAGGTCACGCCGCAAATCTCGCAATAAAACAGCCACCGGTATAACACCGATTCGGGGACCGTCGTCGTCTACTAGTGCAGCCAACTCCCGTCGCTCCTCCGTCGTTGGCGACATCGCGCGCGTGTTCCCTCGTATACATATACCGAAACTTCCCTGCGGTGTGTTCCAAAGGGAGAGGGGGAGTGAGCAGAATTTATCTGCGGCACGCAGTATTCCGGAAGAGGAAAATCTCTGGTAATCCGAGCTCGAGACCGCAATTAGCTTTTTAGAATCGTTAACTCTATTCGCCGTTCAATCTACACTGTTTTTAAACAATAAGAAATATTTGCTATTTTCGTATTGACATTCATATTGATATATATATTGTATAACATTGGCAT
>NW_017256447.1:396644-425494 GCF_001594055.1 Mycetomoellerius zeteki
TCTATTATTTTTTATATCTAAAAATCTAATTCGCTACAGCAAATTTTAATGGTAATCATACTTTAAAATTATGCTTTCTCAGAAAATAGCTTTCAATACGAAAATCATCGTCTTAAGATTTATGCACGTTCCTAACATAGATTAACTTCAATCTCGATTCAATTTACTTTTCATGTTTTTCTTATTCTTAGAACTAGAAGAAGATTAAGCGTAAGTTGAACCACGATTGAAGTTAATTTACATTGATAGAAACGGGCATTAATTGAATCCATTATTGTAAGTTCATGTCATTGCGGCATGAAGGAAGCAACGAAGGTGTAATATCCTTATTTCGCGCGAAATTCTCACGTCTTCGCACTCCATTTCCCATGGAATGCCGACCCGGATAGAGTGAGAGAGAAAGAGAGAGAGAACGAACAGAACACGCCGATCGAGGGAAGGTCGCGTTCTCCAGCCGAGGGTCCGAAATCAATCAAAACATTAATTGAAAGAGCGAGAAGACAATGGAGCCGGCTCGGCTAAGGCGGTAGGTATGGATGGTCTTGATAATCGAAAGATATCCTGGCCAATAGCCGGTAACCCGTCAGAGCACACCGAACGAGTTGGAAAAGGAACTTTCCTCCGGGCTTCCTTCCTGCGAAGGGCGGAGAGGAAAATTCGTGGCACGGAGTCTTGGCTGGTTGGTGAGAGAACGGAAAGAGAAAAGAAAAAAGACGATGAAGAGAAAGAAACACAAGGAGAGCGAGAAGAAAGGATTATACGAGAATGTCCAACGATAAAATAAAGTCTTTTTCCTTCATAGTCATCGCATTCCTTTCTTGTAAATAACGTCATTTACGCGACTATATGCTAGGAAGTCGCCCCACTCGTGAGGGGGCCCCCAGCGACAAATTCGATTATCCGAGTCGATACAGAGTCGATCCGGGGATGCCCGGCGTTAGCTGGCTGCTGCGGCGCGGCGAGTTAATGAACGCGCTCTCTATTCAATTGTTGACCGGTATTATTAGTACGGCGAACGTTAGCGCTTTATTAATTAACAAATCGATTTTGGTCGGTAGCGAATGCTAATTATTCAACATCAGCCCGGCATTCGGTGCCGTTGCGAATGGTTCTTTAATGAGCGAAGCTAATTGTACGAGGTATACTCTCAATAGCGTTGCACTAAAGGAGCAACCGTCGAGCGCCGATGAAACTTTTAACGATCGATAAAAGAATGTTGCGGAATTTCGCGCCAGTGTCGTCCGCGTTGCTTCCGTGCCCCTCGCGATCGATGATATCTCTTAATAACCCCGCATCGACCCATCGATCCCTATAGTTCATGAACTTTTCTCTCAGTCGTCTATATCGCGTGGTTGAAATTCTGCTGGAGCGATTTTGATTTCTTCAGATCGTCTTGGAAGTTCACATTTAGCTTCTCTATTTCTCAATATTCTCTTCTACTTTTAAGTACTGATGTACTTGATACCGAGATTGGCGTTCTGAAGCGACGCGTGCGACACCCTAAGTACACAAGGGCATCACTACGCAGAGAAAAATCTCGTAGGAAAAGGATATCGGGGACGACGCCCAGAAGGACGCGGCACTGCCATCTGGCGGTATGCCCAAGGACCCACGAGAAGCTTCAATCGCCGTAAAAGCAGCCCCTCCGACTTAAAGAAGACGACGGTTGGAGAGAAAAGGGCGAAACGAGAGCAATACAGAAAGGAGAGAGAGATAAAGAAGGAAAGAGAAGAGGGTATTGAAGAGAGGGGAAGTAAAAGTTAGTAGCTCACCGAGGCGGACAGAGATAGAGTCCAGGCGAAGGTTGATAGACCGCTGGGGGACTGGGGATGCGAAGCAGAGGGAGGACAGGGTGCGATGGTCAGCTCGCGAGATACACGTTCGACGGTGCGGCCGACTTAAGAGGATTACATTTGATATTTCGATCGGGCAAAGTGGCTTTTTATTGGACATTCGCCGCGGAATTATCGCTGACTCGTGTCGAAAGGCATTACGCGCGCCCCGGCGTTATTAAATTATAGCAGCGGCTCGCTACCACGCTATAATGTCCGGAAAACGAGGAAAATGCTGCTTGTGAAAAAAAGGTGTGCTTCAGCGAAAGAGAAACTTCCACTGTTATTTTCTAAAAGAACTTGCGACGAATACTTGGCCCCGAGACTGTTGGACCCTTGTTTCGAAGTTTATGAGTGATGTGTACTTATACGTATACTCGGATCACTTAAATTACATTTATTTATTTATTTCTACTATCTCCAGTTAAATTCATAATGTCAAATTGTACCAAATTTTTTAAATCATTCTTATAGATCGTTATTACTCAATATGTCTTTATAATTTAACTTTTATTATATATGATAGGAAAGTCGTTACAGTCTGAAAAAATATCATACTTTAGGACAAGAAATATAATGAAATAATGAATTTATAACAAATATTACTAAGTAAGTAAAAGCTATTAAGATTTTAAAAATAGACTCACATCCTCTAAAGGTTAAACAATAGCGGCGCGTTAAACTCAAGAAATGTATTAAATTTAACTTGAATTTACTATTTCCTAAGTGCATATATGTTACCATGGACGTCATTTATCTTGAAACTGTATGCAATTTAACCACAGAAATGAGTTGATGTGACTGTTTCTTAATCATACATTTTATATTAAAATATTATACTTGATAGCTAAAAACAACAAAATTAGTTATTTAATTTAGAGAATTAGTTTAAATTTGATATTTTAATATTTAACAGTGTATTTACTATTATTACTAAGTGCATTAGTTTCAATTAAAAATTTTTTAATTTTAATTAAAAAAGAAAAATACGCTGTCTTGTAAAACCATTAAGAGCTGCACAAGTTTTAATCAATTTTTTAGAAGCTCATTGATCGTTATATTAAGAACCGGTAACGTTTCACTTAATTTAAACAGCGGAGAAATTTTTCGAAACAATGAAGGCAGTGCGGTACAGTTTCGACTCAGCAGTCGCGGTAATAAACTGGCGAAATAGTGGCAGTAGCAACTAGCGTCCACGACGGCAACAGCAGCCTTTTCTCCTCTTTTAGCCTGCGAGGCTAATTAGCCGCGGCAATTTGTCGGTGCGAAACAAACGCGGTCGGTTCGAAGGTCTCGCGCTCGCACGAGCTTTCTCGATTTATCCGCGCGCGTGTTAACCGTATCTACCTACCTACCTCCATCGGAAGCGAACTTCAAACGAAATAATTAAGCGATTCTCTTTAGCCTGGCCCGGCTAACGAGCCCCCGCCGCTGGCTGAAACTAGTGCCAATTATCGGCATTCAAACGGACGAGTACACGCGGGTGGCCGACAGTTGAGACGTTCTCTTGGCGGGACGTCGGGACGGCGACGGAGGAGGAGGAGGAGGAGGAGGAGGAGGAAGAAGACGAGAAAGAGAGAAGAGGAGGTGAGAGAGGAAAGGTCGCTGATGAAGAAGGCGGCGGGGCTTTCAAGAAACAGGGCGGGATGCTCGTCCGGACGTACAGTTAGCTTCATTATTTCGACTTCAACCGACGACATATGTGGGAATAAAATGCGTGATGTGGTTACGCGAGAAGGATCTGATCTTATCTTGTGAAAGGTCGTAGAAAGAGAGGGAAGATTGAAGATGGTGATATTTCCAGTTTTCTTTAACGAAGAAATTCATCAGCCGCATTTATCCGCTGGAATTTCCTTTTCAATTTCTTCATCGAAGGTGAAGGTTTCTGATGTTCGACGCTCGATAATTCGTTAATTAAGATTCTAATTAAATTTTCGCGTAAATAGAGAGTGTATGTTACGCCACGAAAGAAGATCTTGAATGTGTTGACGATATATAAGTTTTTAAAAATACAAAACATACCTTTTAGCCATAAATATAAAATATCTCCATAAATTGACGTAAACGTTTTACAGCTAAATAAAAATAAATTAAAACAGTTTTAATAGAAAATAATATTTATTTCTGTAATAATTGTAATATTTTATTACTCCTCCTTTGGTCTTTATTATCGCCTTTTTCAAGAAAATGCTATAAATTGGAGATGCTTTATACTTATGATTAAGGCTGTACAATATTTAAATTTTTGTCAAATAAATAAGTATGAAAAATCTGTTTTGAAAAGTTAGAAAATAAAGCGATATATTTTTATCTCGGATAGTTTATTAGATCCTAAATCGATGGATTATTTCCTTTTACATATAGTAAAAATATATTTATAATTCACTCATGTCACGCATAATAGACTTTAAAATAAATTCTGAAAGGCTATATAATAATGTGCTATTCCGACGAATCGCTCGCGAGATTGCACCTAGCGCTAATCTTCGTGAAAGCTTTGTCACGCGCTGCAACCGGCTCGCTCTTGCATATTGGATGACGATATCTCGAAAACGATTCATACATAGTGCATTACGTAATCTCATAGCATCCGTTTGAGACATTACTAAGACGGTTCAATGAAGAAACGTAGCTCCATTCTCATGAATGAATGAAATTATCTAATCGACTTTGGATACTACAATTTCAATAATAAATTGAATGTGAATAACACAGAGAGAGAGAGAGAGAGAGAGAGAGAGAGAAGTAAGAAGCACCAAATACGATCAAGGCTGGATTTTGCTTGTAAATTTAAAATTTTTCAGTTATATAAATTACATTTCAAATACATAAATTACAACTTTCAATTTTTCGGAGGAAAAAAGTTACCCTAAAAAAAACTTAGGCCGGTATTTATAGTCAGTTCTTATTTTAAGATAGTCTTAAGTAATATCTTAAGTAATGTTTTAAGATGCTAATATAGCTCTATGATTGGTTCATGTCATCTTAAGATTGTACTTAAGATAGTCTTAAATATAAGAATCGACTATGAACCGTCCTTAAACAAAATTTAATTTCACGCCATTTTTTCTTTCACTACAAAAAAGAGATGCACGTTGCTTTTCGTGGCGAAAAAAATATGTACATACATATTGACGAATAAATAATTTAATTAACTGCCGTATTAAATGTCTCTTTAATTTTAATTAAACGTCTCAAGGATTGGCGTCAATTAATCGCGTTCCCCTCGCAGCCGCGCTAGTCGATAATCACGCGCCGTTACGACGATTCAGCGGGACAAAGGAATCACGAAGTAAAGGAGCTATACGAGTCATTTCTAAGGATGCAGTTAATCCGCGTCGGCTAACGGCTAACGGCAGCCCTACAACGGAATCGCCTTAAAACGCGACCGGTAATTGGAACAGACGTCGGTCGATGAGAGACGGGACCCTCGCGCGAGAGATGCAAGCGCGCAAGAAGGGGGTGAATGACTATACAGAAGTGTGCCAGCGCGTGCTTATCTGCCAAGCTAAAAAGCAAGACAGTTTATAATTAACGCGAGACTCTCACGCGACTTCTTTAGCAAATGCACGTTCATTTTATACACCGTCTATATACACGCGTCGCGATCTTATCGGCGCATTTTATTTTCTCCTCTCCTCTCATCCTACGTTCTGCATCTTATGTTTCGTAAATGCATTTTGCACAGAAATATTATGCTGCTCGTGTGGGACGTGAGATCGAGATTGATAAATACTACCTACCGAACCGAGTAATTACATTCTTTCACATTTGGAGTAATCAAATCTCGACGCAATCTAGAGTTCTCATCAAAGTCCCACTCTATTTCCCGCCAGTCCGTCTATCTCGCTGTGATCTGATCTGATCTGATCTCTGATCGCATTTACCTGTCAACAATTGCTGGGAAACAGCGAAGGTTTCGTTGCGAGGCAGCAGTCTTCTCCGTTTAAGCTTTCCGCGTCACGTGGCACTGCACAAGGGGCACGAAACGGCCACCAACTTCCGTCCACGGATCGTCTTCCCCCATCGGTGATCAATTATCAAACGATCGATCGCGATCTATCGAAATTCTACAAAATGTTCTCTTTACAACCCTCAGCCACGCACACCCTTGAGTACGCAAGGACAAAGCGTAAAATAACGTGCGTCAAGCAATGTCCCACCGAAAGTACCACGAGATCACCGCTCCGGCGGTCGGCTGTAAACTGCCGAGTGCCGCGTGCGGCTACGGCACGCCACCGAGAGTGATAAATCCCCACCATCACCTAGCCACCCTCTCTCGACAGCTTCCGCCACCTCCGTCATGGTATCCCTACGCGTTTTCCCCACCACGTCGCAAACGCCACCACCAACGGTTACTCCTCACTTACCCCTCACTCGCGTGCGTTCTCTCTCTCTCTCTCTCTCTCTCTCTCTCTCTCTCTCTCTCTCTCTCACGCACACACTTCCTCTCCTCGCTCTCATCCCCGGCCGCTCGTTCGTGCGCGTCGATCGCTTCAACTATCCGCGCTCCACCGCACAATTTAGCCTCCATTCCCTCCTACCCCGCACGGCATCACGCCGGATGTACCCCGATTCGGAATAGCAGCCGCACTCCAGTCGATTAGGCGGCGAGTTTAGGACGGCGAGTTATGAGTCCTCGATTTCCAACGGCGACGAAGAGCGAGCGCACAGGGGGTGGTTGATCGACGGAAGGGATGGAACGTGCCGCTACGACGTGCCGCCGCGAAGTGAAGACGACGGCGAATTGCGAGGGGGGATATCGATTATGGTACCGCGCGGTGTTTGTTTCTTTTTAATTTCGCGCCTGTCGACGTCCCGCGGAGGATAAGAATCGACTTTGTCCGAGACTCGGTAAGGGAATGTGCGCGATCGTAATCACGATTGAACGAGGGATTCAATTATCAACGATTTATCGTAATGAATGCATAATGACTCGATATCTTGTCGACTTAATCGCGAATCCAATTAAATAAGGAAAGCAAAAATTGATTATTTATTATTAATTATTTATGTTCTCTAGAGGAATTTTTCTTTATGAGCGATATTATTATACATTATTATTAATATAAATAATACAGATTCTAATATAGGAGATATTTATTTAAAATTGAACATAATAAACTTATTTACAGAAAAAGTGTATTAATTGCAAAGTATTACAAACTCTACTATTAAATTCCAATGTATCTCTTTTGCAATGTACTGTTATCTGCAAGTAATTAAAAAATCTATTAGTTACTCGCCAGGATTAGCAAAAAGTTTTTGATTGGTTTGATCAGTCGTTGTGATTATAGTAAACTGCTTTTGTTTCGACAATTTTTTTTAAACAAATATTTTATAATTTACATCTTTACTAGTTTGATGGTTAAATTCCATTATACGAGAATAAAATTTAAATAATATAAAAGAGCTCTTTTGTTATTAATAATGATGTTATATACAATTATTTATTGTTTTAGAATTAATCCTTTTCAGGAAAAGAATATTTAGAGACAAAGGGAGAAAATTAGGGGTGAAAATAGGAAATATATAATAAAGAAAGTTCAAATAACAGTATATATAGAACATGAGAGATTACGAAGTATAGTTTAATCATTAATTATTAGTCAATAAATAGCTTAGCAGTGAGGCTAATCGAGGTGTACGAGAGCTCTGTATAAGATCTTTCTAAGGAACGATCGCGTTCGTCGACGGTCGTGAAATAGCTGTGGAGGATTAACCTCCGGCGTGGCGCGTCTCGCTCGACGGGATACCCCCTGAATCACCCCTACGAATTCCACCCTGCCGTACCACCTACACGCAAGCCGCGCGCGCGATGCAGGGGAAGTATATCCCTTCCATGAACTTTAAACCCCTACCTCGCGGACACGCGCTTGCCACCCCTACGAAGCCACACCTCCCATTACAAAAATTACACCGGTCGCTGATTTAGTGTTCTGCGCCGATTCACGGTGGTGCCCGTGCGCGAGGGGGATGCAGAAATTGGTAGATGAGGTGGGAGGGGGAGAGGAGGAGGAGAAGGAGGAGGAGGAGGAGGAGAAGGAGGAGGAGGAGGAGAAGGAGGAGGAGGAGGAGGAGGTAGGCAAGGAGCCGCAAGGGTTGCGCGGTGCAAAGTGGGGACGTAAGTAATGAAAGGGTTGCCGCCGGCTTCGAGAATCACGGAATCATTCGCCAGATTAAATTAGAAAGACTACAACTTTTTTTTTCCACTCCCATATACCCCGGACCGACGAAATGGATTAAGCCATGCTTATCGCCCGATGGCCGGCGGTCTCTCTTTTAATTACAGGCTGATTTATGACGTCACGTCTATCGCACAACCGCGGAAAGTCTAGGTTACCTCTCAGGAAGTAATGTTTTCAAAGAAGAAAAAGAGCTTCGTGATCTTATCTGGTTTCATGCTTGTATTACTCTCCCCGCGTTAATCTCGGCGTCGTTATCAGATAAAATAGAGGGCAGAGCTCCTATACTTGCGGCGAAAAATTTCCGACGACACTGTCGTAAAGGGCACTTTTACACCGGATGGTCTAAAAGAGAACATTACGATAAGTTTCGAGTCGACGTTTCCTCGGCGAATCTTTAAAACCGAGGTAACAGTTACGGAGTTGTTTAATATTGAAAATTATAAAGAGTTACAGCGAATAAGTTTCACAAGTGTAAATAGGTAATAAAACTTCATTTGCCAATTAATCTCAGGTGCACTTTAACAGAAATTTAATTGGCGACTTAATTACCGCGTTATTGAATGCCGTAAATTAAAAATGCACGCCGACTTACCGAGGTGCATTTAATATTGAGAAAATTGAGGGGCTACGCAAAGGAAAACGATGCGCGCTCTGATTTTTATCAGACTGGTATACTTCAGATTCACCAGGGAATCCCTAGCCGACAGAAAGAGTGCGCAACGCTCGCAGCATCCTTGTATACCGTCGCAAATCCAAAATCGCTATACGACGTTCGATAATAGTTCTCCCACGAGTATCGCGAGATGCGCGTTTCCAAAGCCTGCCGTTCGCCGCACGAAGGAGGAGAAAAGGAAATGCGAGAGAGCCCTGAAATTGCAAGAGGTGAGGCGAAAAGTGAGAGAAGGAAGGTGTCGGGAAGGACAGGGGCATCTCGCATGCACTTGTGTGTGTGTATGTATGTGTGTGTATGTATGGGAGAGAGGAAGTATGTGTTTGTGTAGAACGAAGGGCAAGAGTGGAATGGGAGGTAGGGCAGGATGGGAAAGAGGAATGGGGAGCGTACTAATCACTTCTACGGACTTTAATGGAGGTTTTCTGTACGCCGTCTACTTTGTCCACGACTTATACTACTTCGAACCCCGTTGGAGCTCGACGCGGAGCATTTGATAGAAAAAGCGGGCGGAAAGTAGCGTTACGTGTATTAAACTAAGCGGCACTCTCGCCGACCGCGCTCGCGATGCCCTTATCTCGCGAAAAAGCATTTAACGACGCGACGCGCCGCGTCGCGCCGGCGCGACGATAAATTCCGCGTCGAACTTGAAGAAGGCGACACACGCGCGCAAGTTACAATGCTTCATGCCGTATACGATTGCAATAGGAAATAATAGCTCTCGAAAAGAGCTTCGCTTCTCTCAATTCGGACTGTATAGGATAAAAAATCACTAAAATATATCGCTTCTTTATTTCAAAAGTGATACAACTAAAATGATGTGATTGCGAGTTATTATCATGAATGAGTTAAATAAATTTTTTACCCTTATTAAACATCTAAAAAACTGACCTAATTTCATAACAAAATCATTACGATTCAAAAAGAGTGGTTAAAAAAAATCCTCAAAATTGTCAAAATAACTAAAAGAGGATAAATTTTTGAGAGGATCAATTTGTGAAACGAAAATGACAAAAGTGGCATTTGATTATATAAAGAATCTATTCTTTTTATAAATATTATTTGATTAGTCAATTTTCTATCAAGTTTTGTGAAAAATAATTTTTCTCCTTTCCTAGGAAACTTTTGTAGCTGAATCATTTTTGAAGTATAGAAACAATGTGTTCCATAATAATGAGATGAGAAATTTTTATATACACAAGAAGAATGGTTTTTACTGAAGTATCTAAAATTTAGGGAGATACCTATAGATTTGATAAAAATTTTATTGGACCATCAAAATAATTATGTAGGATAATCAAACTGATTATTAGAGTGTCATAACTTTATATAATCGTTACTTGAGATTAATATATAATTATTTTGATGTTTTAACAAAATTATTTTCAAACCTGTGTCTAGCTAAATATTTAGACTACAGCAAAACCGTGTATAATGTAAATAAAACAGAAAGTCACTTTAGTGCCGAGAATCTTAAATGGCATACTTTGTAATTCTACAATAATTATTCAAACATCAATATTCGCACGGCGTGTCCGATGTGTTCAACTTTTTACGAGAGTCTTGAGAAACTGTACGTCGTAGCATTTGGGAAGGGGAAATATTCTAAATCTGTGCTCGCCTGTCCTTCGCACCTGCGCGCGCGGAAATAACCACTGGGGATGCTGCGGATTTGGAGTGACGCAGCCCGACAGCATCGACGCTCGCGCGCGGCGCGGATACTAAGAGCTTTTCTGGAAAAGCAGGGCTCCATTAGCCGACTCGCCTGTCTTCTGAGTCCATTACAAGATGAGCCGCCATCCTCCCGAATGACCTTCTCCACTCCACCCGCCTTTCCAACTCCCTCACTGACACGTCGCGATCCACACACATTACTTCGTAGATACGCAAACTCGCTTACTTCCAATCTCCCTTTTTCTCTCTTTTTCTCTTCTCGCATCCTCTTTCCTTTTACATATGCATACACATATACAGGGTGTTTCCAAATTAAATGGCAAAACTTCGGGAGCGTGTAGAGGAGTAAAAAACTAAGAAAAAAAGTCCTATAGACATATGCTCCTTTTTGCTTTGTTTCGCAGGAAATCACGAAAAAAGAAAAAAATATATTTAATTTATTATTTTAATTATTTTATTTATAAACTTTTTAATGAAGATTTTGTTCGAAATGTGCACCTCTTGCAGCAATACAAGCATTGCATCTGTCAAACACGGCTCTTGTAGCAGCCAGGCACTGTTCTTGCGATATTCTGTTCGCTGCAGCTACGATACGATTTCTCAAATGTTGCTCTGATTGAATAGGCGAAGAATAAACTTCTTGCTTCAGAGTACCCCATGCATAGAAATCTAATGGCGTTAAGTCGGGCGAACGAGTTGCCCAATGTACTGCTCCTCCACGTCCAATCCATCGTTGTGGGAATTTTCTATCTAACCAGGTTCTAGCGACTCTGCTGTAATGAGCAGGGCATCCATCTAATTGAAACCACATTTCAGTACGTTGTTGTAATGGGATGTTTTCTAAATAGTCAGAAAATTCATTCTCCAAGAAATTTAGAAAACGGTCCCCATTTAATCTTGCAGGTAAAAAAAACGGTCCCACTAAAACGTCGTTCCAAATTCCAAGCCAGACATTAACAGAAAACTCTTGCTGAAATTTGTATTCTCTAACAGACCTGGGATTTTGATGAGCCCATATATCATAATTCCTTTGATTAATTATTCCACCTCTGGTAAATGTTGCCTCATCTGACCACATTATTTTAGATGGAAATAAAATATCATTGTGGCATGTCTGAAGGTACCAGTTACAAAAGTTCAATCTGTTCCAATGATCTTGAGGTAATAAATTTTGCACTTTTTGAATGTGGTAGGGATAGCGATTATCTCCTTTTACAGTTCGCCAAATTGTTTGTGGTGACACTCCCAATACAGCCGACGCATTCCGAACGCTGGTCTCAGGATGATTGTCAAAATGTTGTAAAATACGATTCCCTGCCTGCAAATCTCTTCGTAACGCTGCTTGAAATCGGTTGTTTTCTTGTCGAATTGAAAATGTTCCAGTCTCTCGCAATCTATTAAATGTCAACATAAACACTCTTCGGTTTGGCACTCTTCTGTTTGGAAATCGTCGTGCATATTCTCGCACCGCCTTTAAAGCATTACCGTTGCAGAAACCGTATACAAAAACCATATCAGCATATTCACTATTAGAATACGTACGCGGCATATTGCAAAAGACAAAATTCATCTACTGTTAAAGGCTTTCAAAGAGCGACTGACAAATTCATAACAGAAAGTGGAAAATGTAATCAAATATGTCGGTGCTAGATATGGCAAGAAATGTAAACATTTTTTTTCGATTTCTCTGAAACGGAGCAAAAACGAGCATATGTCTATAGGACTTTTTTTCTTAGTTTTTTACTCCTCTACACGCTCCCGAAGTTTTGCGATTTAATTTGGAAACACCCTGTATATTGCGCCAGACCGTAAACATGCAATTTAAAAGATCAATCCTGTTCTTCGACATAAAGGACGGCCTGGCGTTTCTGAGGAATCGACAAAGGCGAACCAACCGCACACAAATTTCGTACGAGACTATGTTCCAATATTGAAGCACTATGCACAAACAATGTATACTACTGTGAATACGCGGACCTAAAGAAAACTACAAGCTGGACAAAATGGAAAATTTTCTTCTCACTTTGTGAATCTGTCACGTGCCCAAAAAACTTGCGAAAATTTTCGACTTTCTAATGTAAAAGTTTAAAATTTTCTCTATAAATTTTTTGTTACTGAGATTAAATAAAAGGAGCATTTTGACTTTAATTGCTCATAATAAACGTAGTTTGTCAATTTCTAATTTGCGCAGAAATTAAATATAATTCCATCAATTTCAATGCGCCATTTTAATAATCTGCACTCAAGTGAAATTGAAATCTTCGGTTTCCTGGAGTGATACGAATCTTCCTATCCGGTTGAAGGTATTTACCGCTTCGCATAAGAAACGGCTGCGGACGGTCTTATTGCTCGCGAAATGGCGTGCACGAGCAAGAAACGCAGGACAGGATCGCTGTTCCTCGCGTATTATTCGTGATAGAGTACGCCAGAAAGAGACGAGAGAAAGAGAGAAAAGCGAGTCGAACGCGGAAGGGCGAGAAGGATGCTGGTGCCAGATGTACTTAAACTAAGAGCGCTGCTCCACCGCGGCGCGTCCCCTGATTTATTCACTCTGTGAAATTTTTACTCCCTTCGCGCCGGGCCTCCGCGGGCCTTCGCTGCCCCAAACCGACATACGTCTTTGGAGTTGCTATGCGCGCAAGGCACCACGGGCCATCCTTGAGACTTCCCAGATAGCTCTACCGCGTCTCCCGAGATATTCCCGTGCTGGCAGTACTTTTCGAATAGTAAAATCCTTCGAAACTCTACGTTTCTGCAAAATTGTCGTCTCACCGTCGCGCTCCGGCTCCGATACATCTCGAGCAACGGATTAATACTTGATCATTCCCCGTAGATATTAACAAAGTTATTCATGATACTGTTTTTTTCAGTATGCGATATATACCGCAAAAGCGATAAAAAAATGATATGAATGATTGATCGCATATTATCCATACATGATGTTTCATCTAGATGAATACCATAGCTTATATTTCTTTCATTGTACATCGTGCACTGCTACACAAAAAGTATTCTCCAAGCTATCCTTACACGGAAAGAATTTGCTGAAGTGTCTAAAAATTTAGATAGATACAGATCTGAAAATAATTTTGTTGAATCATCAAAATAACATTGAAAAAAAGATCTGGTTACATTAACTGAACATACAGATTCATCTAGTATATCTGTTCAAAAATTAATGAATTAGAATTTTCGTAAAAATTATCAGATGAGCATGATTAATTCTTTCCTGTTAAATATTTTATTGATCGATTCTTGATGATCGAGCTCTAATCGTTGCGACGATTAATATGCACATAATTCCATACAAGTTTTGGTGTTTCTGATATTTCTCAAATATCATTATATTAATACATTTTAGCACATATAACTTCCAGATTCCTAAATAAATTTTGTTATAGAATTAAAAATTATACTATCAAAATATCTCTTATTTACTTTTGTCTTCAAACCTAATATTGGAGATGAAGAATCTCATAATGTTGTGCCTCTTATCTTATCGTGTGTGATTTTGAATTACGAGACTTCTGCCGCGTCTATCTCGCGACTGTGTTACGTACTGTGCTCTCGGGGAATCTCTATTGAATATAAGTTTTATAATAATAAGTTTTATAGAAGTTTTATAGATTCAACTGGAAAATACTAATCACATCCACATAGTTAAATCAAACGTTCTAAAATATTAAATTCTATCATGATAACTTAAAAAAAATTTTGCTTTGTTTTATCAAAATAATTCAATCATGTACATCTTGTTGGTATAATTAAGGAATGAAAATATAGTAATATCATTTCTTTTAACGTTACTTTTTATAATAACGATTTGATAATGACGTTGCAATTTTTATAATTGTAACTAACTAAACTCTAAGATTGTGCGCTAAGGTTGAGAAAGTCACTTTGTAAAGTAACTTGTCATAGTTACGCGTTATTTACTAATCAAAAAATGAATTCGTTACAAGTAACGGATCATGTTACTTTATTCGTTACAAATAACGAGTAAAAATAACTTGTTACAAATAACGACTTACTTTTTTTAGTAACGAGTGAATTTTCCAGTCTATTACAAGTAACAATTGACTTTTCCAACTCTAGTGTTACTGCCATAAAAAATTCGTAATGTCATTACTAAATCGTTATTATATAATAAAATAAGGATAAAAAGTAATGGAGTACATGTAATGCGAATTCCCTGAGTATAATCAAACCATTTTTCTCATTGTCAGCATAAGAATGATGAGCAATGCTGCAAAAGTTTTGATATTTTACTAACCAGCTTGAACGTTCTACATAATCATTTTGATGGTCTTACAAAATTATTTTCATATATCTGTATCTCTCCTCTCTAACTAAATTTTTAGATACTTCAGCGTCCTTTTCGTAATATATAAAGTAATTTATACATAAGTAACTTATATATAAGACAACGAAAAAGTAAATATATATGTAGGTAGAGTAGAATATTCATTATATAACAGACTGGTCACAACTGTCCGGAACCGATTCTATTCTTCTCGAAATTTTTTAAACACAAAAATCTAAGAGACACGTTTTTTATATCAATTTAATCTATATAATTTAAGGAATAAAATAATCTTTCAAAGTAAACATTTATATTTGATTGATATCAATTATCAGCAAAACGATGAGATATACAGAAAAATGTTTTAGACAAAACTTTTATGATTTTATATATATTTTATAATTGTGTATACACAAATATATTTAGATTTTTCAAAAATCTAATATTTTGAAAATATTCCTATTCCTGAGGGGTTTCATCCCTTAAATTTGAGATTGAACCAACATAAAAAAATACATGTCTCTTAGATTTTTGTGTTTAACGAGATATGTCAGAGAGAATCAAATCGCTTCTTGTAAGAAAAATTTCTGGTTAAAAATGGACAAACTAAAAAGTTCTGATTTTGTTCATTTTTAACCCAAAATTCATTCATGCAATCAAACTTTTTCCAGTATTATAAAACAAATGAATCCGTAAGATAAAAATATTTTTCAAGAATTTCTTTTTCTATTAAAAACATCACTTTTTTCTTGGTTATAACACTATATATGGATATATTGTCTCATTTATTTATTTTGTTATATGAAAAATGAGCGAAAAATAAATGAGGAATAAACGAGCAGTCCTCTGAAGGATAAGTATGACTGTTCAAATGTAAGCTTCGGTTCGCAAGCAGTCTGTCCTTCCGGCAATCACTTACCGGCTAATGCATTACTTGCGAGAGTATACGAGCACTCACGCGATTACATACTCGTCAAGTATCTGCCTTTCGCTCGTATCTTCGGTCGGATTCTTATCCGTAGTATACCATCGGCAATCCTCCACGAATCTCCGAATCGCGTAGACTTGCGGCATCTCGCACGACGAGAACAACGGTTACAAGATACATGTGTCAATCTCCAGACTGACGTAAAACTTTTCCTATTCCCTACCGGCAGCCGCTAGCCGGGGAAGAGGGAACGAAATTCGAAGCGCCCATACACTGGAATCCGTTTGTGCGAGTGCGAATCGCGAAACGCAGAATAATGGAGCGCGCATCGAGGGTATTTGCGAGACAGTAATGAATAAATTGTTGGACGCGCGCGCCTGTACACGGCGATGGCACCGAAAAGCCAGGCAGGCAGACAGACAGGCGAGCAAGCATGTGGGTGGATGGATATTGCTTAGTCCGCGCGCGAGAGAGACTAGGGAAACCCCTCTTTCCTATATTATACTCCCTCAACCTCTTCAGATCCCGTTCAGCGACTGCGCCGAGTAACGCGTGAGCGTTCAAGTACCGATGTACGTACTTTAGCGTACGTAGAGCCGTTACCTTTCTCTATGTTCTCTGTTCAGTTACGGGAAAAAAAACCAGTGCAATGGATAAAATGTTCCTTCCTGATACAAGCGCTGTAATGTCGCGGTAATTATCGTCCTATCGACCGTGAGGGAGCAACATCGAGGGTCATTAGTGGAACCTAATCGGTGGGAGTTAAATTCGTAATGCGATGCGGTTGCGAAATCGATTACTTCGGCAAATCTAAATGTGCGGGCGCGATTACGAATTTCTGAATCAGTTGATTGATCGATCAATCAATCCAGAATGTCCATCGTGCCCGATTATCGGTGTCGAAACGGGCGAGTAATCCCGCTCGCTTTCACCGGCACGACGTATGCAGGATTAAACGCATGCTCGAAGCCATCGGCAGCCGAGACAGGTAACTCTCCACGCCGGCGGTATGAACGAGATACCACCGCCCGCCGGCAATAATTGCCTTATTGACATTAATAAAACGAGCCGGATACCGACGGCCATGTCATCGAGAGCCCCATAAACGTCTGTCCATCGCGTACACGCACACACACGTTCACCTTCCCCTACAGGAAATCGTATATCCAATTAGCGCAAGCTGAAGATTTTCGCAGTTCAACATTCAACAAATACTTTCAGGTTTAACCGTTTTATTTATTAAGAAATTATGCACAAAAAAAATGTTAGTTTATCGCTTTTAAATTTCAGAGAAATGTGAAACTAAAAGGCAGCATGATTTTCGAAGCGTACAATTATTTTTTTCACATTCAAAAAATATGTTTTTGTTTTGTTGCATTTTTTAAATTTTACACAGAAAGAACGATTTTGCTGAAATATCTAAAAATTTAGCTAGATACAGATCTGAAAATAATTTTGTTGAACCATCAAAATAATTTTTAGGAAATTCAAACACGATGAATATGAGTAATGCTACAAAATATTTTTATATTCTAGCAATCAATTTGAACTTCAGCAAACCGTTTTTTTAGTACAGTGTTGCAGAAAATTTTGAGATTTCAGCAACCATTTTAATACCGTTCTACATAATTATTTTGATGGTCCAATACAATTATTTTTATTTGTATCTCCTTACATTTTTAGATACTCTATAAAAATAAATCAGTGACTTCAGTCTCTAAAAGTGAATCAGTGACTTCAGATTCAATTTGCATAAATCATAACCTCTAAAAGTAAGAGAATTAGTGTATTATTATTGAAAAACAATAAATATTCGCTGATTACATTAATTATAAGTGTAGTCAATCATTGATTCACTTTTAGAGAACAGATATTTTTGATAAATATTACATAAATACTTCAGCAAAATCGTTCTTTCTGTATAGATCACGTTAGTTAAATCTTTAACTGCTTTCTCTCGGGAACGCAGCAGATTGAAACTCAATTATTAAATCATTGAATATTCCAATTAGAAGTTTGATAACAACGAACATTATATTGGATGCAATTCATCACACTATATTTATGTATTTACATGGAAAGAACAGTTTTGTCAAAGTATCTGAAAATTTAACTAGATACAAATCTGAAAATAACTTTGTTGGGCCATCAAAATAATTATATAAGATATCTAAGCTGATCCCTAGACTGTCAAAACTTTTTGCAATATTGCGTATCATGCTTAAGCATTCAACGATAGTTATATTTTGATGATCCAATAAAATTATTTTAAAATCTGTAACAAAATTTTTTTGTACTCAGCAAAATCGTCCTTTTTGTAAATCAACATCTGCGATTTAAGCGTTACTTGGTCCAGCACAAGTTAGATGAAAATTGTTGGCAAAGAGAAAGGACGAATAAACGATGCCCAAGCCCTCCATAGTGAGGACCAAAAGGTCGGCAGGGAAGCCTAGTAGTACGAAGGGGATCGAAGGAAGAGGAAGAGGGTGGTCGACGATATTTCAACGGTTTCGCGTGCAGGCGAAACTTTAATAATATTCGTTCCATCAGGTATAGCCGGCCTCATATTAAGTCGGTCCGCGCGAACGAGGCGCCGCCAGAACGGCGGAATATGATGAGTGGAAAACGGAGGGGTGAAGAGAGGAGAAAAGAGTACGCATGAGGTGGCACGACGGCAGAGGAGGAGGTGATGGCAAAGAGAAGAGAGGCCATGCAGAAGGATCGAGGGAAGCGGTCGAAGAGGTGGGTCGAGGAGGGCGTAGAATGAGACGTGTAATAAAGTGAGTTTTTAATTTCCACCAGTGCCGGCGGTTGGCCGCCCCGCGGGTAGGGGGTTAGAAACCCACGGGTTCGCTCCCGTTGCTCCGGGCTCGCGGCCTGTCGGCTAGTATTACTAGATAAATCACCCAACAGGCAATAACCGCCCATTCCACCCCCGGGGCCCCGCACTCACTCGCCGACTACGCTACCCACCTTCGGATCTCTGCCACCGACAGCACTGATACGCGACCGTTCGACGCTAAACGCCGTCCGCGTTTCTCGGAGGAAGCAAGACACGGCCGCGGGATTTGACGCCGGTTCCCCGATTTGGTCCCGGCAAACTTATTGTTAGCTCTCGATTGCGGTCCAACCATCGGAGTTACTTGCGATTCCCATGAAGCGCGACGATAAGTTAATTGCGTCAAAAGCATGTCTGCGAGCTCAATATCATATTTTTAATACTAATTTCAGTCCTTCTTATAATACAAATTTTCCGGACCTATAGATTTCATATTGCAGACTGCTTTTACAATATTGTTGTTCGTAATATCCCCCGAAATTGAAAATTATTTTACATAAATTTCCCAATTTTTCAGTTTAAGAAAGGGCAAGTATCATTCGAAAACTGAAACATTTACAAAAGAACATATCATTTTAATGTTACATATTAAATATATTTAATATATTATATATTTAATATATACGATACAATTTTCCGTTGGAAAATTTGTATTAAATTTAATACAAGTTGAATATGTTAGATATACGGTAACACAAGTAGGTATTATTTAATAAGGTAAACACAAAAAAGGTAATACTGATATAATTTATAAACCGTAACAGCATAGATATTTTTTTCAGTACTTTTTAATTTTCTTGGAGTGAAATCTCACTTCAAAAGAGTTAAAATATTACCACTATTGAAAAACTGGAAAATCTGCACTCTTGAATAAGAGTGGCAGGTTTTCACTTTTGTTTTTTAGTGAAATTTATTCCAAAGGAAAGAAATCTCACTCCAATAATGACATTATGTTAAATTAACACTGAAATATGTTGAAAAATTCAACACAAAAGTTTTTACAAGGACTTGGGTGGACCGTTTCCAACACAAATATGAAAAGTTTTTTGCTATGTATTAATAAACGTTTACTTTATAAAAAAGTTGCATATTAAAGTGGAATATATTTCTTGCCACAACCAATATTCCTCACTTTTAGCTTTGAAATAGTTGTAACTATTTGCATTCGACATGCAAATTTTATAAACACAAGAGATGATTTTCAATACGATATGAATGAACAGCAAGAGCACCGATCGATTAAGTTTCACTTTTAACCCGCTGGAACGTCGTATACAGTGCCGGCACGTGCGCTTAGGTAATCGTTAGAGCATACTTGCCACACAAAACGTAAGATCTTCGTTTCCATCGCGCTTATGATAATCAACCTCTCCGCAAACGTTTGCGTTTAGTGTTTTACGGCGTCGGATGATACGCTGTGAAAACGGCGGCTGCGAGAGAACATAATGACGTTTACGATCAGATGATAATAAACGCAATAGCATTATCATAATTACAGTAGTATTACCCGCGCACGATATTAACCTACTGTCAGCATAATGCGCGCACAAACTTTAGACATATGCACAGCTCTTTAGGAGAGCAATGGGCTGAAATTCTAAATAGCAAAGAGAGATCTTTACATTTACTCATTCAACTGAGATCCACTTCTTTAAAGACGTTTCCTCTTTTATTTTAATTACTCGTTTAATTTTTATGAAATTTGCCTTATGAAATAATTCAATATTTTATTTGAATCTGAAAAATTAAAAATTAAAAATGATAGATTCAATATAGCAAACACAATTTTTAAAAAATTTAATTATCGTAAAACAATTTCAGTCTTTAATTGCGAAGTAACCATCAAGATTCCAATGTCACTTTATTTGAAGCTCATCGGTGATACATAAACAGTTAGTACTGTTTCCAAACTCACTTACAAACTTTGATTATGAATCCTGTGACACTAGATCCTTCCTGGTGGTTACTATGCTTTTGAAATTTGATATTTTCAGGCTGTACATACATTCAAATTCAGAGATATTAAGAACCTAAAAAATACTAAGAACCCCCAAAAACCGATTTCATGATAATGAAATTAGTTTTTTGAAATTTGAATTTTAAAATTCTGAAACATAAAAAGAATCGAATTTAGCCCTGAAAACTTTTAAATAAAAAGTAAGATCTTCCATAAGTTGCTTTGTCAGAAAATTAATGTATCTTTGTTTAAAGTTAACGTAATTGAACGATTTTTTTATTTTAAAAACCAAAGAATCAGATTATATAACTTAAAATTATGTTAGGCTTTGAGAAACATTTATTATAAACAATTTTTCAACGTAATTGAAAAAAAATGTTCATTGGACTTGCAAATGCCGATCAGAGTTAACTTTAAAATTTACCATAT
Organism: Mycetomoellerius zeteki; assembly: GCF_001594055.1. Classification (NCBI taxonomy): domain Eukaryota; kingdom Metazoa; phylum Arthropoda; class Insecta; order Hymenoptera; family Formicidae; genus Mycetomoellerius; species Mycetomoellerius zeteki. The sequence continues at coordinate 417,465 of NW_017256447.1, forward strand.
TTACTCTGTATTTACAATATGTGGATTAGTATACTGTTACAGTACATACACACAAATCCTTCAATTGTAAGTTTTATTAATTTTCGATCAAAAAATGAAATGCAAATAAAAATTGCCAAGCTGCTTTTTCGCATTGATACTTAATTTTTATTGTATCTTACGTGCTGCTTGATGACCTAAATCAACCTAAATACTTAAACGCGACCTTCGAAACCCGAACCGAGCGACGCAAACGACTGGAACGTTTCGGCACTTATTGAGATAATATTTTCAGGCGGATTCTGCGCGACGCACACGATGCCGTCGCGACGTCGGTCGTACGGGAGCGTAAAATTTTGTCAGAACGCAAGTCCCGCCCTCCCGGGACCAACCTCTGAGAAAATACAAGAAGTCCCCCGGGGGAAACGTTACGGCTGGCGCTCGTAAGTTTACCACCGCCGACAAATTAATGTCCCTGGATTACGGAAGCGGACCGCAGGGAAAGATTTCCGTCGAGGACCGTCGAAGCCGTTTTCAAAATTTACTTTAAGCCAGGGCTACATCCGCATTTTCCGTTCCGTTTCGCCTGTTCCCTTCGATTTGCACGCTATTGCAAATGTCTCACCTTTCAGTACACCTGCAACATGTCTCAACCATTTCCCCTTCTTCTATTTAAAATATAAAATATATAAAAAATCAGTAATATAAGAACTTGTTTAAAATATTTAAAAATTAACGCCGAATAGCACGAGAAATACTCGCAATAATAAATCCAGCGTAATCATATTTAATAATTGAATGATTAGTTATCATGTTAACAAATTAATGATCCGTTAAAAATAATGTGCATTTATTTAATATTTAACATAACATTATTAAAGAATGACAGCATTATATTCAAAGAGAAATTAATTTATATAATAATTAATATTAATTGTAAATCGTTATTATTTTTGTATTATCAGTTTGTATTATCCGTTAACTGTGCATCATTTAACATTGTCAGGCGACAATATATTGAATTAATAAATATATTAAAAATTACCATGTATATGTAAATGTGTTTCAGTAAACCGTGTTCAGTAAACGTTTATATCTCTCAACAAAACACAATAAAAATATTTTAGAACATAGTTCTCTTATTTCTAATTCATATGATCCCTTACATGTGTTCGTATATATATTTATGTATTATAATCATTCTTATTATTATTTACTGATATTCATTGCATCTAAAATTTAATTTACAAAACATTTACTATAGTCCTGTATTGATGCATAAGCATCATCATTACATATATAAAATTATATTTTTGAATTTCTTAAAAACTATCTTTTTTTAATGTATTTTTATTAGTTTTACATTAGATATATCAAGTATCTAGACTCATAAGCAACATTATTGCTGATGCCTTTTGAGATGCTGTTCTCTATTATTTTCAGTAAAACATTTTTCGTATCTTACGTTTTGTATTTGTATGGAAACTGTCCACTCACAAGTTCTTGTTAAAATTTTGCATTAAATATTTAGGTAACATATTTGACAATGAATTTAATTTAACATAATGTGATTATGTTACTTGAATATTTTGTGTTAAATTGATATTCAACATTTCTTAGTGTTAAAATAACACAATTTGTAAGTAAATAAATAACATAAAAATGTTTTTTTAAAGTAATTCTAAAATAAGTGAATAAAAAATGTATTAATTTAATATATTATAAATATTAATAAAGAAATATGATTGCTTACAAATTATGTTAGTGTTAATTTTTAATACATAATATTTGTGTTACTTTCTAACAGATTCATTTTGTATTAAATTAACGCAAATTTGAGTGATTCGTTTGGGACACGTGAAATATATCAAATTCACTACAAATTTTAAAACTATGTATACTTCAGTAGTTATTATTATTATATAGTTTTTAAATAAATCTAGAAGAGTTTCAAAAAAATTTAGATTATTAAGAGCTAATGATAATTGAAGCTAAATCAAAATAACGTGCGAAACGAAAATAGAGCACAAAGGCATGCGGATTAATGACTTTAATGCGGCACTTCCTGCCTACATTGGTCATGCTATGAGACCGCGGTCTGGCAACTTGACTCTGAACTTGCTCAGAACCGGAGAAAACATCTGGAACATATCTCCCGCAGTATCCTCTTCGTCTCGGCCCCTTGGATTTCTCTCTCACGGCCTGTTTTCGTTTTCTTCTTGCGTCTCGCTCTTTACGTCAGTCTCGCATGCCAACAGCGCGACTCAAAGTCATGTCGCCGTAATAGAGTATTATGTGTATGTACGACGGAGAAACCGTAACCGGAAAAACGCTCTACAGCGTCGTTAAATACTTGTCTTAAGTATCTTGCGCGTATATCAAGTACTGAAATTTATAATCTGAATTAAGATATTTGAGTATGATATTTTTGGCAGATAACACACGATTTTTTGTGTTATTCGATTGTTATTCTAAAAATTATTATATTTGTAATAATAAAGTTTTAAGATAAACTCCTAAAACGTGATATTAAACTGTTATTATATATAAAAATAATATCAACTGAAAGAGTTTCACTTTATTTCATTGCTGATTGATATTTTTAATTTTATTTGTGTATTATGAAGTTCTGAGAAAGATGGATCTCAATCAAGTTTCTACTCTGCGGAAAAATCAACATCAATTATAAGTATATATGTAGTGTGCACGGAATTCGTAGACGAAAGAAAGCGCGATAATTGTAGGCCCCTATTGTGCACGGCCCAATTTTCAGCCCGGCACGCATTTCATCCCCGATCTCGGAAGCGCGACAATCGCTCATTAACAGATTTCTTCGCGACGGCGCCAACACGATAGTGGGTTAAATCACATCGACGCCTGTGGATTGTATTCAGGTTGGCCGGTGCACGTCGACACGTCGACGGGGTGCATTTAAATAAAAAGACGCGATAGCCCTCCGCTTCGCCAAGCGATATATCTCGTGCGGATTGCAGAACAAAATCGGGTTGGCTGGCTTCAGGGGCTGAGAGTCTGACGGGAAGGGGGATCGGAGAGACGACAGGGAGAGGGGAAATCGGAGGGGTCAAATGGCGGGCAGAATGCGCGGTGATTGCTGAAGGGCCGCATAATTGCACCCTTTGTGGTGCAATCAACGGCGCAACTTGGACGGCGCCTACGTCTATCGGTCCTGGTACCCTCCCTTTCGTCCCCTCTCACACAGTACGATCTCGCTTTACCGTCCCCCGTCCCTCGCATTAACGGGGGCGTCATCAGCGGCGATCCGATCGTTCCTTAAATATCGCGGCAGTTATCGCTAAATACACTCACCCGGCTATCGTCGCGGACACCCTGGATTTTTGAAATTCCGGCCTCGTTTCTGCACGGCCTCATCGCCAATGAGGATCGAGTACACATTGGACATAAGCGATGAACTCGTGAGATGTGAACGATAAAATGAATGAGTTCGCTTATTAAACAATAGGCATCTGGAAATTGGCGTAATCGAATTTTCTTTAACTCTATTCAGAGAAGAATAAAATGAGTGTATATTAATGTACTGAGTAAATTACATACGAGATATTAATTGTGATAAAAGTGTTTGATATTGTGACTATAATTGTGATAAAATAATTATAATTAAATCTGTTTTTATTCTAACAGTTATTACTGTTACAATAACAAGTAAATTAATAATAATAATTATTATATTTACAGTTCTACTAAAAAATATATAACTGGCATCGAAAATGACTATAAAAAATAGTAAATTGCAATTGCAATTTTTCTCTCAGTGCACAATAATTATACAAGCATATTAAACATATCTGAGTGAAAACATATATATAACATAAGATTATTAAAAATAAAATTTTCTTATGTTTAAAAATATATCTGAATATATTACTGACGATAATAGAGCAAAATTTTTATCATTTCTTTCTTTTTACTAAATGCTTACTCTTTAATGCTTTTTTTCCAAAAAAAAATTTGCTGGTGATTAATGGACAAGCTTATTTTCCACTTATCATTGCTTTTCGCAGTTCATAACTCATCGTTCTTCGCCAATATGCAACAATATCAAAACGAGACGATCATCGTGAAAGGTCGAGCGAGATTTTCGTATCGCAAGGACGACCGCAACACAGCACAATAGAAAGTAATGCGTCTCGCTTGGTAAAATTTATACGCTATTCAGGCCGCGCACAAACGTCGGTAAATTCCGTTGAATTAACCATCGTCGCGGTATCGGGGAAGAGCGACTAAGCGGTTCCACGGAACGATTCACGTTCTCGATTTCTCTCATCCGCATTCGCTGTAATGCCCGTCCAATCCTGGCGCCCTGACGAATTTTATTTTTATCGAATTCGATTTCACTGTACCTAAATTGCGCAAAAAAAAAGTATTTTGACTTCCGATAAATTGTCTGGCAAAATTAATTGTCTCAGAAAATTATTAGAATTATGTCTCGGAGTCTCTACGATATTGTGCAATTTAAAAATTAATACATTATCATATAAAAATAGCATAAGAAAATGTCTGATGTTTTGACTTGACTATTTTTTTTAACTCCGTCCGAATTTAAGAAGAATCGTATATCTACGTTTTGAAGTTCTTTCCAACGAAATTGCACGTGAGCAATGCCACGCGAACTCCCGATTTTAATCGTCGGAATTAATGAGGCGGTAGGATCAGGATACAAAGTAGAACGCGGATAATTAGACGGGGGAAAAAACCAGGGGGATCTCAGTATCCGGCGAGACGACGACCAATGCTATGGGAACCGGTCGATCTCAAAACATCATGTGGTGTTCACGCATGTTTATTTCAACAGAATCCACTCATAATAAAATAGGTAAGTGGCCACAGCATCTTACGCATAATTATTCTTAAAAATCAATTGTTTTGAACAAACAAAAAAATATTACCCAGAGGTCTTAAAGTTCATTATTTTTTCACATTCCTCTATTTCATAAGAATATAAATATATATATATATATATAATGTAAATTTAACTTTATACGTACTTTAAAAAAAATAGAAATAAAAACTTTAGGATGTTCTGAACACCCATCCAATTACATATCTACATTTAAAGGGATCTAAACTCGTCTGTTTCACCGATTCAGTAGGACCTGTACATACATATATTATAATTACGAGTCATTGATCACTACATACATCACCATATACTGTTACATCAACATTGCACGCACACATATGTACAAATTTTGTAATTAACTAATCTTTCATATTATATTTCATATAAGTATCTAAGCCTAATTCTAACAACTCAACATTGTTTATTCATGTAATTCCTAATCCAAACCAAGATTGTTTTATATGTACAAAGTATAAAACTTGTATATAATGCAAATATTGTTTCGAGTCGACGCCAGAAGATGATAACAAAATCATAATTTTCCAACTTTTTTCATTTTTAGTATAAAATCGACCAGTTCTCTCCAGTAGGCTTATTCTGTAACTTTTTAACGACAATTTTACTAGCTAGGGACGTCGTTGCGCAGATATTTTACATGGTGAAAAAACTGCGCAACGACAATATAACGATACCGAATTGTCGTTAAAAGTTACAGAATAGCCCTACAGGACTCTCTACGTTACTTTATACTTTAAATGTCGAGAAGGATTTTTAATCTGTATATATAATATAAAGAGAGACAGTTAGAAAAATACTTATTTAAAAAATAATCGGTAAAGCAAATAACTTTAGGATCCCCTTAAAGATTAAAATTTCTAAAGCTACGTTGTCGGAAGTGCGAAGTTTGCGACGAGTACAATCTTGTCTCGCTCTAAAATTTTCCTTCCACGTGGGTAAAGCGTCCCTGCGCACAGCGCGTATCCGGTAAACGAATTCGCGCGATTGAGGATCACTGGAGCTTGAGGCTGGCGACATGACGATGCCATTACCGCGTCGACCTTCTCCCACACCCTCAGCCTCTCCACTCTTCTCTCACTCCCTCTCTCTTTCTCTTTAGCGCATTCTCTTACTCTCCCTTTCTGTCTTTCTGTCTTCCCCCTTTCCTTCTCCTCTCACCATCATTCTCCATCGTCTTTCATCTCATCCGCGCCATCGCGGGTCTCGAATTATACAGAGACAGCGCCACTTAAAATAATACACCCGTTACAAACTGAACATCAACGTTAAAACCTGTCGTTTTCTGTAAGCTGGAATTATGGAAATTCCGTCGCGTAGCCGTTAGTAGTGTTCCTCTTCTTCGACTATCCTCTCGATCCTTCGGAGCGACGTCGCAACGGGACGCGAGCACGCGCTAATTTCACATTTTCCACGAAAGTAATACAAGACAATGCGTACTACCCCGATGAATTGCAGCGTACGAAATTAATAAAGGCTAGTACACCCTTGTTTTATCGTATCACTCGTTATTATCTACTAGGAGCTAACTCGCAGTTTGCAATTTTTCATATTGTCTCCGAATATGAGGCCAACCGAATGAGAAGTATTCTTCGTAAAACTCTTCGCCGTTGATGTAACACGAACAACCATGCTGACAATGAGTGGAAAGAGGAATAATCGTGATAATTTGAAACTGTATTTTTCGAAATCAACGCCGGGCGTTTGAGCAACGTAAAATCCAACGACATATTTATTATAACTCATCTTACTTGTTTGAAGTGTCCGTGATACAACCTTATAAATTCGCGAAATGTATGAATGCTATTTTATAAAATAATTCCCAAAAAATGACTATAAATTATTAATTTGTAGTTGTTTAATTAAGTTATAGTAAATTCCAACCATTTTTGTGATAATAACTAAAATTTGTGTAATCATTTTCAGTGCCAACTATATATGTACTTATATATATTTGTTGATAAAACTTTATATATATAGTTATTATTTCTTTACAGTAGTAATAACCATAATTATGTAATTATAGTTATCATAAATATCTCTCTCTCTCAAAAACTTTTCTCTCAGTGTACACATTATTATATTTAGCGCAAATTGTTTCACACAATTTTAAAAAGTTTTGTATTTATTTTTATCTAAAGAATATATAGAATATTATCAATCTTTATTTACAATGACAATGTATGAACAATGAAAATTGAGATATAATGCTGAGATGTCAGAAACACTCCATGCGAGTAATCCCGATAAAATAAATCACGCGAGTAATGTAGGATTAATCAAAGAGAAATACGTTATCCTTCTTTTGAATTATTCCCCGCGAATTAAGGGCCATGGGACATAAAAAAACTTAAGCAGTAAAACATAAACAACGAAATCAACATTTTGAATTTGCTTATGTTTTATGGCTTTATGAATTCTATTGTGATTGCCAATTCGCTTACTGCTTAAGTTTTTTTGTATGTCATGGTCTTTATACTCGCCACTATTCACTTACGACTAATCGAAGTCCTTTATTCAGTCTGATGGGATACCGATATTTTCGCAAAAGAATATCGTAACAGACGGTCTTAGGAATCGCATCGGAGAGCGATGTGGTTAAATAAAAGACTCGCTTAATTAGAATCTTCGTTAAGAAACCACGCGTATCTCTCCCTTCCTCCCTTGCTCAACCCCACGCTTCCCGACCGACCGAGATTCTCAGGTAAAAACGTAAGAACTATTTTCATTAAACTCAGCGGCGAGTTCGCGCTGCAAAAGTCTTCCACTTTTATAGGCGAGTGCCGAGTGGCCGCGTAAAGAGATTAAGCCGATGAAAACATGGACGGGGCAGGCAAGGGGTAGATCCCGCGGAGGGGTATGTTTCGTTATTAATTCGCTCTTATTAATTTCGCTCGGCAGATTCGAACGGAACGGAGGCCGCACGACGTCATCGAATCGATCTTGGTCCCTCTATCTCCGTCGCCTTCTCCCCCAACCCACGTTTCTGCCAATGATTTCAATTTGGATCGTTAACGTTGATTTCCGTCCAAATTGCCGTACAAAAGAATTTTTCCTAAGGAGTGAGCTCTTAAATGACCCGCATGTGACGGATAACCGTCGACGAGTCGGTCGTATCTGCGATTTAATCTATATATATATATATATATATATAAAA
>NW_017256448.1:0-448 GCF_001594055.1 Mycetomoellerius zeteki
ACTGTGATTGGCCGATTTGCTTACGGCCTCACGATTGCAACTAAAATTTTTGTACGTGTGATGGCCTTTACATCGCATGGCTCCGTAGCGCTAGTTGCGTATCCGCCCTATTTTATCTGCATAAGGAGAGCGGGATAACCAAATGTACCGAATGTTATACTTCTTTACTCATCCACGAAAAAGAGAATTATTTCGGAGTTTTGCGGCATTACGTTCACCTCGATCTTCCTGAGCGGTTTGAAACTTGCCAAGCGTACTCCTTAATACTCGTCACACTGCGCGCGCTCGTAGTTTGCCCTGAGTGCGCAGGAGTTCTGGAAAGATTCTTGATATATTTGTGAGGAACGGGGGAGCAACCGTGGAACGACGCAGAATCGACAATGGCTGCGTTCAGCAGAACGTTTATTTTGCAACTGTTGGAAGTTTCCTTCGCGCTAATTGGATCATA
>NW_017256448.1:510-1416 GCF_001594055.1 Mycetomoellerius zeteki
CTGTTGAGTCTGCTGAACGCAGCCAATGATCGCCATATCAAACGCTCGTATTTGACCAATCAGTACGTTGGACAAAATCAATCGTAGCTTGGTTCAATACCCGGAATCGCGAATTCCGTATCCCACCCATAGCCTCAGGTTAGATCAAAATCGGGAAGCGGTCGGATTTTCCTGAGACGTAACAATTCCTTTGCCCTCATTGGTCAAATAAGGCCTGTTCTTTTTAGCTGAATTTTTGCACCAGTTCATCTTCTTTCCTTTTCTCTCCAGGAGGAAAGAAGAGGAAGAAAGATGAACTGGTGCACAAGTACAGCCAAAAAAAGAGCTTATAGTCATTCGCGTTAATCTGAACAAGATAGCACATGTCTTTCTCGCACTACTGTAAAGTAGAGACTGTTCCAATTGAATCGTGCACAATGCTACACTGTATGCATTCCTGTGTATATTGCACCCATTCAGTACTACGACTGCTCACTGAGCGTTCAGTGAGCTCTTGTATCTATTTGGTCTATATTTTTAGTTCTAACGGAATATGCCAATCAGATATAAGAGCTCACTGAGCGCTCACTGATTAGTGTAGTACTGAATGCACCCAATGTAGAACCAGCTTTACGGAATGTGTGTGCCGTGACTTTTACAGATTACAGCATACAACTATGGCTAATATAAATGCTCCCTAAAAAAATTAACCAATCACAGTCGAATGTGAAAAGAATAATCGATTGTGATTGGTCAATTTCTTACTCCGTGCTAGAGTCCTAGAGAGGCGCAACCGGTGTTACGCATTCTGATTCGCTGTTGCAATTATATGACTTGGCAGCCATTTATAGTACTAGTGACATATTTCTATTTCATTTTATCCTATACATTCTATCTCACTCTATCTCATTCTTGCTCTTGAACAGT
>NW_017256448.1:1532-2115 GCF_001594055.1 Mycetomoellerius zeteki
AACATAATACTGCAATCGTACCTGCAATTATACAATATCTTATCTTCAAACATTTCTGTTTTAATTTACAAACAAGCAATCACAAATGACTTTAAAATTACTTCATTCCAAATAGTTGGAATACTCCATAGATTAAACTATATGAAATTCTTCTACGTATCATACAGAATTATTTATCTGACAAGTGATTGTGAGTAATGCAATAATATTTTTTTTAATTTCAAGAATAATTTTATCGAGAATCTTTACCATCGAGTAAAATTTTACTCCGAGAGGTTATGGTGATACGCAAAAGCGATTATAATGACAATTAATCAACTGACTTATTAATACATAAATATTCCCTCTAACGAATTGATACGATTCATTTAAATATAATTTTATATTACTGTCTTATTTATTTGATAGTTTCAAGGCAGTTTCATAGCATGTCAGCCATGTTTAGTACTCTGCCTAATACCTTTGTCATACTGATTTAAGCCAGTTGCGCCTCTTTGATAAATCTAGGACTCTAACCCACTCTAGCTACCGCTACACACACACACACACACACACACACACACACACACACACACACACACAC
>NW_017256448.1:2138-29395 GCF_001594055.1 Mycetomoellerius zeteki
TGAAATACAAGGGCGGCGCCAACGTCGAAGAATATGCTACGCTTCCACTCTGGCTACGTTTACACCGTGCATTTAGACCGCGGCCTATACGATAGATGTCTTTGTTTATCCTGTATATTAAACAAAGACACCTATCGTGTAGGTCGCGGACTAAGCGCACGGTGTAAACGTAGCCTCTATCTTATCCTCTTTAGGCAGGACGTCCTGCCTTAAGGCAGATTCTCTGCGCGGCGACCTGAGGTCGTGCTATGTAAAAGCAGCATTACGTCACGCTCAGAGCGCCAATTAGTGCGAGTGAGTGTAGGAAAAATATGTTACTAGAATTTGGTAAATTAATTGTTATGCGGACGTATCAATACATAGGCCATTTCTTACAATAGCTAAATCTAGTTTCGAATCATTTGGAGTCATTCGATTCACATACCGTTCGTTGAATCTTTTTATTTTGTATGGTACTTTGACTTGTCCTTGCGGGTCGGAAGTCTACTTAGAGAAGAAAAGAAGAATACTTTTATAAATTCTGTATTTGCATCAATCAAAACGTTTATTAATGTAAGGCTGCGGTTCACTTGACGCTACAAACGCTTCGAAGCATTCTGTGATTAGTCAATTCGTAAAATTCTTTGTTCTGATTGGTCGTTCAAACGCTTCGAAGCGTTTGTAACACGTCAAGTGGACCGCAGCCTAAATTGTATTTCTGTAATACTTTCAGCAATTTTTTACTTTCTAAATTTGAATAATAACGAAATTTTGTAGCAACATTAAAGCAGTTTTTAAGCAATCATATTTGGGTTTTTATATAAATTATTAATATTAGAATATATTAAAATTTTTACGCTGTATATTACTTAATTAGGCAATATTATGCAGCATAAAACTGCATTTTTTCACAATTCATATCGTATAAGAAAAAAGTATTTTATGATATTCTTGAGGCTTCCACGTATTTTATTTAATACTTTTTAAATTTTGAATTCTTATATAAATATTAGTTTATCTTACATTGCGTAAAACTACTCTAATTAATAATTTAATTTAAATTATTAGAGTATTTTTTATAATTATAAATTTATTTGAATTATTAATATATGTATAAATACATTTATATTAATTAAATATATTATATATAAATTATTAATATACATTAATAATTTAAATTATTAATAAAAATAATTTTCATGTAATAAAAAATAAAACTTATTAAACTTATAAATTCATAGGATACAAAAAGGGAATAAGACATAATTTCTTATTATATTCTGGAAGTTTAGAAAAAAAATTTTATGCTGGATGATATTGTTTAATTAACTATTGTTACTTATTTTTATCTGCTGTCATATTTTTTATAATCTATAAAATTATAAGAAGAATAATTTTTCAAAGGTGGAGGGAATATATTTCATTTTTTAAAATTTCATAGATATATCCAGCTTTTTATTAAACTATGGATAAAATTATCAATGTACAAATAAATAAAAAACCCTCAATTTCGCGATCTTCAAATAATAGCAATCATTATAAACTACATCAACTTGTTGCAACAAAAGCAAAAAATAACGAGGAAACAAATAATGACAATAATACAATTGATTACAAAAATATTTCACTCTCTATGAAAGGTAAATTATTATTGCAGCTGTCATTAAAATGATACATGCATATTTTTATTATTAAGATTCTGTGAGATACGAATTTATTTTTGCACAGGAGAAATAAGTTCAGGTTCCATATACAGATACAATTTAACGAAAAAGCAGCCTACTAACGTCACTTTTATAGAGGATACAGAAAATGCCGATGATGAAGAATTTATCTCAAATATGAAAACGATTATTGATAAAAATTACAAAATGTAACATCAATTAATAATTAATTTGTATATGGATAATTACTACATATACTTTTTTATTTAAGTCGATATTTTGATATGAACAGGCAAGATAAAAAAAATTTTAGCATAAAAGATTTGCAAAGCAAATCGCATATATCAAGAAAAAAAAAGTGTGTATTCAGCGACGAAGACCAGAATTTGATGAAACGATTTAAAAAATCTGTCGACGAAAGGAAAGCTTTGTGTACAGTAGTTTCACAAAAGTTGCAGCAGCCTGAGCACGTTATTTCCGTTAGTGATCAGAATTACTCAACAACTTACACTACTCAACAAGTTGTCCCATTTATGAAATATGATGACAGCGATATGAGTTCCAGGTATATGTATATCAATTTAGATATTTACAATCAATTATCGTTCGATTAATTATAAGTTGATGTGTAATGTTTTTAGGAGTAACTCGAACGAACCGTTTTTCCACCTAGCTTCAAAAATACAAAAAAATGACCAATGGGTCGAAGAAAAAATATCAGGGAACATAAAAACTGTTACTGAAATCGAGCAGCTAATTTACCACGAAATGCAGTTTTTTACACCTCCCCAAAAAGACAACTTGTAATTCATAAAATGACTTATAATTATTTAATTTATATAAAATATAAAATAAATTTGTAGTTACACATCATAAAACATTTCGCCGTATTGATAGAAAAGTAACACATCTTAAAATTAATAACTTTTTCAATAGAGCATTTTTGAAATTCTTTCTGAATTGGATCAACGTTTTATTAGGATTGTGAATATGTGTATAATTTCACTTTTTTCCATATATATTATATATACTTTTAATTATGAGTTTAAAAATACAGCCGCAATCCTAATAAATATACGAAATTTCAATTCTTATAAAGTTGTAATATTTTTCCGTATAAGCAATGCGTATCGGCAATATATGTCGTATTTCGACAAAAATATATTATTATATAGTCTTTAAAATTAGTTTCTTTTTATCTCAAAAATACTACAATGTTTTAAAATGACTTGTGTCACTTTTCTATCAACGCAACGATTTGTCAATGCGCGCGCGCGCGCGCACAATTTGTTGTAACATTAAAATTATATAAGCTGTATTTATTAAGAACATCTTATCATTTATTAAATACATAGGCTGCGTTCCATTTCACACATGATGCGTATGATGCATCATTTATCCTTATTCACCAAATGTTGAAATGATATATTATGCACATCATGCGTGAAACGGAACGCAGCTATAATAAACTACTCACATGTTCTTTGAAGTCTTGGAATTTTGATTTTATCAGTAAGTAATATCAATACTCCGAAAATAAACGATTGTAAAGAAAATTAAATCATTTAAATTAACAACATATATTTGATATATCTTATTGTAGAATATTACAGTTTAATATAATTTTTAATTCGTTTATTACGTCGTTTGTTACGCGGAATTTAAACATTCCCGCGAGACGGGATGACGAAATTCTCACCAGATGACGCCAAAATGGCGAAAATAATCATAACCTATCAAAGAGGCTTTCAAATACGTAAAGAGATTAAGATTTAAATGCGTATATTTAAAATGATTATTTCCAATTATTGCAAATTTAAATAAATATTTGTATAATTTGCACAATACTATTAAATTGATTTAACAGCGAGTGTTACAGTTGAGAGATACTTGGAGCAATCAAGAACGCAATGAGTGAATTTAAATTACATCATTTAATAGTGCAGTTGATTGAATTATTGGGGTAAGCGGCAAAATCCATATTTTACAACTATGTAAAATTATGTAGATTTAAAGAAATTTGTCAAGTTGCTTTATTTTACATGAAGCATTGCTTGCAACAAATACGTGTATTTTTTAGTTCTGAATCTGCTCCGGAGAGACACTTGGAAAAGCTTCAGAAAGAAAGTTTGACAGCGAACACGTTAAACACAGTTGCTCCTCACAGCTGTATTCAGCACCTCGCCAAGATTTCGTCCGAACCAGAATTATTTATACAAAAATATGAGGAACTAAAGTCAAAAAAGTTAGTTGAGTTATAAAGCAGATATTACAACCAACTTACAGAAGAAAGACAACAAAAGATGTATTTTTTCAGAGTAGACTTACTTGGTCCATTTGTACAGACTCTAGAATTGATATCTCAAGATGAAGAACTGAAGAAATACTTGTCAAGATCCCTACCGAGAGCCACGACTAGTTCTCTGAAGGATCCGACTATTACGCAAGAAGACTTGCCAAAGGTCATAATTATATACAAGTACATAATATCTTTAATGAAATTTCCTTCAGTTATATGATTTAATTACTTGTTTCTTTACATAATATATGTTAGTATATACAATAGGTATAATTTTTTTAATTCAATAGATTTGCAAAACTGTTATTAAAGCTGCTGTAGAAGGAGGAAAGAAATTAAACCAGCAAGTTTGTTCAATCAGTAAGAAAAGTGATAGTACTTCAGTGAAGCATAATTGGGTAATAGAACGTCCACGCATAACTTGGGATTTTCACAGTGACACCACTGTAGCACTTTATCAAAGTTTGTAAATAATTTTTTCTCTCTCTCTCAATCGCAAGATTGAAAAACAATGAAATGTACATATCTAAAATATTTACTGTTTATAGAAGTTGTACCAATTGTATCTCAGGAGTCTATACTTCTTTGGGATATTTTATATTGTTTAAAAGGAATAGATGGATCGTATATTGTTTCGGAACCGTTAACGAGTCCTTATGGTGTTAAGACTTTCAATATATCACCGGATGTTGGTAAGGAACAATGTTAAAAATTTTAATCTTAAGTAGTAATCATTAGAAAATATGAAGTTAAATGTTTGAATTTTAGGTATATCATTTAAGCAATTAGCGCAACAGATATTACCTTTAGCTTCCTATTACTCTATGACAGTAAGATTTGTTGAAGAAAAGGTCTCGCCGGATGATGGACAAGTCAATCATGCTTTGAGAGGAGCTATACGATCTCTACTGAAGGATTACTTGGTATAATAAATTGCCAACTACAATTTGACAAGACAAAACATCGAAGACTTGATGTATTTTCCTTTTCTCTGTGTTTTATTTACATTTAGATATCAATCAATTTTGCTGTCTTTTAGCTCTTTGTCGTGCAACTTGAGACAGAACACATTCATGGTAAACTAAGTTTGCAGAAACTATGGTTTTATATCCAGCCTACTATGCTTACAATGTCCATACTTTCTCAAATTACATCCACAATATGTAAGGTTAGTCTAAAACATCAATTAATTAAATAATTTTAATTATCTTTATTTTTAAAATATACATATAGAATATAGATTGTGTTTTCTATAACTAAAATATTAGAGGTATAATATGATGTAAAGCATTTGATATTAGGCGAATGCCAGAGGAGGCAAAGTATTGAGTCTTTTGCATGAGCAAACGTTAAACAATGTCAGTGGCGAAGCAAAGTCTAAAGAACTGTGTTTATATCTGATGCAAGCGGCGAGTATGCCATATATGCAAATTTTAGAAAAGTGGGTTTACAAAGGAGTGATATGCGATCCATATCAGGAAGTTAGTATTAAGTCAATTCTTATGTTATACGTTATAAATGATATATTTATACTTATTCATTTATCAGTTCTTTGTAGAAGATAACGAATTAATTCAAAGGGAAGAACTTCCCGTGGATTATTCTGCAGATTATTGGGAAAAGAGGTACACTATGCGATTAGAAAGAATACCTGTATTCTTGAATGAACATGCACAAACTATACTTAGAACTGGAAAATATTTTAACGTGATTAGACAATGTGGTACGTAAAATAATATATTCGTATTTATTATATTATTAAAAGATAAATAGAGCATTGGTGTATATAATAACCGTTTATCATATTTTTTTGATCAATTAGTTTGCAAATTGTCAGTTTACAAATTATTTTATAACTTTAATAAATCTATATGTAGGTAAAACAGTGCAGTGGGGAAAACAAGAACCATTAAGCTATCAGTATCAAGGGCAGAAATACATAGCTGCCATCGATAGGGCATATTCAGAAGCTGCCAGAAAATTATTAGAGGTACTTATGAAGGAAAATGATCTGATGGGTAGACTACGTAGTGTAAAGAGTTACTTTCTTCTTGCCCAAGGAGATTTTGTGGTAAGTTAATAATAAGTTACATGCTGTTAAATATTAGTTTCATTTTATTTATTTAAAACCTTATTAGATATTTATTTATGTCATGTTTTCAGCTTTGGGTAAAAAGATTTAGGAGAATTAATTTGAATAGATAAATAATATTGTATACATTTCGAGATAACAGTAATATAAACTTGACAAGAATTTAACATTAATGTTTTGAAATATATAAGCCTTCAATATTATAATTTATATTTTCATCACTACTCCAAGTATATCAACATTTCATTCTTATTATTTATGAAATGTTAAACAAGAATGAAATACAGAGTGTTCCCAAAAAGGGTCATAGATTTTAAAGGCATATAGAACAATAAAAAATAAGTCAAAGCCTAATAAACAAAACGAATGGATTGCTATTCCTTTTCGTCGCTGTTTTTATGAATCATTTTTTACTTGACTTTTCCATGCTTAAAACGGAATTCCTTTTTTTTAGAAATGTTAAGAAGTTCCTAAACATTTATTTCTTAACATCTTTATTATATTCTTTATATAACAAAATATTTATGTATTTTTCCATTATATATAGGTCCAATTTATGAATCTTTGTGAGGCCGAATTGAACAAGAGTATGTATGATATCGTTTTACATCGTTTAGCATCTCTTCTCGAAGTTGCCTTGCGAATGTCTACTGCAGATTCAGATCCCTATAAAGATGATCTGAAGCCAGAATTACTTCCATATGATCTACAATATCAAATGTTCAGAATACTTTCCATTCAAACTAGAGATGAGAAAGGTATATTTTATTAAAAGTATTATGTACACTCTCTCTTGCCTAGTTATATTTAAATAAAAAAAATTAATATAACAAAAATTAATCTTCCTTGTAGAGTTCTGCTTCCAAGCAGGTAAAGTTTTGACCGGTTTGGAAGCTTTCGTCTTCAATTATGATGTTAAATGGCCAGTTTCTCTAATTATTAATAGAAAGGCCATAGCTTGTTATCAAATGTTATTTAGGCATCTGTTTTATTGCAAATATGTTGAGAGACTCTTATGCAGGTAAATTATTTTAACAGATTTACGATTTATATCCATAGCAAAATTTTAAAAGGAGAAAAGTAAAATGGTAAAATTTTTGATGGATTATAGAGTATGGATTAGCAATAAAATAGCGAAGACTTTCACGCATGAAGTGGCTATGGCTTACAGACAGGCATTTTCATTACGACAGAGAATGCTTGATTGTATACAGCACTTGGAATATTATATGATGGTAGAAGTCGTGGAACCAAATTGGTTAAAATTTATAAATAAGATGAGCAAGGTGATGATTCATTTCTCATTTTTATTTAAAAAATGCAATATTAATATTAATTTTTATGTCAATAAAATACATATATTTTATATTTGACTTACTTTACATATTTATTTGATAAACTAATACCAGGTTAGCAATGTTGATGACGTACTGAGCGTGCATCAAGATTTGCAAGATAGTTATTTGAAGGAATGTATGTTAACGGACCCTGATCTTCTTAGCTGTATCACTGGTATATGCGCTATATGCGTAGAATTCTGCAATTTTATGCAGGTGAACCTTTTGTTATATATTTCTTTTTAGTATGAATTATTTAATTCATTGCATGTATAGAATTACAACTAACAATTTCTTCCTCTAAATTGCGACTATTGTTTCAATTGGATTCGTTATACCGCTTTACTCATATTAATACATAATACATTTCTAAATATACTAATAAATACTTTAAGTCTCATGTTCTTTGCCTTGTATAATAGTTTTATATAAAATATTTATGTAGCAATTTAAACATATTTTTTATAGATTGATTTAATATTTTTCTTGAATCGTGATATTTGATTTGAAGCTATTTTTAAAAAATAAAGTTTTATTTTAAAAAATAAATAACATTTAAGAAATAAATAATAAAGATATATAGTGAAAAAGAAAACTATAATGGATGAGAGTTTGATATATTAAGTTTTGATATACTAAGTTTTAATATTCTACTAATGTTAAGCGTATGAGCCGCTACTACATTGATGCTGAATTGACATCCATGATCGGTACCTGTCAGGAAGATGTCTATGAATATGAGGTATACTTTCAAAGCTTTAATGCTCGTCCGAATGCATCTCTGTAGTCTTAGAGTCATGAAGAGCATTTCTTTGTGGATGAGACATCTTTTAAAGATCATTATTATTAAGAACATGTGACTATGATGTGTATATATATGTGTATATTATTCATTTGCATGGTACAACTTATGTTTTATAAATATTAATCATATTGGACACCCTATATATATGTATAAAAAACTATAAAGACCTTCTAGTTAGAATCTGGACACGGAGACAAATATGGTGACAATATATCGTTCTTTATTGTAACTCTATTCTATTGCAGAGTAAATAGGAAACGGCGCTTATGGCGCACTTACAACACGTCCAATTTTTTCACAATCCGGCCGGACAGCCAAACTGTTCGGCCGTAAGGTCGGATTGTAAAAAAGCGGTCGGATAGGCCGGATACCGGATATCCGTTGTATACCTAAGTACAAAGCAATATTATAGTATCTTAAGTATTTGTTATTTTATCATATAAATTATGTATACCTCATCATATAAATTAAACATCTACATTAAAAAATATTAAAACATTACATCGCATGAGTATATACACTGTACACTGTAGTAATTGTTCTCGAGGGTTATAATTCATAATGATATGTATCATTATTTATATTCAATTTTAAGAAAAAAAATAATTATATTTTTATAATTCATCGTAAAAGGCATGGCACTTGATAATAGTTTGTTACTGCAGTTATTTGCTTATTATCTATCATCAACCGCGTTCAGTAGAACATTTATTTTACAACTGTTGGAAGTTTTCTTCACCTTGATTGGATTATACTTTCAGATCTAAAAGTATAATCCAATCAGTGCGAAGAAAATTTTCAACATTTGTAAAGTAATATAATTTCGGTGCGCAGTTGCAAAATAAATATTTTACTGAAAGTAGACATTATTTAAAACCTCGATATGATGTATCACATTTCCATTATTTTCAAAAAATTGCTTTACAATTTTATTTGTGTCATATATACTCATGTAATATATTAATTGACTATATTTTTTCATAGATTGAGAACAGCTCTACAGCAAAAGATGGAACAGGAAGTTTCGAAGAAACAATTGTATCGTTAGATGAGAAATTTATTAAAGTATTGACACGACTCCTAGACCGAATTTGTGACTTGGGTTGTGATAATAACAATGAGAAATTACTTAATGTGTTATGTCGGTAAGATTTCTATTTGTATAATTTTTAAACAAATTATTTTTGCAAGTGGAAAAAGTAGCTTTGCTGATGTCCAATCAAAACGTAGTCAATCAGGATCCTTCCATTTGTCAGATAAATTCTATTAAGTGCATATAATTTTTAGATTTTTCCTATTTAATTTCAAAATCAAGTTATATAAATAATAATTTTAAATGGTTTATGTTCAAATTTTTTAGGCTTGACTTCAATATGTTTTACACCGATATATTAATACGTCGAGGAAGAGAGAAGACCGACGCACAGCAGGATATATCTGGTTAATAACACATTATTTTTTATCTTTGCTTGCACGCACATGCAGAGACATATATATATATATATGTATACACGAAAGATGAAGATCATTTCAACAAAATGTATTTGTAATTTGCTTTAAATATAAAAACAGTTACAAATAAAGTTTTCGATTTTGTGTGCAATCTTGATTATCTAAGGTCGTGGTCATAGATACAGACATAAAGTGTATCAAAAGCGTGAGCGTTTATAATAAAAGGAAACGCAGTAAAAGTGTGATGTAACCTAAATCTAAATGTATGTATAAAAATGGATGCATTCAGCACAGAAAACTCTTTATCTAATTAATATTTAATATTGATTTTTAATAGATAATTTAATGAGAGAGTTTTAATATTGATATTATTTATTATATTAAAAAAAATCTTTTTATATTAGGATTATTATCTTATTATTATATAGAAAAAAAATGTATAAATTGATTTAGATACTAATAAAATTGCAATTGCAATTTTATTAGTATCTAAATCAATTTATACATTTTTTTTCTGCAATTGCAATTTTATTAGTTCCTGGGAAAATCTTTTTATCTTTTTTTAAGCAATTAATTCTTTATTTAATGATACATACATTCTTATATATTTTTATTTTCTTGGCATATACATTTTATAAAGTTGTTCCATAAAGATGTATGCGATTACAGAAGAGATGATAAAGCTGATAAAGCTGATGATATAGCTGTTCCAGAAGCTTATAGTCTATTAGAATTGGCTGTTGTAGGAGAAGTATGTGGTTAGGCATAGCCTGCTTTCTTCTGTTAAGACACTGGTGTTTTGTGTAATCTTGTTTGTTGGGTCTTTATAATATCCAGCCTGATGTATAAACGGGATATCAGATTGAAACATATGTCACATAATCAACATTGGCAGAACACAACATTGAGTCAGGACATCAAATATTATTTGATGAAACGACTATTATAGCCAAATTCTTGATTTTTTTAATCCATTTCAATCCAATTCAATTAAAAAAATATATTATTATTTAAGCTGAAAGAGATATTTTGAATATTAGAATATAAAAAATAGATATTAGAATATTTTTCATTAACTTCCTTTTATAAATTATAGTATTACAAATTATTATCGATACTGTTAATCTACAAACTTTGTAGTTTTCAGAGTTATCTCTATTGTACTCAATTTCTGCTGTAGTTTGTTCAATGTAATCATGATCCTCTCATTATCCGTCAATTGATTCTTATTGCAAATAGTACGTTTAGCTTTTTTAATTATGTCAGGATCCATTCTCAAGGTAGTCCACTGTTTGTTGCTCTTTACAGATGCATTGTGAATATACTTTCCATAATATCTATCATTATCGTAAACATCTAGATTATCATGTGGGTTGATGCTGATTTTACCATCTCTTAGGAAATGAGGAAACAAAAGAATTCTCTTAGCGAGAAAACTGAAAGGATTCCAAGGCAGTCGCAAATTGCAGTAAACACAGTACCTGAAAGGTTCGCCTATCGCTATATATTCAATGTAGGTAACTAAACGTATTCGAGAAATAAGTCCGACCAACTCGGCCTTACACAGAATCTCAGCAGTGTCACTGACTGCCAAACCATTAAGCAGATTAAATAACACGATAGCGATAAAGAAAACAAATAATATGAACACGACGTGACTCCAAACGGGATGCGAAACAAACGGGATGTCATTGGCATCGAACTCCCCAGTGAGCATGATGACAGTTTTGAAAAGTGAAAGACCAGGATCAGGGAAATTCGTATCGTTGCCGTTTTTAAAGAGTGTATAGAAGGCCAGAGCAAATGCGAAAATAAGAAATAGATAGGGAAATAGAAAGCGTATAAAATTGAATGAAACAGTCCGGAACATTTCGATGCCGGTGGACAAGCGTGGATGCTGGCTGATGAGGATCACCAACTCCCAGGCCGACAGCAAGATTACCACAGCACCGATTTGAAGTCCCGCGCCACACAGCAAAGCGATAGTGAACGTAATCAGTACGATTTCTAACCAGTTTCTTAAGCTCATTAGATAATGCCTAACACAGGAGATAAATTGAAAAATCTCTCGAAAGATGAACAACAGCAACATCACAGTGGTGGAGGCCCATAGGAAGTTTTGTTGGTTCCAAATAAAAGTACCTTCCGAAGCCATATCGAATCTATGGTCAGTTTCAGTTTGCATCTTATTTTCTATACTAGCGTCATAAGTCAAGCTCAGGATGTAAGCGTTTAACAAAAGATAAAAGATCACATAAAAGGCGAAATTTGCGTATAAAATGTGCCGTATTCTGTGCCACTTGAGATAGAGGAAAGAGGAAAGCAGTGGATGTTTCAGTAGATGTTTGAGGCCATTATTGCTGGCGATGTATTTAAACACTTCCATTTCGCGAGTTGCTCGGTGAGTTTTATATCGATCCGTGAGAACGTCGTGCGGCATTAAGCAGCAATAGTTAAATTCAATCGTGTACTCGTTCGTCCGATCTTTTCGCGTCTGCAAACAGTCGTCGAAGTAGCGCAACAGCGTGTGTGCCGAGATGTCTGCGATAGGCGGTGTATTGTACTTGTTCATGTGACCGATGTAGCTACCTCGGTTGAGAAGTAAAATTACTGCTTCTTGACAGCCAGCTCTGGCCGCGTAATGTAGTGGGGTATTGCCTTTATCTATTAAAACAGATATGTAAGTTGTAATAAGATAACAATGGCAATTAAAGCTTGCAAAAAGACGTGTAGAACATAATTCAGATATTTAGTTGTTCAGAAAATGCCATTTAGGCCTATTTCTACCAATGTAGATTAACTTTAATCTCAGTTCAACTTACTCTTTATCTTTTTCTAATTCCCAGAACTGGAAAAAGATGAAGGATTAAACCGAGATTAAAATTAAACTATATTAATAGAAACGAGCCTTAGTCTATTATTTGTGATAGTCATAAATACAACACATTTATTGTCTCTGTCTATCTATAAAGAAAGGCGCATCCAGATATATAAGATCTATGATAGTCATATACTTACTATCACTGCAACGAACGTTCACGTCTTCTTGTTCCAAGATTAATTTCAAACAATTTAATCGATCGGGCGTATTGTCGATTCCTCGTTTTCTTGGCATTCCTAGTTCCTGACAAGCACTTAGAAGCAGATCATTTGCTATATTTGGCTCCATCTCCAGCAATACCTGAAGAATTGCATGATCACTCTGCTGAACGGCCTCTTGCGCGGCTTTTTTCACGCTAAACTGTTTTCCTTTAAGTTTTTCCAGAATTCCAATTGTAATTTTGTAAAAGCCTTTTTGTGCACTCATTTCCAGCAGCTCTTCGGCTACACTGTGAAGAATCTCTATCTTAACAAATTCCATATTTTTCAGGAAGTTTGTCTCGTCGTTGGTGATCAGGTAGTATTTGAGATCGTGCACATTTATCTCACGATTTTCGTTTTTTGGCGGCAATGATGTATCCGGTAGCTTTTTCTGAATCACCTCTCGCGTTGTCTGGTCATTGTAATCTTTGTAAGTGTCAATATCTGGACATTGTCGGCTTTTCTCCAATATTAGTGCCACCATACCCCGTTGGCCTTTCATCGCTGCCAAATGGAGAGCCGTCAAACCCTTGTTATTAGGAATACTAGCGCTAGCACCGTTCTCTAACAACAAACCGGCGCACGTCAGATCATTCTTTCTCACTGCGATATGCAAAGCAGTCTGTTGTCCCGCCTCGAGATTTGGCTTTATTGTTGGTTCCGCTAGTAAAGCCATCAACGTGGATACGTGTCCTCCTTCTGTGGCGAAATGAATAGGAGCGCGATTATGTAGTTTATTTACTCTGTTAGGCTTCGCACCTAGACGCAATAAATACTCCACGAACTCTGTTAGACCATTCTTGCTAGCTATGTCGAGGCATGTTTCTTCCGTGTTTGGATATACATAATTGACGTTCAGAGTAGATGATTGCTTCATCAAATTATGTTCTATAGTATTTTTGAAAGAACGAAAATTCTTGAATCGTAAGGCATCCAATAGTAGCTTATAAAAAACTTGCGCATTGTTTAGAGTAGGCTCGTAGACACTCAGCAAGCTTTCCTGCAGTGAATTCTCTTCGAGATCCATTTTATCTATCTGAAAATAAATCTTTATACACTTAAAATTTTTACTTCTTTAAATTTAAAAAGAACTTATTATGAATAAAATTTCATAAATATTAAAATCTATTTTTTAAAAAGAAGATAAATGGATGTTCCCATGATTAGATTAATTTTTTTGGACTTAGATCGAAACAAAATATCGATACAAAATATCAGGAAAAAAATTCAAAAATATTGATATTTAAAATATCGGCGCTATATCGCTCATCCCCCTATGTTAAAGCTCTCTGAAATTCTTTTAATCGAAATATTTACTTTATTATTAAATTTTTGTTAATTTTAACTAGTTTGTATCTTTATAAAAATGCAAATAATGTAAATGAACAAAAATATACAAAAATAATTTGAAAAATTATATTTACGTAGAATTTACGTAAATTGAATTAACCTTTTTGGTTTTTATATTAAATAAATATAAAATTCAGTAGCAGATGCTCTCTACTGAATTTGTGCATTTTATTTTAAAAAGAACTATTTAGCTTTCATTGCCCGAAATTTCACTTTTATTAATGTGAGACTCCTTTTTACAGAGATATATATGTATAAAAAACTAGATAAGCAGTAACGAGACAAAGAAACACAGGGGATCATTATCGCTCGCATATTATGTTACATTCGCAAGTCGCTTACTTTGCAGTTACGTAGATAGAGAGCTCTCATATAATGACATTGATCGTGATCTCACCGTCACAATTGAAGTGCCCATTAAGAATTCCACCGTTATTTTACGCAAATGTTCTCATCACTCTAACATTTTCATTTGTCCGTGTATCAATTGCAATAGATTCAATCACTTGTCCAGTAAAATCTTGCATTGATCTCTTTGATTGTGATAACAATAAAAGTACATCCGGACGTCCGCTTCCTGTGTTTAGATCGAATCAATTCGTATTATATTCGTATTATATAACATAGTCGATAGAATCGTTCTTTCCCCATTTCTCCTTTGATTAAAAAAAAGCCGTAAAAAATAAATATAAATACAAGTGTATCAAAAGATGAGCTTTTTAAAATTTTATTAATATTTTTACCTAAATCTTTATTTTTCTATATTTTCTTTATTTACAAATTCTTTATTTTTCTATATTTATTAAGTATTTATAATCCAGTATTCTAATATTACTTTTATTTTTATATAAGATTATGTATATAAAAATATTTATTTTTTATTAAATATCTTTTTTTAATTTAATATAATTAAGTTAGAAGTGCAAGAAATGCGATCACAATAATCAATCATAATTATCCATGACTATAACTAATATCGATATATTCCTATACAACCTTTTTTAATTCTTATTTGAAGCATTTTTTGGTATTGTTAATAATTTTCAGCAATATTCATACGAATTGATTAAAATAAAAAAATTCTTCATGCATAATAATCTATTCGTAGACAGATCGAGTTCTTCAATACATACCTACTTAGGCAAGCTTTTTTCTCCTCTTGATCACACTATTGTACTAATACAATATTTAATACATAGAAAACGCACTTCTATTGTTCAAGCATCGCGCATCGAGAAAAAGATTAAATCAATTTCATATCTTCTTTATAAAAAAGAATTTCGGATCCTCTTTATAGCTATACACTTTGATGAACTTCCGGCTGTGTCGCATTACGGTCCATAGGCAAGTGTGTTATGCGCAGCGGATTAACAAAGAAGCACATATGTGATTGATAGTGCGTATGACTAAGAATTCTCCATACTTAACACCTATCGTATTAGCCGTCACTATGTCGACTCGGCCGTTCTGTCAGCAACGAGAAAAGAGAGGGAGAAGAGGATCAAATGTTCTCCCTTCTTTGCTGCGTTGCTAGCAACAGTGCCTCTTTTCAGACTGATATGTAATGCTCAACCGGTTCTTTTACGAATGAAAATCTTTCAGCCTCACGAATTACATCTCGAGTAAAAAAAAAGATGTCACACAAGCACGAGGTAAAGAAGATGAGAAGATGTGTGAGAGAAGATGAGAATTTCATACGATTTTTTTCTCGTTCTAGATTGTAATTGTCAGCGAAATTTGTAATTTATTAATTTTACATATATACATTTAGTTGATATTATACAGGGTGTCCCATTTTAATTGCCTCAGACAAATATCTCGAAAATTATGGAAGAGACGGAAAAACGTTTCAGATAAAAGTTGTAGGATATCAATGGAGTTCACACGCTGTAGACATAAATTCATTCTATGTTGTTTATCGAATAATATTAACTAAGAACAAATGATGCTTACAAATGCTGTAAGTATATAATGGAACGCATATCCCATATCGAAAGTTTGATATTCTTGTTCAAATATCGATAGTCATTATCAGAAGATATTGATATCTATAAATATTTTGTGTGGGACAAAATATCGGCAAAAAAGTCCAAATGTATCGATATTTAAAATATCGGCGCTGTATCGCCCATCCCAAGCATTTGCTACATTTACAATAAATATTTCGTAATATTTATAATAAATATTTATAATCTGTGCAATTTAAGCCACAAAAATATTTACAAAATGTTAAAAAATAAATGTTATA
The DNA here is from genome assembly GCF_001594055.1 of Mycetomoellerius zeteki. Lineage (NCBI taxonomy): Eukaryota > Metazoa > Arthropoda > Insecta > Hymenoptera > Formicidae > Mycetomoellerius > Mycetomoellerius zeteki. The sequence goes on from NW_017256448.1 coordinate 18,446, forward strand.
AATCTTACAAATATTTTGTAAATGTTTTATAAATATTTTGAACTGTCTGGGCATCAACAGTTATTGTTGTATAATTATTGTTATTTTCACATTATTATTTTCATTATTATATATTTTAAATTAATTTCTTTTATTAAAAAGCAAAAACTCTCTTCTCTATATTCTGAAAATTTATAATATTTTCCCAATGATGAGCTGATTTAACAAAGTATAATTTTAAAAAGTTAAGTTAAAATTAATCTAAAAAAATCTAAAGATTAGCCAAAAAGAGAAAGGATCGATTTATTTTATCTTTAATTTGTAAACTCTAATTGTAATTGTAAAAACTTGAATTAAACACAATTTATTACTGTCATTGTAGATTTAATAAAATTGTATTTTTTTATTGCAAACTTCCGATTCATCTTATTTCTGGGCACTTATCATGGAACAAGTCGAAATAAATTCCGATCAGAATTATTCAATTATTCCTATAAATTTCTATTGTATTTTCTACAAAACGGAATAATTTTCTGGAAAATGGAATAATTTCGATCAAAATCCATTCTGACTTGTTCGATGGTAAATGCTCTGCACTGGAAATCTTCATATGACATTCGCGACAATTTGCTCAATATTTGCACGCGAGGCAAGCTCGCAGGCGCTTACAGTTTCAGACTCTTCCAATCAAACTGCGAGTTGCAAAAGGTGGGGAATGTGAATCCGGGAAACAGGTACATGCTACAATACCTTGACGTTTATTCCTCAGTCATAAGTTAACGTGTCTCAAGTGCGTATCTGTGTTCAGCACTGATAAAACACGTACAATCGGCGGTAATCGAGTCAACGTAATCATTTTGTAAGAAGAATCGTTGTCAGCTATTCTTACCTTACGCTAAGGATATCTTGTCTTATTTACAGACTTTTACTGATACCGAGTAAGTAAATTTATTTTATAAAGTCAAATACTCTTACTGTGATGATCGAAGATTATGTGAATACATTATATATTATAATTTTGCACGAAAGCTCACGGGAAAAAATTAAAATATAGGTACATATATATATAATAGATGATAGTAAATGACATAAAATGATAGTGTAGAGCAAAATTGTACATCCTATGGTACATATTCTGATATTGGAAAAATATAATATCCTTAATGATATATAATAATAGCAATTATTAATCCGTCTAGGATAACAGGAAGCAACTTTTTTTTATATAGAATGTTCTGCGAAGAAACCGACGAACTTATAGAATGAATTCTAGAAATTATTCTAAAGTAAACAAAAAAGTCCATACACTATAAGATATCAAGTTCAATTATCGAGATATAGACAATAATTGTATTAATATTGTAACAGACAAAAATTCCATAATCTTATCTTAGGCTTTCAAGTCTAACAAACTCATTACTTTGCTGTATTGATAATCATTCACTTAAATATTATTTAAAATAGAAGAATAAAATAGAATCATTTGCACTTCTGCATATATAAGCCAAGAAGGGAATTTGATTTGTAAAAAAAGAATCAATAAGACCGTTTTTAGACTACTTAGTTTCCATTAAACAATTTTTTTGTGTTATATGATCTAAATAATCTAAAGGATCGAATGTCAAAAATAATTATCATGTAAGAAAAAAATTCAATCCATAAAACTTTAATTAATTATTAGTAAATAAATATCTTTACCTAAATATTTTTTTCTTGCTCATTTTCTCTTTCTCTTCTCTCTTTTTTCTTTTTTAATTCGTTATTTCTATCCTTTCACAGTTTTCTTAATGTCTTGCCTTTCGTTCTATTTAAATCTTCTTCCTGTATCTTCTTTATAATTCTTTCTTTATCCTCCCTTAATTTTATAAACCCTTATTTCCTGGTATTTTTTTATACTTAAATATTATCAAAACATCTCTCTACAACACATTCCTATGATGTATAAGTACATAGACTTTCGCAAGAAAACTGTCGGACTTTTAGAATTATCTTAGAGGTGATTCTAAGCAAAAAAGTTCATAAACACTAAGGTCAATTCAACTATAATAATCAAGATATGAAAAATTTAATAATTCTTATCAGTAATACAAAATTTTTGAATAACCTCGTCTCGCTCAAAACATCAGTTTTTCCATCAAAATATGCTATGTGTCATCCCAAATATTTATCTGACATTGAAATTGGTGTTTATGTAGGAGCTAAGTAAGACGCTATCGTATGTATGTACATATAGCTTCCTATTCATTATTATTTCTATTACAAATTTCTGGATCATTTTCATTGTTTAATAGACTGTTTAAAAGTGTCAAGTGAAGTCACGTATTGTTCTTAAATGTCAAATGAAAAGAGAGAGAGAGTGTGTCAAATATTATTCGTAAAAAGTATTTCGAACATTTAATGACACAATTTGTAAGCAAACTCCGTGTATGAAAGTATATTTTTTGAGTAACATCAACATTTATTATACGTTAAATTAACAGGTATTTTAAATTATTCATATATCTTAGAATTTACGTTTTAAAACATTATTTTTATGTTACTTGTTACTTCATAAATTGCAGTTTTTTGACATAAAAAAGTATTTAAATAACATAATCACACTATGTTAAATTAACGTTCGAATATATATGTAGTAAAAGTTCAACACAAAGTTTTAACAAGAACTTGAATGGGCCATTTCCAATTTAAATACAAAATGTTTTTAATGTGTATTGTTTCATATTTCAAATAACTAGTTTATCACAATTTAGTGATATATATATTTGATTTATTATCTACTAATTATCTTATATATGATCATTTATCGTTCATATATAAATTGTGAATTGATAAAGAGCTACGAAGAAAAGATACGATTTTTCTTTACAGGAATCATTCGCTTTCTAAGATTCGTATTTGCGAATATTTCGTAATCTCCCTCCAATTTTGGCGACATCACGACATACATTTATACTGTCTGTATACTCTTATGTATCAATTGCTACTCCATACTTTCATTCCCGTATTTGGCTAATGAAATGCTACATATACGCACGTGTATGTATGTACCTACGTATATCGATATATGTATACTTACTACGTGTCATCTCGATATGGATATACGCAAGTATATCCATAGTAGTCGACACACAGTCGCGTTTTTGCCATAAGTATATGTATACATGTATATGCTACATGATGATGTCACTTAGACATATATATATATATGATGCGGATGGAAAAGAGACAAATAATATCGCTCAACGATATTTATATTCCTTATGAATATTTCTGCGTCATAACGATTAATAACCAATGATAGTAATAAATGTTATTATAATAAAAAAAGATTTATACAGAAAGAATTTCTCAACGAGGAAGTTTAATTGCAAATCTTGTAAAAAATATAGCCTTAATATCAATGATGTTTTGTGATTTTTCACCTTTGCATTTTTTCTAGGATAATGTTTCGCTTCATTTTTTAATCTCTTTTGTTTCATCAAAATATCGCAATGATGACGTAAGAATTTTGATATAAGTGAATAATGAACTCGATGGAGTCTACCATACTCGGTATGTGTGATTAATGAGGATCAGTCATCATAAAACACTTTATTTTCGTAGGCGACGTTTTATTTAACTTTTTAGTATTCTTCGGACTTTCTCATTGATCATCATATTTAAAATCGGAATGTGATCTAATAGATATAAAATAATAATAAAAAAATACGAATAACGCCGTTATGCGTGCAAATGCATGTATTTCCAAAATATCAGAGAAACACAAAATCTTTTCTCTTTTATATTAATTTTCAAATGCTAATAAGAAGAATATGATAAACAAATAACTATAAATTAATTAAAATTAAAAAAATGTTAAATTTTGAATATAATTTCAGTAGTAAAATTACTTTGAAATGTGAAAAGTTATCTCACAATAAAGAAAATAAAAGTTTAAAGAAGAACTATTGTAAATTGGAAATTTGAAGATCACGATAAAATTGTTAATTGCTCTAATTTTCAAAGTTTAGTGTCCACTGTATTTTATGTATCATAGATTAGCATATTTAAACATGTTATTTTGCATTATGAGTAAGCCATGAGTCATCATCATTAACCACCGTATATATTTGGGCACTTTTAAAACTCTCACCCACTTTAATAACATATGACATGGGCCAGAACTCGAGCGGTGGGTGATCGCGGCGAATGCCCATCATGGACATGCTCTTATATGGTTCGCTAAGAGTTGTTTCTGTGCATGTCCCCGAGACTTCGAGGTCGCCTTCATTGCATAAATCATGGACATCGCACGTATATATGTATTTTGTTGTCTACCAGAATCATGTTTGTTCGAGAAGTTATACTGAAAATATAGATGCGCGTTTTAGAACCGGGACGTATATAGTATAATATTTAAATATTAATATTTTCGCACAGAACATAGAACATCTTCAATAGGTACAGTTCTTCAAAGATAATTTGTTGAAAAATAAAAGCGTATTGAAATGTGTCTTGGTGTAAAAAAGACATTTAAACTATTTTTATATTACAGAAAAATTATTCCTCATATTTAATATCTGCAATTATATCTTTCTACAAGAATCAATTATAGATTATTCCCTTTTTATCACAATCGTATGTAGAATAAACATACTATAAATTTGGCAGAAAAAAGAAAATACTCCTTCGAGTAACATGGTTGGAGTGACGCAAAGACCCTGGACACCTACAAAAAGACGAGGCCCGATTGCCGCCGAATATAGCAGCCCAGGACCGGCCTGTGTAACTTTACCTTCGTTAATAGGTAAGTATCTATATTGAACAAATGTATATATACATATATATATATATACCATACATATATAAAAATCGCGATATGTTATATCGTGTACGTTTATCGCGTTTATTGCGATTTTTAAGGAAAATCGCAATCGTGATGCACAATTTTGAAAATCACACATCTTTACATTTATAAATTATACTTTTTATACACTTTATACAGCAATACTTTGTAACATTTGCAGGAAGAACAGTTACAGATTCTAAACGAGGAAGAGCACCAGCATTCTCCTTCGGCAGCAGGTGATCATTTTTAAATCCAAAATAAATTTAATCTGCAACGTGTTGTTTTATAAATTCTTTTATAAATTTCTTTTATACTTTAATATTGTAAGAATACCTTAATATTACATTGTATTTAAGAAAACGGAGCTGCCATGTTTATAATTTCGTCTTACATTTTTAAATGTATGCTTTACGTTTTTTTTAAATTTAAGTAAGCAATATGTAATTTAATTTTACATATAATTTAATATATCGCCAATTGTTTTAGGCATGCAGCGAAAAATAGTAGCTCTGGACCTGGTCCTGGGCAATATAACGTCACTGGGCTTAGCGCAAAAGGTAAATATATGACACAAATAAAATTTGACAAAATATTTCGCTTAAACTTTAAACGAAAATTTTCCAAAAGCTATTGTTAATAATTAGATACTTATTATTTATAATAGATTTACTTAAATTATTTAATTAGAATTTGAAATATATGAGTGTAAAATACGATAATAATATTAAAGTATTACGAGAGAGAGAGAGAGAGGAAGAGAAATAAAGGTACTTTATGTATGCGTGATTGCTTCACAAACTTGCAAGTTACGTCGGCTAAGGTATCGATCAAACTTCTAACCACCAATACTCCATAAGAATGATAACATTTTAATGACCAATGTTCACGAAATTCCTTTGCTTCAGGTTTGAATAGAACTAGCACGATCGATACGTGTACAATTTCTATAGACCCGACCTGCTTTAGATAATATATTTTAATTTATCGAATCGTACAAAAGTAATTTTCAATTAATTTTTGTTTATTTCTATGTCTTTTCTTCCAAATTTTATACTATTTAAAAAATTTCTAGTTCTAGAATTAAAAATTAAAATATTTTAATTACATACATTTTTTTCTTTTATCTTCTCTCTTTTTAAACACAAATTAAAATCATAATTATTAATTATTAATTATTAATTGATTAATAACAAATAACAAAATATCATGACAATATATCACAGCTTAAGAATTTTCTAGGAAAGGATGCCGCACCAGCCGTGTCGCTATACGGTCGAACGAAATCAACGAAACTCGAAATTACACCAGCACCGGGCGATTACAATCCGCTAAAGGCGGAGAAGATAATTCTGGATAGCTCACCGAAATATTCTTTTGGCGTTAAAACGCAAATCGAGAAGATCAGCTGTACACCCGGTAAGTTTAAAAACATAAAAATTTTGAAATGATGCGCGATGTAAAGTTGAAGATACATCGCAACTATATAAATATTTTTTATACAATCATAGAATTAATTCATTAAAAAGATATATCATATATAATTGTATTTTTTTATAGAAGATGCGTTATTATGTCACTCTCATGTTATACATACAGAATGATTCAAAACATTCGTTTGTCCTTGAAACCGTATTTCTGACTTAATTTTAAGATGATTTTTCCTTTGTCAAAAAATTTTATCTGAGAAGCTTAGATTTTAAATTAAAAGAAAAAATAGTTAACAAATTACAGTTAACAATAAGAGACGCGTACATTATTCAGAATCATGCTCTCTGCGATTAGCTGCCTACACTATATGCGATGACGCACGTGTACATACATGAGAGAGAGAGAGAGAGAGAGAGAGAGAGAGAGAGAGAGAGAGAGAGAGAGAGAGAGAGACTCATACATACATCCGTTAACTCTTTCATTCACTCACTCATTATCTTGATTTGATGTCTTTGTACATTCGTAGATTTACTCATGCACTTGATCTATTGATAACAGATTAGTTCGAAAATAACTCAATTTAAAAATTAAGCTTCAGATAAAATTTTGGTAAAAGAAAAATCGTCTTAGAATTAAGTCAGGAATACGGATGTTTCAAGGATAAATAATTGTTCTGAATAATCGTGTATATTATTTTAGATATGCATAGGTGTATATATTTGTATTTATTCATTATTCGAGTAAATTCATGCTCTACTATATTATAACTTCTTTAGACTCTACGGTATAAGTACATAATTCTGACTAAACTTATAATCCGTGACTATTGTGACAGACGTAATCTTTATATTATGACATATTACAATTTGTAATATCCTAAAATATAACTAATCTACAGAGAATTTACGGTGATTATTTCGTCAAGGAGAAAAATTTGATGGACTGTGATATGTAGAATAAATGGTTGCGTTCAGCAGAGAAAGCAGCTTTGCAACTGTTGTAAAATTCTTCAATACGATTGGTTCTAGCTTTTAATTTCTTATGAATCTAAATGTATAAACCAATCATATTGAAACATTTTACAATAGTTGCAAAGCTGTTTTCTTTGCTGAATGCAGCCAATGTATATATTATCCTCTAATCTATTGCAATAAGATATTGCAACAGATCATAGTATATTGTAGAATTTATGATTCCATATATAGTCATTCCATATACAGTCATTAGACTAATAATCATTAAAATAACTGCACACAGATTATTATTACAAGTATTATCAATACAAAATTTTAGTTGTTGCAATTGAGAAATTTTGTACGAATTTAACAGATAATTGAAAAGCACCACTTACGTCGTATACTCATATATTATGTCAATCTATATATAAAACATAAATTGCATCTCGATCTATTAGCTATACTAAGCTATACTAGCTATACTAAGCTCTACTAAGCGATTATTGCGCTGAAATTGTAAATTTCTACAAAGCAATAGCATTTACTTTCGGCGTAAAAGTTGTATTGAAAAGATCGAATAATATGTCCGGCAATTATATGTATAGTCAATTAAATGTAGCTGCGATTCGAGTATTTCGTGTGCTAACAATTTTTGGCAAACTAATAAGAAAAATGTTCAGTTACTTCAAAGCGATAATGCAAGATTATAAATAGATATAAGAAATCTAGTATGTTGATTGCAATTTCGTATAATAGAATTTATGATATAATAAAAACGCATTTTAAATTGCGTTATTTAAAATTACTTAATATCGTGTGTGCAATAATTACTGAATGTCAGTTGATTTCACCCATCTGAAATAATTCTCTCGTTTCGCGATTACACACACACACACACACACACACACACGCGCGCGCAGAATATTTTTATTAGTGGATTATTTTTCAAAGCTTTAGAAAATATTTTAGAAATATAGAGAAATGTATCTACTATATTATATTATATAGATGCAATAATGTTTAGGAAAATCGATGTCACCGCAACTAATTGGCAATTAATTATGGGACTTCATTTGAGGATTATTGTATCAAAATCGATATTCAAAACTATTATCACTGAAGAATTGATACATAGGTACAAAAACATGATTTTTTTTAAATATAGAAACATTAGAGAGAGGGCTCACGTAATTTAGCGTGATATAAACGTGTACTAATAAATTTGAGACTTCTATAAAGCACTGTAAATTTGTCAGATTGAGAATATTGTACCAACGAAATCGTGGTAGCAACAATTTTTATTTCTTAATTTTTATTCCATTTTCTGCCTCTGAATATTCTATTTCAATTTTTAAAATCCACAGTAATTAACTATGCACTGTGTGCCTGTGAGATGTAGGTAAAAGTAATTGTGTGCGATTAATATAGACCAATTGATACAATTGGTAATTAAAGAGAACGTACATTTTTGATAATTAAAGATGTGCAATGCGTGCTAAATTGATAGCGTAGTTAACACGTAGTCGTATTATACATGTGAAGTTGATAGTGTAGTGTTGCTTATCACCGTAAATAAATAAAGTAATATTATTGCATGTCTCGCGATATATGTTAGATCTCTGTATCTTACACCGTAATATCATTCTCTACGTCCAGAGACTTGACAGTACTGCAAATAGAAAACTGCCATTCATGACAGAACTTGTAAAATTTATCGACAAGTGTCTAGCTCCAGGTACTTATCATCCTGAAAAAATGAGAATGGACAAAGCACCGCAGTTCACGTTCGGACTTAGAACGTCGCTCGATAAGCCGAGCGACACGCCAGGTATATAATACAAAAAAATGAGATAAAAAATTAAATTAGAATCCTAATTAGATAAGACAAAGCAAGTCTTTTCTATTGTATAATTTTCTTTTCTTTTTTTAATACAAGTAGTTTTATTAAACAAAATTAGAGAATAAAAATACTAGTTACAAATAATTTAATACCCTGACGAAAATTTTTCTCAGAATTCACACAATTTTTCAGAATTTCTATATAAACAAAATTTTTGAAAATTCTTGTATAATTTTATAACTTATTGAGAAATTTCTCAAATTTTTTTTAATAAATTAGAACATTTTTCAGAAATGTTAAGAAAGTCTACATTTTTGTAAAACCTTTGTACATATACGTATGTAAATTCTCTGAAATATTAATGATTTCTCATTTTATTTAGTTTTATAAGAAAACTTATAAAATCTGAAAAGTTTTAAGATGTTTTTCAGGAATCTTCATAAATTTAAAATGTAACAAAGTCTTAAAAATATTATGATATAAAAATGTTTTCCACCCGAGTGATACATGATGTTTTCTTGTCTTGCAATTTTTAAGAGAAAAACTTTATTTTTAATTTCTCTATGCGTATCTATGTTATAAACGTCTACCTTTATTTATTTTGTAATATATTTTTTTTCCTGATATGTAGCACCCGGAACATACAGTCCAGAGAAGGTGAATTTGGAGATGGGCCCGCAGTACAGTTTAACTGGCAAAAGCCAAATAGAGAAATGCAATGGTACACCAGGTACATCAAGATTCATCTGTTTTACCTCGATTTTTTTCTGAAAAATATACAACAGGGATTTTTCTTTAACAGCGCCAGGTGCGTATTGTCCTGAGAAAGTAAAATTGGATTCATCACCGAAGTTCAGTTTTGGATTAAAGCCTGCTGTGGAGAAACCGAACGATACACCAGGTCCACATAATAAATTGCTTATTACATGCTTAAAAAAATTACAATTAGTTTCATCATCAATTAAGTGTTACAATTATCACATATATCTATTTTTAGCACCAGGTACTTACAGCCCAGAAAAAGTGAATTTAGACAAAGGTCCGCAGTACAGTTTGAGTGGTAAAGGATCCGTTGAAAAGCCCTTAGATACGCCAGGTATATAAAAGTTATAAGAACTGTCAAAATAAGTTGTATGCAGATGTAATAGTACATTGTGATTTCCAGCGCCTGGAACGTATTTTCCGGAAAAAATAAGATTAGATAATACACCGCAATATAGTTTTGGAATTAAACATACTCCGGATAAACTTAGTGATACACCAGGTAATTAAGATTCTGTTAATACAGAAGAAAAATAGACTAGCTTATTGCGTGTGCTTACTTTTATTTCGTAGCACCTGGAACTTACAGTCCAGAGAAAGTAAACTTAGATAAAGGACCACAATATAGTTTAACTGGCAAAGGACCTGCAGAGAAATTTATTGATACACCAGGTATATAAAACTGCTCATAACATGTGTAATTTTTTAAATATATTAATATATCAACAAATATTTAGCGCCAAGTGCGTATTCGCCCGAGAAGATAAAATTGGATACTACACCGAAATACAGTTTTGGACTTAAAACTCCTCTAGACAAACTCAACGATACACCAGGTATAATTAATGATTAATTAATTGCTTATTTTATTTATTATTTTTATATTTTTATATGTTTTGTTATGATACTTGTATACAGCGCCTGGAACTTATAGCCCAGAGAAGGTAAATTTGGACAAAGGACCGCAATACAGTTTAACTGGCAAAGGATCCGTTCCGAAAGTTAACGATGTTCCTGGTACGTTTTAGACATTTTCTTAAAACGCAATTATGACATTCTTCATCGTTTATTTTTGTCATAGCACCTGGTACATATAGCCCTGAAAAAGTAAATTTGGACAAAGGACCGCAATACAGTTTAGCCGGAAAAGGAATGCC
>NW_017256448.1:29412-43514 GCF_001594055.1 Mycetomoellerius zeteki
ACAATCCAGGTGAATACCACGTCACCTCGATAAAGTTTTATCGAGACACACATTTCTTCGACATACTATTAACATAGAAAGAAAGAATTTAATGAATAATAATAGATAATATTAATTTCTCTGACTGGCTTGCCTATAGGCCCCGCTGATTATAAACCAGAGAAAGCTCTAAATCTGGAACATAAACCTTATTACAGTTTTGGTGATAGAAAAACTTTGGATAAACCTAAAGATACACCAGGTAACGGTGTGGATTAACCCGCTGTAGATTAACATTGTGCTCTTAGCGTTTTCTACATAAATGGGCGACATGAAAAGAAAATAATAATCGAATAATAAACTTGATTTTTTTTATTGCTTTTGGTAGGTCCAGCCGATTACACTCCAGAGAAAGTTCTAAGTCTAGAACATAAATCATATTTCAGTTTTGGTAATAGAAAACCTCTTCATAAGTCCCACGATACACCAGGTAATGGTGTAAATTAACGAGAAACTATCTAATATAATCTAATAATCTAATATAAATGAGAATGTAATAATTATATAGAACAAAAAATATTAATTTCTTTTTGCTTTGGTAGGCCCTGATAAATACAATCCAGAAAAAGTTCAACATTTGGAACATAAACCTTATTTTAGTTTCGGTAATAGAAAGCCTTTGTATAAGACTAACGATACACCAGGTAATCGGTGGAAATTAATAGAATGTTAATTACATGTTTTTTTACTTACAAGGAAAGGTCGAAAAGTGAGATTATCCTCAAAGATCAATATTATCTCTTCAGGGAATTCGGGCAACAAACAAGAAATTGTTTATTAGATGTCATTTTTTAAATTTCTAAGTTAGGAGCCTTTCCTTGTTAGATTTATCGTAAAGCATAATATATGAATGCAATGTACTGTGCGATTATAGGCATGCCGTAGTCATATTAAAATGCTTCAACCTTTTTCCATTAACCATTTGCGAAAATAAACAATTGTACATAATATTATTAAGATTGATAATGTTTATTAGAAAGTAAAAAAATAAAATATTGTCGCTATGCTTCGACTTATTAACATTTTAATTTGATCGTCTTTATACAGAACTACATTGTATAATAAACAAGTGTAATAAATGTGTAAACATTATGTGTCATGTTTTTTAAATATATGTCGTAGTATTAGCGTAGTGCCTAGTAAACTTATGCACAGGATAAATGTAATAGTTACAATTGATATTTTTTTTTAAATATACAAAAGCATTTTATAATTTATTTTGCAGCTCCCGGTACATACAGTCCTGAAAAAATAAACATGTCAAAGTCGCCGCAATATAGTTTTGGAATTAAAACTGAAATCTATGAGAAAAATACTATACCAGGTGGGTTACATTATCATTAGTTATTCATAATTTGTTTCCTTTACGTTAATAATCTAATTTTATATTCTTTTGTAAAAATTTTTTTTAGAATTCTTTATTTTTTAAAATTTAATATAAATTTTATAACATTTTAGAAAATTTCTCTGATTTTTTTTTTACGAATTGAAACATTTTTTAGAAATGATAAAAAAGTCTAATATTTTTTTTAGAATTCTTTATATCTTAAATTTTAATATATTATAAGATTTCTCATAATTTCTGAAGAAAACTTATAAAATTTGAAGAAATTTTAAGATATTATTTTAGAAATCTTCATAAATTTAAAATGTGAAAAATTCTGTAAAACATTAGGAGACATTATGAGAATTTGTTCACCTCTAAGTTCTTATAATTTATTATGTAATGCACAAATTATTATCTAAATTAATCTATCATTCAATAAACAATCTAGGTCCTGGCGAGTACAATCCAGAAAAGACAATGCTTTTATTGGAAAAAGCGTTACAATTTACTTTCGGCCTCAGACCGTCCTTGAACAGATCAAACGATGTTCCAGGTAAATAATTAATCAATTCCATCTACGGTAAATATGATATGCATGTTATATATAAAGCATGTTACTATAGCCCCAATTTTATTCGCGTATATTGAGAAATGCATGAAATACAGAATCGCAATAATTAGTTTTACAATAGATAAAAATTGATGTATTTAATCATTCTGCTTTTCATCAATAATTTGACGATTTTTATTCGTACATTTCATACTCTGTAAAATACTTAATGAGATGCAAATCTTTGTCAGAAATGTAATTTCACGTGAAGATATGCTATGGACTATACTAAAAAAATGTAAAAAAAAAAAATAAAGAATACGACGTAAATGGTGGATAAGATTGTTAAATAATGAAAGAATTATAAATTCTGAGAGAAGAAAATAGATTAATCAAATTTCAGCACCTAATATTTATAACATTCCTTCTGCCCTCGGCGGAACTAAAGAGGGTAATAAGAAAGCAGCACCTGCCTATTCAATATCCGGTAGACAAAAAGTCTTTACGGACGATCGTGTTCTCGTACCTGGACCGGGTGCATACGAGTGCATTAAATCAGACACGGTCAGAGTGAAGAGTCCAGCATATAGCATGAGTGCGCGTTTTTCCCTGCCCGACGATCACTCGCGGATCCCAGGACCTGGAGCACACTGCCCGGAAAAGGTACCGCGTAGATAAAGCAAAATCTATTGAAATGTATAATGTATATTCAATATAGTATATTAAGTATATATATATATTTATATATACTTTACATTAAATATAATATATATAGGTATATATATATACACATACACATGTATATACACGCCCTATAAATATTGTATATAATGTATATGTGTATGGCAGATCAATCAAAAGTAGTTTTCTCATGCGCAGATTCTAATACATTGCTTTCCATTTGATGACACAAATCGACACAAGTTGACACAAGCATCGTTCTATCCTTCTTGACATTTATAGAGTGACAAAGATAGAACGACACTTGTGTCGACTGTGTCTCCCAAAAGAAAAGCCATATTAGAGGGTCTCTAGTGCAAATTATTCAAGTGTTGTATGACTATTCCAAAATAAAGATATTCCTGTTAACAGAAATTATGTGCTAACTTTTTATTAATAAAACAAGTAGTATATTTTCCAAATGTTCACATTATTGTCCATCCCTTGTAATTCTAATAGCGCATTGCTAGAGCTATTGCAGAGAACGAAACGTACTTTCCCAATAGGCTTTCACAATTGCGTACGTCTACATTTTTCTTTGCAGTAACAACCCCACTTCTACATTACGACAATTACATCTCGTCCTGTTTCGTTTTCTACCATAGCCCTTAGAATTGAAAAATGTAACGTAATAATATTCAATAATATATTTTAACATACTATAATGATACATAATTAATTAATGCAATTATTATCATATTTCAGGTGCTTCTCGACATTCCTCCTGCGCATACATTTGGCATCAGGCATTCACCCTATATTTGTAATTTGAAGGACGCAGTTTGTTAATTCAGCAATTAGTAATAATTAGTAATTCATTAACTAAAGCATAGTCTTTTCCATTATTTGACATGATCAATTAACAAATTTTAAGAACAATCAAGTTTTATATATTTTTCTTTTTGTTTCTTTGCTGTATTAATTATTACTAATTCCGCAGAAAAACTTTGGTAGAATAAATAAAAATATATCATGCTTACAATTAGATATAACTTTATTATGCTACACAACAAAAAATTTAAATATATACATTGAAATTACAAATAAATCTAAGATAATACAATATATACATAGTATGAACATTTCGATATTATTTACTTGTGTAGCATTTAATTTGTTATATTTCAACTAATGTAAGAAACTTTATGTGCAATATAATATGTATAAAGGAGGATGTTAAGTTTTGGTTGTTTCTTTACCAAAACAAAAAATTCCGAGATACAAATTATAACGCTATTGTGATATAAACGTGATAATTATATATCATATTGAGGACTTAAACGGATTCAAGTGGTGTAACATTATGAAGTAACATCGCGTGAACGTGGAAGAAAAACAAATCTAAAAAACAAGCAAATACAATATAATGCTCATCAATCGCTCAAAAATTTTTTACAAATTATACATGTTTAACAACATACAGTTCTTGTTGCTTAATGCCCGGAATGTCTTAATGTCTGAATTACTTTTTATCAATAAATGTAATAACATTAAATTTAGTGAATTTTGTCATTAGTGATTTTTTCCATGTTTTTTCCTAATAGTTCTGTTTTTTTTTTTAGCAGAATTTCTTGTAGGGTTCATCTTATTCTTCTTTTTTTCTCCATGTTGGAAAAAAAAGAAAACGGATAAACCGTGCAAGAAGTTCAGCTACAAAGAACAGGTCAAATATTTTCCCTTGAAATAAACGATACACAACTTCGTATCCTTCTTTCTTCAAATAGCCTTTAATATGATATTTAATTTACATCTTGAAACTTTTTCATTTTGGCTGAAAAACAGATAAAACTTAACATCATCCTTCGTAAATATAAATATGATATTAACCCTCTTTATGAACTATGGGTCTTTTATGCCAGCACTATATTTCTTCTAATAAATCAGTTGTGAAAAAAAAATTTTTTTTATTATTTTACATCTCTACTATATTCTAAACGTTTTTGAACTGAAATATTATGTTGTTTTCTTTAAATATTATGTTGTACAGCAAAAGGAAATATAGAAATTTTTTAATTGTTAAAAAGAAATTATAATTTTTCAATAAGTGGAAAAAAAACTGCCTAGGTTCACGTTCTTGAAGTATAATTCTTCATGAAAAAAAAATAGTTTAGAGATGCTCTCTCTCTCTCTCTCTCTCTCGTTGATAAAACCCTAATTATTTTGAGAAATGAAAATTGTCATTTTTTAAACATCAAAATAAAGCGATTTTTTGGGAAAAAAAAAACAATTTAGTTTTTAGTCAGAAAATTATTCATTTTACATTACATAAATATGAAATAATGTTAGTACAAAGAAATTTTGTTATGAAAAAATTTTTTGAGAGAGAAAATTCAAAGGAATTAATCGTCTTCATCGGTACTTCGTACGGAGGCAGCTCTACGTCAATCCATCACATATGATTAGTAATATTGTCAGTATTTGTTAATATTGACAGTATTATTGACCGTATAGGGTCAACTTTAGAAGCTCGTAAAGGACGAGTGTATAACGAGCGATTGCGTGTAAATACATTTACATATATTCGAAATGAACGGATTATTCATTATAGCAGAAAATGCTTTATAACTCGGAAATAAATTATTTTTAGAGTACTGCTTATTAAGATCTTTCGATTTGTTTTCACGAGTACTATATATTTCTAAAGTTTGGAACCACTTTTTTTTTAACACTCTGTATACAGGGTGAGTCATTTTAATCTATGGACCCGAATATCTTCCAAATTACGGTATCTACAAAAAAATGGTTTAGATAAAAGTTGATCAGAACAGAGGGGGTCATTTAAATGTACCATTAGTTTTGACCTTGAGGTCAATTTTGAAGGTCATTTCAAGGTCACGATGGTTTTTTTAAATGGGACACCCTATTTTTGACTGCGGATTTCGAAAGAGCGGAAAATTTTACATCAAACTTGTCTTATGAAAAAATTGTTTTTGCGACCTTGGAAAGGTCAAAAATTTTTTAGGCATTTGACCTTCATTTTTGACCTTTCCAAGGTCGCAAAAACAATTTTTTTATAAGACAAGTTTGATGTAAAATTTTCCGCTCTTTCGAAATCCGCAGTCAAAAATAGGGTGTCCCATTTAAAAAAACCATCGTGACCTTGAAATGACCTTCAAAATTGACCTCAAGGTCAAAACTAATGGTACATTTAAATGACCCCCTCTGTTCTGATCAACTTTTATCTAAACCATTTTTTTGTAGATACCGTAATTTGGAAGATATTCGGGTCCATAGATTAAAATGACTCACCCTGTATACGATAATGACTATCAACTCTCGTGAGCAGGTAAAGCGGATTGAGTCGAAAAATCCTGTCATCATTTTGCAATTTTCGCAATAGTTAACGAGCGTGTTTCGTTTCTTGTCGTTTATTTGCCATCATTAATATCTTGTTAATTATTTAGACTTTTCGGTCATTAACGACAACCTATATTCCTCTATAATATTATATATTGCATATTGTATATATACATATATAACAACTTTATATCCATTTATAAAAAAATAAATTTATTATTTAAATAAAAAACTATGTGATATATAAAAATTTCAGTATAAGTACAAAACTAATTTCTAGAATAAATTTAAGTGTCCTAAATAGTCATCACAGTCATATTGAATTGTGACGTCAGAAGCAAGAAATGACACGTTAATTTTTGTTACATGCAACCTGTGAATAAAGACAATTTGAATAAAATGAAATGATAATATCGCTTGGAAATAATTGTAAAAATGGACGAAAGCTACCCTGATCCCCTTGATAGTCAGTAAATAATCGTAAAAAGTGATAAAAGGCACATGAAGTGCTTTTATTTAATGCCCATGTGTAGCTTATTTCCGCTTACACGTGCGCCTTTTCGATTATTTACTGACTATCATGGGGATAAGAACAGTCTTCGTCCATTTTTACAAATGTTTCAAAGCAATCTCATCATTTTGTTTTATCCAAATTGTCTTTATAAACGACACGTAATAAAAAATGTACGTGTCATTACTCACTTCTAACGTCACGATTCAATATGGCTGTGATGACTATTCAGAAGCCTTAAGTCTTTTTATTATAACAATATCTCTCATGAGCCTTTCACTATCATTTTATACAGTGTCTAGTCATAAAATATATCCATTTGCTTTATACAGTAATTGATTTGGATTTATATTATATATCAAGATATCTACTTACATTCAAGCATCAAATTGTTTTACACAAAAAAAAACTGTTAATATTCTTCTCGTAAACACATTCTCCTGAAATCCATGTTGACAATAGTTCGAGTTTCTCATTAAGTAATATGAAATCAGCGTCGGCCCCAAAATTCAGAACACCTTTGTAAGAATTGATACCGAGAGTTCTCGCGGGATGTAAAGTCGCCGCTTCTAAAGCTTCAACTATTGTGCAACCTATATTGAACAATTACATTGCTAAGTATTACTCTAAATAAAATAATTTATTTTCATTATTATAATTTAATTTACCTGTAGCTTCTTTAAAGTGTCTCACACATTTGGAAAGCTCGGTTATGCTACCACACAGAGTATTTGTTTCAGCGATATATGCACATCCTTTACGTATCTCTATTTTAAACTGTCCTAATTGATGGATTCCCTCTTCTAGACCCAACGCTGATATAGCATCAGTTACAAGCACCAAACCTACAAATGTTTACAATTCAATTTTATTAAAATTGTAATAATACATTATATAAAATAAGAAAGTATAGATGCATATAGTAAATAGCGAACCTTCGGGATGCGTTCTATGAGCGATCCGCAACGCCGCAGGATGAGTATGAATCCCATCGGCGATTATGCCAAAATGAACAATTCTTCCAGGTGGGATTTGGTCGGATGTTAACAGACCAACCAATCCTGGATCTCTATGATGAAACTATAATTGAAAAATACTGTATATAAAAGATTTCTAAAAAATATAAATCAAAGCAAAGGTAATCATATTTTAGTTTTCTTGACGCTGAATATGATTCCATTTACCAAATCGTTCTCACATTGCAATTAAATAAAAAATTGTGAATAAAGTTGTAGGACTATTTTAGTTTATTATAGTGTCAAATATTTTTTATTATATTTATTAGATTAATATTCGGCGTTCTAATAAGTGTGAACAACGTAATTAAATAATATCTTTAATTAATGTTTAATAGTCTATGTCGCAACTATATGTGTATGATAAACCTTATACTACTTATTAATATCTTATTAACTATAATCGATATAACAATTCCTTTAAACTAAAAATACTTACAACATATTTAATTTTGATTGCATTAAAACTTCTGCAACAAGTATTATAGTTATGATATGCTATTTAATAAGTCCTTCTTGTTGTAACGTTAACTACAAATTTTTACAAAAAAATGATGTGATAGAATTATTTGATAAACGAGACATTTCCAGCACCTAGAAAACTGGGAAACGATTACTTTTGTTCCTTGTGCACAAAAGTAATTTTCGAACAGTATCATAAATCTATGTATTTTACACTCACAGGCAACATGGCATTGAATAGATGAGTGATAAACGATGCTCCATGTTTAACTGCTTTTTCTCCTTCATTTAAATTTGCTATAGAATGTCCTAGAACATACAAATTGCCATACAAATCGAGTTAAAGAGGAACTTTATAACAATCTGCAAGATTCAATGTATATAAATTATAAGAATTAAAATATAGAACTCCAAAATAAGAAACCTTTATAATTGCATTTAATTATAGCATAAAAGTATATTAGCATTGAGAGATATTAAAACTTCAACTTACCAAGAGATACTTTAATATTTCTTCTACATAACTCTTCAATAACAGATGTAGCATTCGATATTTCAGGTGCTAATGTAAACATACATACATTG
Source organism: Mycetomoellerius zeteki (assembly GCF_001594055.1). NCBI lineage: Eukaryota > Metazoa > Arthropoda > Insecta > Hymenoptera > Formicidae > Mycetomoellerius > Mycetomoellerius zeteki. The sequence continues at coordinate 37,920 of NW_017256448.1, forward strand.
TCGAGATCACCATACATATCAGTTACTGATTTAAATTTCTATTAGAAAATATATAAATTTAGCACAATATATTGATTATTTTATAAATTTACTCAGAATAGATAATTATTACCTGTTCAAATTTTCTGATATAATGTTCTGGATGAGCACCTTTTTTGTTTGGGCTAATAAATGGTCCTTCTATATGAACACCTAGTACACCAGCACCATGGCTATCTCCATTTCGTTTCTTTATTTTTGGTAAGATTTTATGATATATCTCTGTAGGAGATGTAACCAATGTAGGGCAAAAAGATGTCACTCCATGTTCCAACAATCCCTTTGCTACTTTAGCAATGCCTTCTTCCACATTATCAATATTACATGAAAAATCTATACCAAATCCTCCTGATAAATAAATACAGATATTAGATCATTGATTTATTTATAAAAGCATAAAATTTCAAGATTCTTATTAAATATTACAGAATCTACATTAATTTTAATAACTCATGATTTCTTTTAAATTTGATAAAATATTTTGAATATTCCTATTGTTCTCTCTCTATTTTATGATCTATATTTTGCATCAAACTTTACATTCAAAGATTTTTAAGTTCCAATTTATGATATATACAAATTATTAATTTTTTGTTTAATAAAAGTAAAAACGATATGTATGTGTGAAAGATCTTTGATTTTATTCAAGTAAAATATGTTGTATAAAAGAATTTATTTGATTAAATACCATTAATCTGCACATCTATATATCCCGGTGAGATCAAAGCGCCGCCACAGTCTATTTTAACATCTGGCTTGATTTTCTCATCGTAGAAAATCTTCTCTGGATTCACTATCTTTCCATTTCGAACCCATAGATCTTCTGTCTGAATCCTGCTGTCACGCAAGATCTTACAATTGCAAAATTGCTTCAGTACTCCTTTATTGTCTCGTAGCATTTTCAACGATTGCATGATTGGAAATAATCCTGAGTCACCTTAATTTCATAAATAAGAACCTTATCTGTGTATCCAATGCATTATCAATAGTTATCAATTATATGTGCATCCACGTCGCTGCGACAATCTAGCATTTAGGTCACTAAAATGGCGATTGATGGACGCATGTGACGATTTGCAACCAAAGATCCATCTTGGCGATTTTTGGCATGCTTCTGCAACCAAAAGCAACCAAAAGCAACCGCGGTTTGGGCTATCTTTGTCTTCTGGTCCCTGAAAATAAAGATAACCTTAGTCGTGGTTCCTATACTAGAAGCACGCCAAAAATCGCCTCTTGATAAGGAAATTAGGTCACCAATGAACTCAATCAACTATATTCAGCTGAGAACAAAAAAATATATCGCCATTAGAAACTTATGATGACATGTAACTTATGATACATATTATAATAAATATATTATTACATCTCTATAATAAATTCTACACAATATTTTTTAACTATTTCTTATATTTAAAAAATATACATACATACATAAAACACGTTATAAATTATATCATTTTAACTTCTTTCAAACTTGCGCTTTAAATTAAAAATTGATGATTTCTTTAATTAAAAAATATGTATTAATATCAGCCCTCTGACTGGATTGCGGTCTTCGTGAGTTTTGTGGATCTTTCAAGGAACAGTAAAAAATGTAGCTGTAGCATTACCGGCTATTTATAATATAAAGAATAAAAAGGAGATTAAACTCTATGACGAAAAATGGGCTTGAAATACGGCTTCAAAAATACATACTTATGGCGAATTCGATTGGAAGCACTAATGCGCATGAAATCCCCAAATATTTTTGCACTTAAAATGAGATAGATATATATTTGACCTTGAAAAGAAAGAAAGCGAAGATACCGAGTGCCGAAAGTGCAAGCAACGCGAACAGACCTACTGATACATATTAAACCCATTGTACAAAATGTAATGCAAATATTTCGAATTATGAAATACATATTTTACCTAATAGTACAATAAAATGTATTGGGTATTTCAAGATTTAATCAATTTCTATGTTTATTTATAAATATATCTTTACGTTATTTGGTGTACGACGGCTTTAATGTGCACCAGTGCGCACTGAGTGCATCCAATCGAATTCGCTATTAAGGCTGCAGCACAGACTCTTGCATAACGCATAATGCATAGTGCATAAGGGAATCGACCAATCGAAATTCTTCTTTTCCATGGAATGGGAGAAAAGGAAAGATTCTGATTAGTTGATTCGCTTATGCACTATGCGTTATGCGTTATGCAAGAGTCTGTGCTGTGGCCTTTAGCTACTACATGGGCTAAGTTTCCATCGAGGGTTAGAGTTGGGTCAGAGTACAAGAACTGACCAATCACAGTCGAGTATTCCCCTGTCATAGTCGAATGACAGGGGAATGCTTGACTGTGGTTGGTCAGTTCTTGTACTCTGACCCAACTCTAACCCTCGGTGGAAACTTAGCCATGGTGAAAGAGATCCAGGTCTGCTCGACCTCAAGAACGAACTTCGTATGGTTCTGCGCAGATACCAATGCGGCCATTTAAACATTTGCATGACGGTAATTTTGAAGTAAAGCAGGGAGCACAGACTCTTGCATAATGCGTAACACATAAGGCATAAGAAATTCAACCAATCATAGTTCTTTATTTCATGGAAAAGAAGGAAATGAAGGATTTTTATTGGTTTATCTTCTTATGCATTATATGTTACGCGTTATGCAAGAGTCTGTGCTCTCCGCTTAATGGCCGCAGCACAGACTCTTGCATAATGCATAACGCATAGTGCATAAGCGAATCAACTAATCAGAATCTTTTCTTTCCTTCCATTCCATGAAAAAGAAGAATTTCGATTGGTCGATTCCCTTATGCACTATGCATTATGCGCTATGCAAGAGTCTGTGCTGCGGACATAACACGTCGAAGATTATGCACGAGAATTGCTTCCAATACCGACGAGATACCATTCAAGACTGTTGATTTTATGGAAGTTCGCGTCACTGTAAAAATTTAAGTTATTAAGAATAAGAAACTGATAATGTAATACTAATTTTATGTTTTATTAGTATCTTGACACAGCTGATGTGCACCTAATTCAAATAACCGCGGCAACATGGCGGATAAAATGTCTGACGGTAGTTATTAGAAAATGTTTGCCACGTATATGCTCAATAGCATACCCGGGTCACTGTTGTAAAGTTGGTCAAGTATTGTGTCCGGATCAGTCCGGATTTCTTCCATTATACATATCTGCACAACGAGAGCAAGTGAGAGACGCGGGACAGATTTTTTACAGATTTCAAGACCAATCTTGGGTCTTGAGAATCGATTCGTCGATTTAATTGGATCTTAAGAATCGATCTAGAAAATCGAGAATCGAAGATAAAAGAATCGATTTTCTACAAAATCGAATTGGATCGAACATCCCTACCAGCAATCCTAGGCGTGAGGAGGAGACAGTTGGAGGTGTTTTTCTCTGTTAATAAAAAAGTCGTGTGTCACATTCCATAGTTTTTCTCGAACGAGAATTTGCGCCAGGTACTGTCCAAGTAAGGAACCAAGTAATAAGAGTTTCTCTCAGATAAATAAACGTTACACTGATTTTATTTAGATTAACAAGAGGTTTAGTTAACCTTAAACATTTCATGTTGCTGACGTTTGATTTCTTTTTTTTTTTTCAAGATATACTTTATTTTTACATATTGTATTTTACATATGTATACCTTTATATCGTCCTCGTTGTTGTTTTAATTATCCCTATGTAGTCAGTAGAGATATTTTATAAACATAAATGATATTTTAGAAACATTTTATTTTTTGACAAGTATATATATATATATATATACATGAGTCTTGATTTCCTTTCAATGTTTTTCAGACAATGGATGCATTTGGCGACAATTTTGTCAACGAACCTGATGTAGATCCAGCTGCAGAGTTCTTGGCAAGGGAGCAGGATCAGTTAGCTGGTTTAGAAGATGACATTACACCGATGGCTGTAACTCTGGCTGCAGCAGGTGCAGGTCAAACTGAAGGTAAACAGAAGTATATATATGTATATAAATAAAAAAATATTTTTAAAATTTAGATACATATTGTTCATTTTGTATTGTATGCATTTGAGTCAAACTGATTCGTTTGTATTATACACATCCATATAGCACAGACTTCCAAGGGATGGCCTAAAGATAACCAAAGGATATCCCTATATCTTTTGAATATCTTAAGGATATTCTTTGGATGTCTTTCGGATAAAGTATGCTATACGGGTGCAACTACAAATATTGTAAACATAAATAATATTTTATAGATGAACTATCTGGAAAATTTGGAAATTTAAAAGTTGGTCCAGGAGGCGATGCTGAAGGCAGTTTTGAAATAGTAGATACCATTGGGCAGTCTGTAGAAGGACAAGCACCGGTATCATCAGGTATGAAATTATTTTATAACATAATAATTTTAGGCACGACCGTATGTATGAATACATCAAATACGAATAATAACAAATAAAGAATAATAAAAATTATAATAATTTTAGGCACGATCGTATGTATGAATACATCAAATACGATAAAGGAAGCCATGATGATATATTATTCTGAAACATCTAACTTTGACCGATCATGGCTTTCTTTATCGTATTTGATATATTCATACATACGGTCGTGCCTAAAATTATTATAATTTTTATTATTCTTTATTTGTTATTATTCGTATTTGATTATTCTTTATAACATCTCTATCTTAAAAAGAGTTATGGCTATAATACACAAAACGCAGATATAGTATAGATATAGTTTAGATATATATAGCATAGAACAATAATATGCAAACGAAATTTTCCTCTGGAAGTTTGCTCGTAAATACTTCGTTTAGGAAATATTGCTTTTCTTAAGTTATGGAATCATAGGAATAAGTAGTATTAAAATAATCTAGGTTTATCTCTATTGCTTAAAGGCTTGTGTCCACGATGCTAGAAATCCGTCCGAGTTCTCGATCCAAGTCCTGAAATAGAAATAGTTGTACTTTGATGACTGTAGATAGCGTTAACACAATAGGATATATGTAAGCGACATACGTAATCCTGTTGTATTGGATCAGAAAATCAATGGCTGCGTTCAGCAGACTCAACAGTTTTGCAACCGTTTTATGATTGTCTGCTGAGATAGGACCATTCTTCTAAAAGTATGATCCAATTAGCGCGAAGGAAACTTCCAACAGTTGCAAAATAAACGTTCAGCAGAGAAAGCAGCTTTGCAACTGCTGTAAAATTCTTCAATACGATTGGTTCTTGCTTTTGGTTCCTTACAGATCTAAACGTATAAACCAATCATGATGGCATGCTAAACGCAGCCATTGTGCGCTGATGTACGACAACAATTAATACACGTTTTCGTAATTTATATGATATAAATCTCGAAGGATCGTTTGTACGGACATGCTTTCCTTTACATACTTTCCTTTTTTCAACGGATTTACTTAATAATTACATTGATTGGAGACGCGGCCATTCTCTAACTGAAGAAAAAGCGTAATTTATATCAACATTGGTATAGAATTTACAAATGAAATTCTAATTTTTTAAATACATTGAAATAAAAATAATATTTTGAAATAAATATA
>NW_017256448.1:44358-58989 GCF_001594055.1 Mycetomoellerius zeteki
CCGCGGGGTTTCGTCTTGGTCCCCACTACTGGACTCATCAGTAAGGCAATGTAGTGGGACCTGCCTTAGACGCCCGAGAAAATATTAGATCGAGGTCTTATTTAAACGGAATTCGTGTAACTGGGGTGCTTACGAGAATCCGCGTGAGACTCGTGAGACCTCTAGTGGCGAGTCGCCACAACAATAATCAAAATAATTATGAATAGAAGATATAGGGATGTTTCGTTCAAAATGATGGCCTTCAGTCTTGAGACAATAGCTTTATGAATTTTTATATATTTTTATGTATATAGAACCAGTGCCTCCTCCACCAGTTAAGGAAGAACCTGAAAAGATTAAAAAGTGGAGGGAAGAACAAAAAGCACGTCTTGAAGAAAAAGGTAACGCAATTTTATTATAAAAATATTTTAGAGGAACAGTATGATTAATAAGTGTGTAAATTTTTTAGATACAGAAGAGGAAAAAAAGAAGGAGGAATGGAGAGAAGCTGCAAAGAAAGAATTAGAAGAATGGTATAAACATCATGCAGAAGCTATTAATAAAACGAAGACTACTAACAGGTAATTTCACTAATCTTTTATATTCTTTCTTGTTATACATCTTTATTTCGTAAAAAATTGACAATCTAAAAACTAAATTATCTGAATTAAAGTAACTGAACTAAATTGTGATGACTAATTAGAATATTTTATGACTGTCTATTAAACATTTAACAAGGCTTATACCCCTAATAACAATATAATATTTACATTTAAAAAAATGGCGTAAATATTGAAAATGCAAAATATTGTTAAGAAATATAATAAATGTTGGACTAAATTATTATATCATTTGACTTATAATTAGTCAAATACAAATAATATGGATAATTAGTCCATTATTATGCTATGTATAGATTTTTGAAGTTTTTAATTGTTATTTCCATTTCGCTTCTTAGGGAGTCAGCCAAGTAAGTTAAAATATCTTTATATGCATGAAAATATACATTGCATTACAATTTATGTGTTATTGTAACACAATTTGCTTCGCAAACTCTGAGACTAGGGCTGTGTTCACTTTTGGTGCTCACTCGTTGTAAGCTTTATTCTATTTTTCTTATTCATTACATGCAGAGGGATAGAATAAAGCTTACAGCAAGTGAATGCCCAAAACAAACATAGCACCAGTCTCATAATATCCAAACTGAATGCAACCTATATCGCCTATTGAATGTGAATCAGGTATATAAACTGCAGTTCTCTCCCTCCTCCTTCCCTATCTATCTCCTCTCTCCCTCATACACTTACCACATATCATGATATCGCTTCTTGATAAATCACTTCGAGGTAGCACTAAATGACATTGCTTAATAAGTTATATTCTCAAAAGAGTATAAATATTTTATAATATCCATAAACTGATTAATTTAAATGCACTTTATTTCTTGAATGCTGTTAATGATGAATTGCCCATATTGTCTTTCATACTAAAACTATTTCTATAAGTTGAAAGAAAGAAAAGCTTATTAATTAAGCATTATTTGCTTATGCACAATACGAATACTATAAAGAACTGTGATTGTATAACTCTTACATCAAGTCTAATAGCTACAAATTACACTTGTGTCCATAATATCGCATAATAATATCAAACTACAAATTATTTTTTTTAAATCTTTTTCTCAAGGCTCTGAGATATATTAATGAAATAGAAATATCATTTAATTTCTCATTTCTTTACATTACTAACTGATATACAATGCATGATTTGGCATTGATTTAATACATATTTCTTCACGAATAGGAATGCGGAAAAGCAATTTGTCGCCGAGGCAGATGAGGTTGAACCAGGCACTGAGTGGGAGCGCATCGCCAAGCTTTGCGAATTCAATCCAAAATCGTCCCGCACTTCCAAGGACGTTTCCAGGATGCGTTCGATCATTTTGCAATTAAAACAGACACCGCCCACTCCTATTAACGCTTGATTACATTAAACAAGTTATCGTCACAATTAAATCTTGAGAATATGATTACGATAAATAACAATAAAAACTATGATTAAAAAAATATATATCTATATAAAAAATATATAATATAAAATATATATAATAGCGTCGTGATTACGACGCTATTAACAAAAGCAAAATTCACCACATGTTCTGTTAAATAAGTAATATTATTATATATAATAAAAGTTATTAATAATAAATACATTATAAAGTATGAGTAAAAAATATGCATTTTTTTGCGTAAGGTCTGACGGAGACAAAACTCAAGGAAATCGAATGTATTTTTTAATAATGAGTATTTATTATAATTATAGACAATGAACAATAAAAAGAAGTTATGCTAATTTTAAAAACTTGAGCATGAAGGCTTCTAGTTACGAGTCTCTGTAAAAATGTCTCAAAATATATCTTTCTCTTATCTTACCTCAAATATATTTTCGATTTGCTTATCCAATAACATTGTGCAAAAAAAGGTTTATATTTAGAGACACAGTAGTGTCTCGGCGTTATATATTTTATGCGACATTAACACAGTTTAAAAGTTTTTGAGGTCAGAGAGTTGCGTCAACATTAATTAGCTAACTTCAGGTAAATTAGTTTTTTTTTTTTGGATTTGTAAGAAACAATCCAACCGTTAATCTAAAATTTGGCAATTCAGACTCTTGAGATTATACTGTTCAACGAGAGTTTTACCATTCTTTGCGCATAGAAGGCGGCATAGCGGACAAAGTGTAGATGTACCTTGTATCATATATGTAAACACATCACACTCGAGTCCAGGCTTAGAAAATTGTGCGGGTGAAATAATCTCGACGTCCTCACTTTGCCTACTATGCTGTCTCCTATGCGCGAAGAGTAAATCTATTGTTGAATACAATATAGATATTTAATTATTTGTAAATAGTTTTTTTCTGAGGGATGGCTTGTTGAATCTGTAAATTAGAAAAAAAGATTTATGTATTAGAGCATGAAACTGTGACATCATTATTAATAACAGATAAAGTACGATTCAAAAAAAAAAAAATAAAATTTAGTGCAATATATACCTGTATGGATCACGTTTCATAGCTAGCTGCATGTCGTGTCGCCAACGGTAGACATAAGGACACATATCAGGACAAATCGTAGATGAAAGTGCGGTGTAAACAGCATAATCTAATTTCGTTGGTGAAGACCTAAAGACATCAATAGTCATATGAAATATATTCGCCTTTTGTGTAAAAAATAATAAAAGAAAAATTTACCCTTCGATAAATATTAAAGGACCTTCTTCTGCATCTTCCATATTGTCATCAAAATCGTCTTGAACAAGTTCTGGCGAGGATGGAGGTGTAAAAAATTCTAAGCTATCTGAAAGATAAAAGATAAACAGTTAACATTAATTTGATTATAATAAAATTGATTAAAAAAGGATTTAGACACAATGAAAGGAATAAGGAATAAAGATTTTAACCTACCAGAAACCGAATATACCGGAATGCACGGATAGGATGAAATCTGTTATTCCTTGTTCCTTATTCCTTTCATTGTATCTGAGTCCTAGGATATCATAATTTCACAGAGGAGAAAAAAGATATGGATATAAGATTTAGAAAAATTAGATTCTATAGAGAAACTAAACACGTGAGATACCTGTATCTTCTTCAGTATCATCAATTTCAGTAGTTAATGAGCACTTGTTTAATTTATCACAAACGTATTGTATGTCGTTGGCATCTATTTTTTTTGGCGTCTGTTGGCAACTTACTGGTTCACCTTTGTAATTTGCTAGCGCATAATCATTATTAATCTGATTTATCTATTAAAAAATACAAACATTAGAAGAATTGATTAATGTAAAAGCATATTATTGGATATGTTTTTATACCGTCAAGTGAAATAAATGTTCCTTAAATCTTTGCTCCAAATATCTTTCAAGTTTTGTTAATCCATCGTCACTCCGAAAATCAACAAAATCTTTCAAAAACGGCCAATACTCCTTCCAAAGCACTTGATATTCTTCAGCAAGATCTCTAGAAAATATATATCAAAAGAAATCAGATTATTAAAAAAGGAAGAGGAACCGCTTGTATTTGTAAAGTAAAACACAACATTATAAAAATAATCGGGCTAAGATACGAGTAAGATTGAAATGTATAAATGAAAACTAATTTTTTTTAATAAATATGAAACATAAACAATGAAACGTTTCGATCTTACGTAGTCTTTATCAGCCAATCTCTTGAAAAGTATTGGAAAGTAATATAAGAAAGAATTTTAAACACGCGAATAGTAAGTAACAAAATATTACTCTTACGATGTATTATACAATTTAATATTTAAATTTAATATTAAATTATTAATTATATGAAATTGAGCCTATAAATAATAGAGGTATAGTAATTTATCGAAGGTACAATTAATTAACTACAAGACATTGATTAGAGACTGACAGGTTTCCTGATTTTACAAGCATCTATTGTGATTACCTTAAACGCCAACAGCTAGTAAGTTATTATACTATATATTATTTTATTAATGCTACTTTATTATCAATACTTTATACTATACTATGTACTTATACTATACATCATTATTAATTGTTCATCTCAATGGCTGATGAAAACCAAATAAGATCGAAACGTTCCGTTATTAAACATTTCCGTCTTTTATATTTATTAATCATTTTATATTCACATCTCAATCTTGCTCATGGTCTGATTATTCTTTTTATTAATTTATATTGTGAACACACAGATTTTGAAACCAGATTATTTTTTTATTACTTTTATTTGAATAAATAAAGTATAAAAGATAGTATGGAAATATAATTTATTTATCTAATTTTGATGACCTACACATTGAGTATAACATAATAAGAATAAATTATCTTAATTGTAACAATTGCAATTTTTATATTTCTGAATATTTTAAAATATCTAACATACATATATACATATTGCAAATATATTAATATCATCAGTTAATATATAGTAACAAATTTTATATGTAATAATTAATTTTAAATAAATTTTGGATTTAATGTATACATACCTTCCAACACGTTCCAACCCTTTTTCTGTATCTTGCAACCTTAGGACTATACTAGGACTATTTATAATACCAGGTGCGTCGCCTTGTCCCCTTTTGGGAGTAACACGTGGTGGCGTTTTCCACTTTTTTCGAAATTCTACTGCCTGCGTTTTAGTCATTGGACCGGCAAATGCTCTTACTTCTACATGAGGACTGATAGGATCTTTATTCAAATTCTGAAAATAGTAAAAATAGTAAAAATAAAAATAATAAAAATTGGATTCTTTATAAGACTAGTATATCCATGTTCTTTTTCCAAAATTTTGCTCATGCAAACATATACTTACAAGCGGATTATTCGGCGAGAACGGTTCTCCGATGATAGGTGGACATGCATTACCTTCCGTTCTTAATACAGGTACATAGAATTGATCATCTAGCAGCATACGTATCTCGCGCTTTAGAGCTTCATCTTCCTCGCATTTTCTGTTGCATATTATCTAAAATCAGAAGCTTATATATAGGATGTCTCCAAGAACGATGATCTTAACTTTGCAAAGATCGCAAATTATAACACTAAATAAAGAATTTATTTAAAACGTACGTCTTTAGGCATCTGTTGATACTTGTTTTTCAAAGTTTTAATGCACTGGGAATAGGAAACAAGAACCCGAACTACATCTTTAAAGCCAAATTTAACAGCAAAATGTAACGGGGTCTCATTGAGTCCTTTGTCTGGTGTATTTAAATATAAATCTTGCATAATTTGTTCAAGATTCAGGTATGTTTTACATTTATCTTCCCCATAATGCTGCATAAATTTGGCATCCCCAACAGTATTTAATAAGAATTCACACATTTTTGGTTTGTCTTTTTTCGCCGCTATATGTAAAGCATTATATCGAGAGCCCATCTAAAAATATAAGTGTTTTCTATATTAAAATATATATAATATATATTATTTTATATTAAAATATTTATATGTTTGTTGCATAAATATGCATTAATTCTGATAAAATTATAATTTCATTTTGTGGCAAATATATTTTTTGTCATGGTATAATTTTACATTAGAATTTTGATACAATGATGCAATAACAATACAAATCAATAGAAATATTGATTAAATGTAAAAATATAATTCTATACCTATTTGCATATACAAATAAAAGTATTTATACTCTTGATATTCAAACATTAAGATAAAAAACTAAGATAATAAAGTATAAAGAAATATGGTTATAAGTTATATATTTACCTGCAAAATGGCAGGCTTATCTCCACTACTGATTAGATATCTCGGATTTTCCCATACAATATTCTTCACAGCCTTCACATCCCCATTTTCAATTAATCTTTTAAAAGCTATTAAATCCTGCGTATTCGGTGCCTTAAAATTACTGGATTGTTCTTGCGCTACAGCAACTGTCCCGGGATGATTGCAAGAAGATTGTTTGTATCCAGTTCTTGCATATGCTACAGCATCAGAACGATTTTTAAAACTTTTCAAACGACCTTTTTTATATGTATTTATCACTTTTAAGGCAGCCTGCATCTCGAGATAAACGTGAAGAGTTTCTGTAAGAAAGAATCATAATATTAATAACGGTAACAATAATAGTAATAATTAATTTGTCCTATGATTTCACCACTGCATCTTCTTTCTATAGAATTGGCATGATTAAAATCCAAAAGACTTATACCCAATGTCTATTTAATAAATAACATCTATAAAAATAGTGAAACATGTATCAAATGAATAACCATGCATTTTGCCAATCTTCAAATTTACCAATTTGACGAACAGGATGCAATAGGACTTTACTATAACTTTATATTTGAGATAGGGACAATTAATGGGGGTGTAAATATATTGAAAAGGACCTCAACCAAAGGTCGAAACGTCTACTTGTGTACTATATTGTACATCCATATAAATATTAATTTTCACATTAAAATCTAGTGTTGGCTCATAAAGGCTTTGTTGAGAGTGTTGTTCGACTCAATCTGATGAACCTTGACGAATACTTGTATCTATAAAAATAATTAGTGACTCGACGTTTGTCGATTAGTTACCTTCTCCATCTGATTGGTCTTTGTATTCCAGTGGAATGTACACGGCATGGTATAACGTCTCAACCGGCAGGTTAGGTTGCAAATCGCATACGTTCTCGCCCTCGTTCGTCGTATTCGCCTTTTCCTCAGTATTCTCTTTGGCGTTTAGTAGATTAACGACGGACTCGCGAGACTCTGGTGTCATGGTAAATCTGATTATTTCGATACTTCCTGCACCGATCACATGTTCATCGAAGATGACACTTGCCGCAAAACAAAGCGTCGGAATAGTCAATTATTAGCGATAGCACTTCGTTCAATTCGTTAAAACTACAGTAACTTCTTCGTGAGAAAAACCATAAGGAAAAAAATCACACTACAGCAGTAATTTTTTTTTAGAGAATAGTTTCCGCAATTTAACGAAAAAGAAGATATGTATGTACATACGTACAAGAAGTAACAGACGTCTTTGCTATTTAATAGAAATCGAACGATGGTCGAACAACGACGTCCGGTTCAACGTAGAACTGGTACAAATAATCGATGAATCGATGTTCGAGTTTTTTCAATGAAAAATTGATGAATTTCCGTACAGAATAGAACCTTACTTCTAGGGATTCTTCTAATGAAAATGTTGCGAGCACCAAAATGGAACGTGTCCTTTGAGCCAAGCATCCCTATTGGTCGCTTGAGATATTACTTCGTCAAACATTATCATCGAATTGTCGCTTAGGCCGCCTTTCTCGTTACTTTATTTTGTCGAATATTACGGTCGATGAGTCTGGGCTTATTGCCGTAATATCGCTGTGTCCTGCATTCTGAAAAAAATTAGCCTTGGAAAGCGTTTCGCGTTGCTGAGACCGTGTTTTCAAAAGTCACGTGACACGTGCGTCGTGCTCATTGGCTATCTCCTCAGGCGAGACCATTTTGGTTTTGCCTATCAGGATATCTTTATCACTGTTTTATTACGCTGTTCTCGGACTTCGGAGTGATGTCTAACTCATTTGCTTTTGGACGTTGTAGCTTGACATAGTTGGTTTCTGGTAATTGATATATTGGAGACGGTCGAGAAGGTAGTCGCCTAAAACGAGAAAGCGTTAAAAAAGAGGAAGCTATCGGCAGGTAAGAGATCCATTCTGTTTTATTTCGTTCAACAATTTGTAATAATTGCATGCTCTCGTTTGTGATTACACTTTGTGCGATCTATACAACAGGGCGAGGTATTCCCAACAGAGACACGCGTTTTGTCTAAAAAGTACCGCTACACCTCAGCATCGAGTTAAATAATGCAAGCGTGTTTAATTTTCGCTCGGTCTTGCTATTATGTAGTTTATAGTGAACCGAGTGAAACGACAAGGCGAAGGAGCCGATACGTCTATTGTAGGATTGTTAAAAGAGTACAAGAAAATTTCCAAATGAATCGCGACTGGCACGCCGAGACATTCTTACGTTTAAGCGCGAATATCGTGTTACACAAAGAAATAGTAGACGTTCAAGAAAAATGTAACGTGAGACAAGTTACGACATTTGAGATCTATGATAATCTCAGGAAAAGCATTAGAGACGTTTCTACCGTCGGAGATGATTAGAAATTATTTTAGTTACGTAAAAAAATGAGCGGTGAATGCCGGACGCCGCCAGGCGAATTTTGTTAATAAACAAATTACTGGCTACTGTTACGTTGCATAGCAACGAACAGTGATGGCTTGATATCAAAGCTGCGTTCCGTTTCACGCGTGATGCGCTTGATGCATCATAGGTGAAACGCAGCCTAAAAGTATGTAATTTTCGTAATAAATCATAAAGTTTTATAAAGCTTATCAAATCGTATTAGAGATTGAAAATTGCGAATTGGAGATTAGAATTCATTTGTTCAGAACGAAATAGGTTAAAATTACGTCGATTATGATTAAAAATTTTAATTTTTAGTCTTCAATTTTTGCAATCCTCGATCTCCAATGCCTGATCTGATACGTGTTTTAAAGAAGATTCTAAATCTCTATTGAAGTCTCGTTCCCCTATTTTATATAATTTTTTTATATATTTTTTGTAAAATTTTGTCTACTCTTTTACGTTTAGTTTCATGTTTGAGTCACATTTCACAAATGTGACCTGAGCCTTAATTTTTTGTGCGTACCATTATGCCATTGACCATTGTGTGATGTTTATGTGATACATGTCCGGACTTGTTGGAAGTGGTTTACCTTCCGGTTCTCGGATAACCTCTGTCGTAATGGAATTTCATGCGTCACGTAACGTTAAGGCTAATACATAAGGTTCGTTTTTTTGTGGCTGAACACTTTTGGTACTTAAAGTAAAATGAGTATATCTTTGATATATGTCAGAAGTGAGAAAGAGAGTTCTAGTGCAGCCTAGGAACAGAAAAAAACAGATCAATGGGTGGGTTCAAGACGGCAAAGCGGCTAGGCACGCTTATGGCTCCTGCACACTGGACGCGGAAATGCTTACCACGTGGCAAAATGCGACGCGGTAACCAATGAACATGTTAGGAGCTGTAAGCTTATTGGCTACCGCGTCACATTTTGCCGCGCGGTAAGCGTTTCCGCGTCCAGTCTGCAGAAGCTATTAGTCCGGATCTACAATAGGTGTTTTAAGACTTAAGCTGTAAGAAACTGACCAATTACCCCGGATTTACAATAGAGTTCTAAGCCTTAAGCCATAAGAAATCGACGAATCGTAGTCGATTATTCTCCTCGAATTTGAATGTAATTAGTCAAATTCTTACTGCTTATGACTTAAAACACCTATTGTAGATCCGGACTTACAGTCGAATCCGAGGGGAATAATCGATTGTGATTCGCCCATTTCTTATGGCTTAAGGCTTAAAACTCTATTGTAGATCCGGGGTTACCGAGCGATTGAATATGATTGGTTGGATCTATAAGTAACAACCAATTATGCACAGAGAGAAAAATGTTTGGTATTTGTAACTATAATTATATATTACTATAATTATGATTATTACTGCTATAATAATAACAGTAACTATATATATAGTTCCAGCAACAAATGTTATAATTGGCAACCTAAAATGACTATAATTATAGTTGTTATAACCATAAAATAGTTGAAATTACCATAAAAATGGTTCAAGTGACTATAATTAACTATAATTAACCATAAAAAATATGGTTGTCCCAAAATATAACTATAAAATTATAGTCACTTGAACCATTTTTATGGTAATTTCAACTATTTTATGGTTATAACAACTATAATTATAGTCATTTTAGGTTGCCAATTATAACATTTGTTGCTGGAACTATATATATAGTTACTGTTATTATTATTATAACAGTAATAATCATAATTATAGTAATATATAATTATAGTTACAAATACCAAACATTTTTCTCTCTGTGTGTTCATTTGCTTGGCGAGCATGATAATCGCTTTGTTCAACTTGAACGCGCCCAATAATTACTTTTACAAGCCTGTTAATATAAGAGGGCTGCAAGCTATAAACCATGAGAAATTAACCAGCCTTAAGGTCGCAATACAGACTCCTCATAACGCATAGGACATAAGAAATTCAATCAATCATAGTTCTTTATTTCATGGAAAGGAAGGAAACGAAGGATTTGATTGGTTTATTTTCTTATGCATTACGTGTTATGTATTATGCAAGAGTCTGTGCTCCTCGCTTAGCACATAAGCGAATCAACTAATCAGAATCTTTCGTTTCCTTCCATTTCATGGAAAAGAATTTCGATTGGTTGATTCCCTTACGCCCTACGCGTTATGCAAGAGTCTGTGCTGCGGCCATAAAATAGGGAGCACAGATTCTTGCATAACGCATGGTGTATAAACGAATCAACTAATCAGAATGTTTCCTTTCCTCCTATTCCATGGAAAAGAAGAATTTTGATTGGTTGATTCCCTCACTCAGAGAAAAAAATCATATCAGTAACTATAAATTTGTAGTGAAATAGCGCCTCAACTATATACATATTATTAAATTCTAATAAGAATACTAGATTAAGTGAACTAAGAAACTATAGTACATTAACCATATAAACAATTTATAAATGGTTAATATTACTATATTTTCTTAGTTCACTTAATTTACTTATTGTTCTTATTAAAGCTTTATAATACATAGTTACAAATTTGTGTATGCATTTCTTATTTATTTTTGTCTTCCAAGTTTGAAACCAACGCTGCGCCTTTTATTGTAAACGAGTGGTTTCCTTCTTAGAGGAGAAACTGAACTCCGCTACGTCCCTCTGGTGACAAAGCCGCGTACTACTCGTACTGAGCGACCCTTTAAAAAATTTTGTCCAAACTAGAAAAATGTAATTGTTATATCTATTTGCATGAAGTCCAAGTAACTACTAAATGTAGTTGAGTCACTACTTCATTACCAATTAATAGTGCATACAATTTGTTACCGTGACTATATTTTTATAATATTCAGCACTACTTTAGTTTCTATTACTTTGTAAAACTAGTTACAGGTACTTCAATTGCAAAAGTTGCCAAATTTATAGTTGCTGGAACTATTTTGTTTTCTCTCAGTGCTTATGCACTATGCATTATACGTTATGTAAGACCGGAATCAGACTACGCATTGAAGATTGAGGTTGAAGATTGAAATTTGATCAATAAGGACAAAGAAATTTTAGCTCCTTTCGTTTCGATTGGTCAAATTTGAATTTTTCAATCTTCAATCTCAATCTTCAGCGTAGTCTGATTCCGGCCTAAGGGCCATAGCACACAAAAAAACTTAAGCAATAAAACGTAAGCAGTAAGCGAATTGACCAATCACAGTAGAGTCCTTAAGGCCATAACATAAGCAGTAGCGAATCCAACATGTTGATTTCCTTACTGCTTACGTTTTACTGCCTTAAGTTTTTTGTGTGCCAGGGCCTTAAGTCCGGATCTACAATAGATGTTTTAAGACTTAAGCCGTAAGAAACTGACCAATTACAGTCGAATCCGAGGGGAATAATCGATTGTGATTCGTCCATTTCTTATGATTTAAGGCTTAAAACCTTATTGTAGATCCGGGGGAGCACAGACTCTTGCATAACGCATAACACGTAATACATAAGAAAATGTACCAATCAAAGTCCTTCGTTTCCTTCCTTTCCATGAAATAAAGAACTCTGATTGGATGAATTTCTTATGCCTTATGTGTTATGCGTTATGCAAGAGTCTGTGCTTCCCGCTTAAGAGTGTGCTGCGACCATAAGACTGTAAGACATATCGGGAATAAACTGATTTTCCAGTATAATAGGACACAGAATAAGTCCGTAAACAAACAAGAGAATAGAACGTACCCAGATGACAAAAAGTGTCTAAAATCTGGTCGTAAAACGTTTTTGCGTCTAAAAGACGACTTAAGGACGTCTTATGTCACAATTTTACAAACTTTGTGTTGAATAGGAAATGGATTTTAACTATTCACTTACTTTATGCCTTATATTGGAAAATCAACTTAGGATCTAACACAATGATGACCGTAACTGAGTCATAGCACGTAATTCAGAATTTGGAGTGGAAAAAAAAACAGATCTATTAGCTTTAAGAGAAAAGACCAAGAAATTTCTACTAGTCGGGGATATGTTCGGATTTCTACCCGGGTTCGAATGCTTCCCGGATGTTGTGCCATCCTTGTTTACTGTTTGATAAACAAGAATGGAGTGACATCTGTTTGGCTCGGGTAGGAATCTGTAGCACAATAGGAGATAATCCCCTCTCCCCAAACAAAATTTCTTGAGCTACTACCTGAGCCAGATCAAAATTGAAGAAGTTCCTATGCAGTTTCATCAAGAACACTGTCAAAAAGCATCGAAATTGTTGATATTATAATCCGAAAATTAAAAGCGATATTCAACGTTCAACGTAACTTGGTAAAAAATTGTAAAATATATTTAATTTCAAATATATATATTTATTAACATTTTATGTATACATGTATCATGTAGAATATACATATAAAATGTGACCAGATATCCCGCGCTCCCAGATTATCCCGCCACAACATCTGTCTCGCTAAATATAAATATCAAACTGAGAATAATTGTATTATTTTTTCAAAAAATTGCTATTGTGATTATCTTTATATCCCTATATATTCTCCTTTTCTCCCTAAACATAAAGTTGTCCCATTTTGAATCTGAAAATATAGGACACGATACTACCGCGTTCCGTCATCACTAAAATTTATATAGTTCAAGTATACTATAGATTTTCACTACTTGCAGTGAACGGAACGCAACACGTGTGTATTAATAATATTGTGCATTATGTCAATCTTAATAGGTATTTAACATAATACACATAAACATTATTTCTTAAAACATTTTTTAACCTTCAAACTTTTTGTTGAATATTTTTTTCTTAATTTTTTTGTAGAGATTGGACGTTTGTTCTGTTTTCTCTTCCTGTCGATATTATTTATTAATTTTTTCAATATTTCAATCATTTAGATAAAAATGTCTCAGAGAGGAGCAGGAGGAAGAGGGAGAGCAAGTCGTGGACGAGCAATACAAAAACAGACAAGTTCTACGCACCAGCAGGAACAGCAGCAACTTCCACATGCTCAAGCATCAACGAGCATTGGAACTGTTCGCAAACCAGGACAACCTGCTATACAATCGGTAACATAGAGGATAGATACTAAGTACTGTAAAAGATTTTAAGCAGTGATTTCTCATACAAATTTAAGACAAAAATTTCATATGTGATCATATATCCAAAATGTTTCAAAGATACAAAGCGTTTAAGGAAAAATTTCATTTTTTCCAAAAATTTTGAAAACTACTCGCCGAAAATCACAAAAGCAGTATACACTCTTGAAAAAATTAATTTATCGTTAATTTGCGTATTTGTTGAATGTTGTATGACTTTTTTTACCAAATTATTCAACATTAAAGCAAAAATACATCTTTTTTACTTTGTTCACTGAAGCACTTGATATTTAAAAAAAGAAATAAAATTAGTTAAAAAACAAATAGAAAGATCTAAATTTCCTGTTTACAGTGCATCTATAATGTATTACACATGATACATAAAGCGTAAATCTGATCGTGAAACCCACAAAATGCGTGACGGGCCTGCTACAATAGAATCAAGCGAATGTTGTTTACCCAAAGTTGTTGCTTCAAATACGAAAGATGTAAATTGCATTTAGATCATAATTATAGTTTTAAAAAAGCCGCTTTTTTCAAATTGCTGGAAAAAAAACCGGAAAAATTTCGATTTTTTCCGAAAAATTGGTTTTTTTTTTTTTTGAAAAAATTGTTTTTGCTATGTAAAAGACATAAGTAACTTCTAAATTCTTTTATAGAGTTAATGCGATCTATGAAATTATGTAGCATTATTTTTATTAAAATTTTTTAGTTATCCTTCTATTTTTATAGTAAAACCTAATCTAACCTTTCTTTAGTATGTTACATGGCAAAGTTTAAGTAGATAGATTTTTAACTCTTGTTTGCCACACCTCGGTCTAATGAACTTCTGAAGTGTCTCTTTGTAGTTTATTTTTTTTCAAATATTTTGTTACGAATTCAGTTTAAATCCAAATTATTTTCTAGACCTACTATTATTAT
>NW_017256448.1:59005-81909 GCF_001594055.1 Mycetomoellerius zeteki
CTATTATCATATAAACATGATGTTTAGACTCTATATTTTTAATTCTTACATTAATGGTGCAATAGTGTATGTTTTGTATATTTTATTGAATACATTATGCAACCTCAATCTTTTATACAATTTCAAAATTTCTGTTAACTTATACCGCTGTGTATACCCCTATACGCAATTATTTTCTTTAAATAATCGGATCGCAATAAAGGATCGGAAAGAACAGAGAAGCAAACGTGGTAGGTTTTACAAGCATGCATGAATTTTTCCAAAATGAATTTGTTTAGCCTTGGGAAAAAAAACCGAAAAAATCCGCGAAAAAATTGGAAAAATTAGGTTTCTTTCCGATCCTTTAAAACTTTAATCGTAATGTTTTTAACGTTTCTCAGAAATATCAAATTGAATGATAACGTCAATCGTTTAATTTTTATCATTTAAGTGCAGTATACAAGCAAAAGTCTTTTTATATCGAAAAAATTATAAGAAAATTTTTTATTTTTAAAGGCAGAATAGGTAATCTCTTAATTTTTTGGCATAGTGTATATATACAACTAGATAATAATAACTATTACAATAATAACTTATTTCTTAATCTAAATTTTTTTTGTCAGAGTACTGGACGAGGTGTAATACAACGTGTTGGTGAAAAAGGTGACAGTGCAGCAATTGCACAAATAGGCAGAGGCCTGGAAAAACTTAGCATTCAACCTACTGGTACATAATTTTATTATATGATTTTTAGATTTATTCTATACAGTGCAAACATAATATGTAGAAATTTTTCCTATATTTTAATACAATTCTTTTTAGACGTAAAATTGGTAATAAAATTATGTAATAATTGTATATACACATAAGATTTTTATTTGGACTCTTCTTTATGTAATAAAAAGACATTGGTACATACATTTTTATGATTAAATAAGCATATTCTTTGTATAACACAATTTTAGATGTTTATGGCTTTATATACATTTTTATAATTGAAATATTTTAAAAATTTGTGTCGTTGTAGACATGTTCTTTTTTCGATATTAAATGAGGGACGAATTTTCCATGTAGCTGGTGGTAGTGGAGATGCCGGTGCTGGTGCAAGTGCAGGTGCAGGTACTAGTACTGGTACTGGTAATGGTACTTTAACTATTGTGGCATCTGGTAGAGGTGCAGCTCGCGGCAAAAGAATCTTACCTGCAGATATTTTTGTGACAAAACCGAACCATATAGAGAATAAAAAAGGTTAGTAATATATATAATGATGAACACAGAACGTCTCCATGTAAGCAATCATGCCTTTTTATCTCGTAAATTAACAGAGATAGACTTAAGTCGAAGTGAAACAAATGTATATTTGTTTCGAGGATTGAAACGTTTATTATATTGTTATATCAAATAAAAATATTATTACACATAACCAGCTTGTGTTAACTGTTATAAGCATTTTACATTTTTTAATTATTTTTCGATGTCTATTTTTTTGAGCATTCTGAATTTGATGTCAATATTACACAAAGTTTTTGTTTTATTTTACGAAAATTACATTTTTATTCATACTCTGATTTTCAGGTACATCTGGCATTCACAAAACGATAACAGTAAATTACTTCAAATTACTTAAATTGACTAATTGGGCTCTTTGTCAGTATCATGTTGATTTTTCGCCTGAAGAAGATCGCACTATTGTGCGTAAAGCTTTACTCAAAGTACATCAAAAGAATATTGGTGCATATATCTTTGATGGCACTGTAATGTACACAAGTCGCCGATTATCTGATGTAAGTAGTAAAGACATAGATGATACAGTATTCATTTGTCGTTTATGTATCTTTTCAAGTGCTTAAATATAATCGAAATATTTTTTTTAGCGAATGGTATTTACTTCAACTCGACAATCGGATGAACAGCATATAACAATTACCGTTCGTCTTGTGGCTGATGTGTTAGTAGGAGATGCTCATTTCATCCAATTCTTTAACATAATTATGAGAAAATGTTACGAGGGCTTAAATCTAAAATTGGTCGGTCGTAATTATTTTGATCCTGGGAGTAAAGTAAGTACATTTATAGATGCACTGTTGTGTTCAGAGAAAACTCGATGCTTACTAAATCAGGATTGGCGAAAACCCAGTTTTTTCCAGAAAAATCTAAATTTTGGGGATTTTTGTGAGTTTCTGTGGGTTTTTGTGGTTTGTGGGGTTTTGTGGGTTTTTGTTCTAGGACTCTCGTACAGCCATCTATTGTTTTAAAAGCGTAGTATCTGTTCGACCAAAACATAATTTCAAAAAGTCGTCCAACAGATAAGGTAAATGCCCAGTAGCCGGACGTTTAAACGTTAAGTTCTCATAAATAATACAATTTATAATATCAAAAGGTTTTTAATATAAATATTTCTATTCGTTTGAAAACTCAAAACTCCTTTAAGCAAGGAGAAATTATGTGAACTCACTTATAACAATTATTAATTAAAATATTTAAATAAATAATAGAATGCGTCAATGTACCAGTGGTCAGACAAACTGGTCGGACACAGACATAATTGTCCCAGTGTCCGACCATAATTGGAAAATTAGTATGCTGATGGAAAATAATAATATAGATAGATGTTTAATGACAAAAGACAACTAATTCAAATTGATCTTTAAGTTAAAAAAGCATTTGAGATTAATATTAATTTAAATAAATAAAGTTTTGTGTAACTGTCCAGACATAGATACTGTCCGATCCCAGTGATTGGACATGTACTTATGTTCATTTACATAACACTTTATTTATTTAAGTTAATATTAGTCTCAAATATGCTTTTTAAAACACAATATTATAATTTAATTGTAATCTTTAAATGCAATTAAATTGTAATACTGTAATTAAAAAAGCATTTGAGATTAATAATAATAAATTTTGTATGTATACGGACATACCCAGTGAGAAATGACAATGGAATCTATGTCGATTCAATGATTTCGACGTCGAGTCGACATCGATTTGACGTCGATTCCATTGTCATTTCTCACTGGGTAGGTACATGTCCGGACATTGGGACGTTTACCTTTCTACTAGGATTTAGGATCAGCATTTTATTAATATCATTTATGTTAAGCAATTATTGCAACAGGTTTCCAATTAGTTTATAGATAAAAACCTAGTTTAATTCTTAATGTATGTTGTAATAAACTAGTTTATTTTTAAAGATCCAATAAACGTTATTCGCGTTTTTTGACCTATCTAACTACTAATTTTTGCTTAGTAATCTCGAGCTAGAAATTTTATACATTTCAATTTATTTGCACACAGGTCGTATAATGTATTCTAATAACTTTCCATTTAAATTTTATTATTTTAATTTTATTTACTAATATTTCGGTGATCATGAGGCTTTAATTTTGAAACGTTGGATTGATATTAATTGTAAATTTATAAAAGCCATATCACATTTTTAAAAATTATGTATTTCGAATAATGTTTTTCCATCATATTTTTCTAATAATTTCTTTCACAACTTACAATTTAAATATTATAAGGCGAATAAAAAATTAGATAAGATCCCAGATAACAAAAAGTGTCTAAAATCGGGTCATAAGACGTTTTTTGCCTCTAAAAGACGACTTAAAGACGTCTTATGTCATAATTTTAAACTGTGTTGTTTGGGATACTATATTATTCAAAGGAAAAAATTTTTTAATTAGAAATATTTGATTTAGAATCTATGTAATAATCTATGTAATAATCTTTGTAATGTTTATGTAATAATCTATGTAATTGTCTATGTAATAATATCTATGTAATAATCTATATAATTGTCATAGATCAATACATTCTCTTTTAATAGACAATTAATGTTTTTTCTTTTCATCTAATTTATCAAACATATTACCACAGTAAGTTTGGAATGATTTGGTAAAACATTATTCGATTTTCTTTGAAAACTTTCGAAAAAGACTGCTTTTTCGCGCCATCCAACGAAATAGTTCAATTCACTTGACAATAAGACGACGTTAAAGATTTATCAAATTTATATAATTTTATTTGTAATGTTAAATGTATTATGTTCAACTTGTGATATGACTTCATGTTTTTAATATCTTTAGTATCTTTCTTTCCAATGTTTAATTATAATTAAAACTAACATAAATGAATTGAAATATATAAAAATAAAATATCTAGCTCGAGATTGCTAAGCAAAAATTAGTAGTTAGAAAGATCAAAAAACACGAGCATTTTTTTTTAGTTTATTGAGTTTTTGTTTAAAAATGCGAAGGTATGTTAATACACAAAACAATGAAATTTGACATCTAAATTTTTGTAATTTGTACTTGGATTTTTGTATTTGGGTTTTGTAAATTGAGTTTTTTTGTGCCAACCCTGCACGAAATAATTGTTCTATCATGTTAATGTAGATTGTCTTGCCGGAACACAAATTAGAATTGTGGCCAGGATATTTATCATCTATTCGTCAACATGAACGAGATATTTTAATGTGTGTCGAGATATCGAATAAAATTATGAGATTGGAAACCTTGGGAGATATCCTAAATAACTTGTATCGAGAAGATAGTAGCAGATTCAGAGTAAGTTGCACTTCGTCTTAAAACTTCTTAGATTTTTGCTAGAATTTTATAAAAATAACTTTTTCGAGAAGATTAAAGTTTGTTACATTGTTATAGTTTCTTCATTGTAACTATACTTGAATTATACTTGAATTACAAGCGAGAAATCATGTGAGTTCTTTCTTACATTATACAAATATAATGTATTCTTATATAGTGAGGAAATAAGAACTTTAAAATTATCTATTGTTCTATTTTATTTTTTATTTTATTTTAATTATTTGTAATAATACTTTTATATTTTTTTTACATTGCGAAAACAAATAAATATGTGTGTATATGTGTCCTGCAGGAAAATTTCTGTAATACTGTAATCGGCACTATAGTTCTTACCGATTATAACAACAATACGTACCGCATTGAGGACGTAGATTTCTCGGCTACTCCTAGCAACTCATTTCCTTTGAGAAACGGCGAAAGTATAACATATATAGACTATTACAAAAAAAAGTATGATATCCAGATTCGAAATCGTAAACATCCAATGCTGGTAACGAGGTCCAGAACAAGGGATCGACAAGCTGGAGAGGGAGACCGTGTTTATTTGGTGCCTGAATTATGTCGTACAACAGGTGCATTATACTATTGTTTTATTGATAACTACCAACATTTATTACACAGCCACACAAAAAAAAATTTTTTTTCTGATCTTGGGGTCTGACCATGTTTACTATATGTTTTTTGGGTCGCTGAATCCGAATCCGAGGTCTATTTAACCCCATCACATCAGGATTTTGCCATAATGTAAGTCAACTCCAATAATCACATATGTCAGACTTTTATCTTGATAAGTACGTTATTTTAATTTATAACCGCATAACTCTGGTCATTGCACCTTTCTTTGCAACAATTTTTCTTTTGTCTCAAGCACCTGAAACATACTGTTGTGTCCTAAAAACACCTTCACCCGAAAAGTGTCTATTTTTACGTTTACTCATGTAATGTGAGTTATTCCGGTGAATTCCGGAATAACTCACATAATAACTCCGGAATAATGGAACATTCCGGTGAATTCTTAGGCTACATGATGTACAAAACCCGATCGTGCAACCACCCCGCGGTGTACATCGGGTAACGCCAATGCCGACGATACAATGTTTGAAAAACTCACATTACATGAGTAAACGTAAAAATAGACTTTCGGGTGAAGGTGTTTCTAGGACACAACAGTATGTTTCAGGTGTTTGAGACAAAAGAAAAATTGTTGCAAAGAAAGGTGCAATGATCAGAGTTATGCGGTTATAAATTAAAATAACGTACTTATCAAGATAAAAGTCTGACATACGTGATTATTGGAGTTGACTTACATTATGGCAAAATCCTGATGTGATGGGGTTAAATAGACCTCGGATTCGGATTCAGCGACCCAAAAAACATACAGTAAATATGGTCAGACCCAAGATCAGAAAAAAAATTTTTTTTTGTGTGGCTGTGTTATTTTTTCATTATTTCTTTTATTATACTTCGTCTTTGAATTTAATGGTAAAGAAATATTTATATATTTATGTGAAATAAAGTTTATTTATATTATTCCTAATGTGATGCCGTTGTTTATTTGCAGGTTTGACTGATTCTATGAGAGAAAATTACAAACTCATGTCAAGTTTAGCTGTTGAGACACGTCTTCAACCTGGAAAGCGTATTGAGAAATTATTAAGATTTAATAACAGGCTTCTTGGAGAACGTGCCATCGTGCAAGAATTATCCGAATGGAATTTACAGCTAGATGACAAGTTGCTCCAAATTCCTGCGCGGCAGTTACTTAATGAGAAAATCTATTTCGGCGGAGACATATTTGCCAATACCGAACAAGGTGATTGGACGAGAGCTATGATGAATAAAAAATGTGTCATTTCTCCAAGATTGAAAGAGTGGGTCTTTGTGATTTCGGAAAGGGATAGATCTCTCGAACAGGTATTACAGATCTTTATTAATTACTGTTACGAATCACTAAATATAAATATATAGATAAATTTACATACACATGTATTTATATATAACATATATATATACACACATATATATATATATATACACATACAAGGTGACCCATTTTAATCTATGACCCCAAATATTTCCCTTCCCTTGCATTTTATAAGAAAATGTTTCAAACAAAAATTGTATGGTTTCAAGAGGGCCATAAAATGGTATCATTGGTTTGACCTTGAATAGTTGCTTAAAAGTCACATGAAGGTCACCTTCAATTTCTTAAATAAAAAACCCACTATTTTTCATTACATATTCTTGTAGTTTACCTCAAAAGCTTTCCAAAACATTATAATAAAATATTTTTTCATTAAGTATTTTTCGAGTTATAAGGCTCGAAAGTTACAGTACAGCCGGCATTAGCATTACGCAAGTTGAACATAAAAATGAAAATAAGAGGTACAATCTGCAATGGCCTTGATCTTGATAAATGTTATCCAGGATACGATCCTGAACAATATTCAAGAGGTTTTAGCCGTCGGTCGGACAACTTGCGTAATGCTAATGCCGGCTGTACTGTAACTTTCGAGCCTTATAACTCGAAAAATACTTAATGAAAAAATATTTTATTATAATGTTTTGGAAAGCTTTCGAGGTAAACTACAAGAATATGTAATGAAAAATAGTGGGTTTTTTATTTAAGAAATTGAAGGTGACCTTTAAGCGACTATCCAAGGTCAAATCAATGGTATCATTTTATGGTCCTCTTGAAACTATACAACTTTTGTCTGAAACATTTTCTTGTAAAATGCAAGGGAACGGAAATATTTGGGGTGATAAATTAAAATGGGTCACCCTGTATATGTATATAACGTGTGTATAATATACCTATATTAGTGATGCACCGGATTGTAAAATTACCGGATATCGGATATCCGAAAAGAATGTAACATCGGATATCCGGGAGACAATTTTTCGAGTCGGATATCCAATATTTTCCAGATATCCGACCGGATTCCGGGACAATGTATTCTAAAAAAAAAGGAAAAAAAGGCTTGAATGAAAAAGGGAGCGAAAATGACTGCATTAATGGAGATAATAAATGTAGAGAAAAAAATTGTAATTTTGTAGTAAATATATAAGATGTTATGAGTATGCATACTTATTTATAGAACATTCATATAATAAAAAATGAACAATTTAATGATATAAAATTTCAACCGGATATATTCCCGGATACGAATGATATCTTTATTAAAGATCTCTATATATAATTTTAAATAATCTGTGCTATTATTACATATACATATAATTAAAAGGAATTTTGAAAACATTGGATCTTGTGTAAATCAATGTTATGTTTTCAATATTATGCACGATATTTCCAATACGTATTAAAATATTGAATAAATCTTGAATTTTTATTTTAATTGATATCTTATTTCAGGGTTTTATTTCGACTTTATTAAAAGTATCGGCAGGCATACAATTTCAAATGGATAAACCAAAATCCGAATATATCCGTGATGATAGACCAGGCACATATAACGAAAGACTGGAACAAATTCTCAGCAGATATGTACCACAGTTGATATTTTGCGCGGTATCAAACAATCGCAGCGATCGCTATTCTGCGATCAAGAAAAAATGCTGCATAGACCGGCCTGTCCCATCACAGGTTTGCTTGACGAGAACAATGACTCACAGAAACATCAAGTCTATTGCCACAAAAATAGCAATACAGATGAGTTGTAAATTGGGTGGGGCACCGTGGTACGTGGATATTCCGATGGAAGGGCTAATGATAATCGGATTCGATGTTTGCCATGATACAACGGCGAAGAACAAAGATTTCGGTGAGTATAAAATTCTCAAAGTTTTTTTACACAAAAAATGTCGAAATTGCAACATGTAATTTTATAATTTCTTAAATTGAATCTTAAAAATTTTAAATAAACTGTCGATTTTTGGTATCATGTTCTGACTTTGCGATTTCTTGACTTTTCTTGGATTAATTTTATTCGAAAAAAAATTTATGTAGAAAGAAATGATTAAGAAATGAAAATGAAATCTTTTTTTACATGTATAAGATACAGATAAAATATTATCGATTAAAATAAAAATTTAATATTTAATCAATACATATTTTAATATATATTTTAATGAATAATAATAATAATAAATAAGAATAATAATTAATAAGAATAGGAACGTAAATATAAAAATAAAGGCACTTTTATGCAACCTTTTATCTTTTACATTCAAAAATAAAAAATAATTCAGTTATTTTTTCTACGTATCTATGCACATCGTTAATGTCGAATTTGCCATTGCAGGTGCTACAGTAGCGACTTTGAATAGACGCATGACACAATACTTTAGCGCGGTAAACGCGCACGAAACCGGTGAGGAATTGTCCAGTGATCTTTCTGACAATATTTGCAAATCTGTACAAGCGTACTACGCGCTAAACAAAACTCTGCCGGGGCGCATTGTGATTTATCGCGACGGCGTCGGTGAGGGTCAAGTTCCCCTGGTAATGGATCGTGAGGTTGTGCAGATAAAAAAGAAGCTCGACGGATTGTACGGTGACCCAGACAAATACAAAATGGCTTTTATAATAGTCACGAAGCGATTGAATACACGCTTCTTTGAGAACAACGATAATCCGGAACCGGGCACAGTAGTCGACGACATAATCACAAGTCCGATCAAATACGATTTCTTCATCGTGTCGCAGAAGGTGCGGCAAGGAACAGTAACACCCACTGCGTATAGCGTTATTTATGATACTCTAGGTATGGATCCCGACAAGATACAACGTCTTACATATAAACTGACTCATATGTACTACAATTGTTCAAATACCGTTAGAGTACCGGCGCCTTGCCACTATGCTCACAAATTAGCGTTCCTGGTGAGTAAATTCATTCACCGGGCGCCGGATACGCAATTACAAAACACCTTGTATTTTTTATAATCTCATTTTGTAATATTAATATTACATTTTATTTTTTTTTTTTTAGTTTTGTACGAACAATCTCTTTAATACTTTTGAAACTTTCACGAGTACTTTCTACATAGAAGTTATGTATTTCGCGGGTTATCTCCGTGTCTCTATTTCATTCTTGGAATGTTTCGTAAACGTACATGAACGAACCAGTATCAGGCTACTCCTTGTCCTAATGAAGTGAATTGCAGCATTCACGAAACGTTGGTGTTCCAAGAATAGATATTGACACGGAGATAACCCGCGATTTATCTCATAATTTTTATCAGTATTATATTTCAGACCGATTTCTTACGGGAGCAAAGTTTTATTTTTTGATAATTAAAATTTCTTAGAGAGGTTGGAATACTAAAAGAGGAAATCAAACGGCATACTCGTACCTTTATTGCTTTTGAAATGACATTGCTATGAAGCAATATACTTCATAAAGAGGACTTTTTTCTATCTTTGGTAACATGAATACATGAAACTTATTTAGAAAAAAATGACAGTATTAAACTGATATATACTAAAATAGATGAATATATTTTAGCGACCCGACTTCTCTGAAATTTTTAAGGCTCTCACTGTAATTACATTATATAAAAAATTCATTTATTTTTCATATATATTATGATTATATATTCGATATGATTAATGACAGTGAAGTTAACTCTCATAACTTTAAATGATATGATACTCGGTTTATAAAATTCCATTGTACACTGTTTTCTACCTCTTTATATTCCATTGTAATCATTAATTTCGGAATTTTTTTCATTTGGATACAATACTGTATCCAAATGAAATTAATATATTATGTTACGATAGTTACCATAAATCAATTTAAATAGAAATTTTAGTTAACATTGTATATACTACATTCCAAAACGTTTCCGAAGAAAATTTTACTCGAAATATATATAGTACATGTGACATATACCGAATTACAGCAAGTAAAATTTTCCTCGGAGAGGATATTTTGAAATGAGTTACATTTATGTTACATTTATAAATCATATTTCTTCTGATTTCAAAGTTTACAAATAAGTGGATGATTATAAAATGTATATTTTTTTCTATTATACTTTTGTAATAAATATGCATAATTTTGATTGCATCTATGAGAACATTTTTGACGACACACTGAAGAATATTGTAAGTATAAGTCCGATCGAAACTTTTACCGAAACTGAAAACTAACACTCATTATGTGTCAGTTTCGACTGAAACCAATATAGCTCTTCTTTATAAATATTAATTTTAATGTGTATTGGTTCCATAATTAAATTATGAATTGGAAGAAAAAATACATGATATATGGGCATGTCTATACATATGGCCTTTATAGGATTCCTATTTTTTAATTTTGGTTTCGGTTTCGGTTGAAATTGACATGTAGCCAAGTGTTTCAGTTCAGTTTCGGCAAAAGTTTCGATCGGACTCTAACACTCTTGTTCAGAAGTATACAATTAATTTTATCTGAATTTGCTCAAATCACATATACGTAAAATATGTAATTAAAAACAGTTGTGAGAAAACGAACTTTTGTATCTATAATATCATTTGAATAAAGTCGTAGACGCTCATAATTTTAAGAACAAAAAAGATGCGTTTTTTAAAAAGTTGACATTTTCCATTGGTATCGATGGATTATTCTTAAATGGCATATTTATTTTGAAATTAAATTATTGCAGCACAAAACATTTCATTTATCTTACAATTAAATATGATTAAATCAATTTTCAATTATTTTAATGCAAAGTTCCCCATTTCAATATTTGAAGAACCAAATTTTATTCTAAATAAAGACATTTATATATTTATCGAAAAAACGATTATATAGTTTCAATATCAGTAATGTGTAATAAAATAAGTTGTCTACATATATGATATATTCTTTGCAGAGTTGGTAAAGACTGTTTTTTTAAGAACAAAACATTGTTTCTTCTTAAATATATTTTTAATGCTTCAAATATGCTTTAAACAGTACTATAAAAAAAACATTTAGTTTTATTAAAAACATCAACTAAATAGATTTTTAACTGTTTAAAACATGTTTTTTATCAACTCTGATTCTTTGGAGTTCAAATATATATTATACAATTATGCACAAGTGCCCCCATAATACTCTGTTAAATATATTTTAACAAATTTAGAAGCTGTAAAGTTTAAAATGTAGTATTTTAATATTTCGTTTTTTAGCCTTAATGAAATTATTCTACAATTAGATATATAAGGTATCCCACAATTTATGCATACACGAAATGCATAATGCGATTTTCTTTCTGCGCTAGGAAAACAATTTTTTCTCTGACAAAATTGTTTTCGAACGAGTTTTTTTTTAAAATAAGAATTTTTAAAAAGCTAATGAATGCGTTAAATTACACTTGAATCAAAAGCGGCAGGCATAGTAAATAATAGACCAAATTATCAAGTTAACTTGTAGTTAAGTTTATTAAACTGATGTTTTACTCAATGGACTTTACCTCCTATCAGCTGCGTTTAGCAGAGAAAATCACTTCAGTTGTACTCGCGAGTATCATAATTATGGATATAGGATGCTGGTAAGGGTTTAAATAAGAAAAAAAAAGTACACAGCTTTTTGTTTCAGAGGGTCCTGTTACACACGTTGTACAAAATGCATTGTCCTTGAGATGTTAGCAAGCACAGAATTACCATTTTTCGCTGCTTGCACCTCCCCAGCTTTGAGCAGCAGCAGCAGCAGCAGTTGCCACAGGTGTTGACCACTCCTCTGGAGGCTAAACAGATGATAACGTCAATTGATAACCGTACATTGATATCAATGGCCGCTTTCTTTTTAGTAAATAAGAATCGACACAAACGTCGTTCTGTCCTCCTTGATAGACATTCAATGAATATCAAGGATAAACGACATTTGTGTGTTGATTGTCTTGTATTTTATATAAATACATATATAAAATAATGCGTCAGAGCTATAAAAGTCAAAAGAAAAATAGGTGAACCAATTAAAGGACTATGCCCAGTTTTATAGGGGAATTTGGGCCCCGGATGAATAACTTTGAAACATGCCTAAAATTTTAAGGTATCAAAAGAGAATAAAAAATTCCATAAACCTAACTTTATAGGAGAGGTTTCCTGAGTGCTATATTGGCCACATTTCAATTAGGCAATTAAAACCTTTTGTTTTATACTTTGAGTGTCTCTCTCCCCTCTTTATCGATTAATATATGGTATATCACTTATAACTATTCATTTGGGGTTCAAAAAAGGTTTTAGTTGTCAAGATTGGACATATTCCAGATACTAGATGATTCGAAAAATCGAATAAAACCAGTCCTACATGGTACACAATACATGGTTATAATAGCGAACTTTAAACAGCTGTAGCACTCAAGGGACTCATTTCACAAAGTTGTGCATATGGAACTTTTTAATCCTTTTTTTGATACTCTACAATCCTAGCTAGATCTCAATTCAGTTCAGCCGGGGCCCAAACTGGATAGTCCTTTAATGAATCAGAAA
Source organism: Mycetomoellerius zeteki (assembly GCF_001594055.1). Lineage (NCBI taxonomy): Eukaryota > Metazoa > Arthropoda > Insecta > Hymenoptera > Formicidae > Mycetomoellerius > Mycetomoellerius zeteki. The sequence continues at coordinate 72,020 of NW_017256448.1, forward strand.
TAAGTCTGCGAATGTATCCTTTACCTGGGCAGCCCAATCACCGCTCGTTTGGAATGCCGGTGTAGCGCCAGCTGCAGGAATAGCGGGAGCTGCTGGTGGTGCTACGTCGTCGGCCCAGTTCTCGGTGGCCACGGCGGTAGACTCAACATCGTTCACCCAGCCAGGTTCCGGGGCAGGAGCAGTCTCTACTGGACCCGTGAATTCCTTCACTGGCGCGATTTCTTTCGCAGCCTGTTCTTCTTTCTCTGCCTAGAAAGATGTTTCGTAACTCGTTATCAATCGCTACAGAGAAATTGGTCGAGGAATACTTGCTCTAATGTTTGTCAGAAAAGATTAAGCCATAAAAAAACCAACAGATTTGTTTCTGGATTCTATTTTTTCATCATTACAATAAACTTAAAACAGAAAGCAGTAATCGGATAGCACAGACCTCTTCGGGATCTCTGTAGAAGAAGAGATCGACCACAACATCCCACTTGGTCTCACGTGGGATAGATCCCCTCAAGCGCAATACTTCTCTGGCGAGCAGCCACCACATCAAACCAACAGTGTGCAAACTCTTAGTATTACACGGAATCGCAATGTCTACGAAGCGCAGTGGTGAATCAGTATTGCAAAAAGCGATGACTGGAATATTTACATAACTCGCTTCAGTAATAGGCTGATGGTCAGTAGACGGATCCGTGACGATCAGCAAACGCGGTTCACGGAAGGCAGCCTAAAAACAAAAGTTAATCACTGTGCTGTACTCAACGAATCGTTTGTTGAAATATCTAACATTGCAATAAAATCAGAAAAGATTAAGCCAAAAAAACCAACAGTATTAATTCTGGAATAAAATGTTTCATCACTTTGATCTTTGCACTAAAAAATTTAATTAAATGGGATATTTTTTTTTCACCTGAATTTGATTGGTGAATGCACCTGGGGTGAAACGTCCAGCGATAGGAGTGGCACCAGTATGGGCTGCAAATTTCAAGACTGCTCTTTGACCCGAATGACGGCAACTGATGACAAAAACTTCACTTGGATGCTCAATGGCAACGATGGCACGAGCTGCGAGCAATAACTTTTCCCAGGTGTGGCGAAGATTGATGACATTTACACCAGCACCTGTAATTGTAAAAAAGGCATGGAAATGATAATCTATAATAAGAAATATAAGTTTTGTTTAAAGCATGTATTACTTGCCATCAACTCTTTTCTTATAGACGTACTGTTCCATCTGGAAGTTGACGTTTTCAGCACCAAGATGGGTGCCAGCAGCCAACATTTTAGTAACATCGTCCTCTTTGAGGGCTAATACGTCTAAACCTCCTGACATTTTAACGTTGTGGTTGAATTACGAGTCAACCTAAAATAGGATTTTATTTTTATCAATTATTATTGAAAATGAAACAAGAACATATTACTATATTAAATAAGAGATAAGGACTACTATATATATTTTTCTATTTCCATTGAATTGGCAAAGAGGTCAAATGTAATTTTATCATTATTTTTGCATACAAGTAACAAACTTTTCTTCAATAATTCAATTTTAAAACTTACAATTTAAGCTTTTTTTGAAAGATGTGATAACTTTTAAATAATTTGGAGTTATATGAAATAAACTCAATTTTAAAAAGTGAATAATTTCATATTATAAGCATCAAACTTACGAATTAATACAATTAATAAGCTATAATTATTTATCTTATTGTATTAATACATATCTATAGATTTATAAAAAAAAACTGTTCAATGATTGCTCACATGCTTTAAGCACTTGTAAAACAAGAATAGAAGCATTATAAAATAACGTCAAACGCAACCAAAATGTAATAAAACTAGAATTAACCTCAAAATCATAAATAATTTCAGATTTATACAAAACAGTTTTCGAAACTGTGTTTCATATTCCAGCCTTCTTACTATCTGAAATGACAAAATCCAAAGATTTGAACTCCAAAATCACGTGTAATGTACTGAAAATTATAAAGCATGCCACGTGCATCCATCTTTTTCCAAACCAATTACAAAAAATTATCATTAGAACATATTTTATTTAAGAAAGAAATGTGTTATGAATGAACGTGGTTACCTATTTCAAAATTAGCTGTTCAAATGTTATAAAAATACAAAGCAGAATTGCAATTTGCAATAAAACTTACGTTATGGGATGCCACTAGGAGACTGTTGGGAGACTCCAACAGAAAAGGAAATTGCACAACCATGCGTCTTACGCCTGCGCAAGTCGCATCGTGAATCAAAACAGCTGTTATTTTTTAACGAAACAAATGGTATAGAAAAAAAGATCACCAAGGCAAAGTATTAAAAAATATTAATTATATTTAAGATTAGGAGGAAAGTAATTTTTTAGACGATATAAAATATATTCAAATAGTGATTATGGCTGTGGTCCACTTGACACTACAATGGCTGCGTTCAGCAGACTCAACAGTTTTGCAACCGTTTTATGATTATCTGCTGAGATAGGACCATTCTTCTAGATCTAAAAGTATGATCCAATTAGCGCGAAGGAAACTTCCAACAGTTGCAAAACAAACGTTCTGCTGAACGCAGCCATTGCGATGCGACTAATGCCCGTGTCACACTACGCATTGAAGATTGAGGTTGCGAATTAAGGATTAGAATTCGACCAATCAAGTAATTTTAAGTTTAATACATTTCGTTCTAATTGGCTGAATTCTAATCCTCAATTCGCAATCCTCAGTCTCCAATGCGTAGTGTGACACGGGCATAAGGCCGGAATCAGATGAAGATTAAGATTGAAGATTGAAAAATTCAAATTTGACCAATCGAAATGAAAGGAGCTAAAATTTCTTTGTCTTTATTGGTCAAATTTCAATCTTCGATCTTCAACCTCAATCTTCAATGCGTAGTCTGATTCCTAATGTAGAACCAGCTTCAGAGCCATGGTAGGAGCATATTGGAACGTGTTGGACTTGGAGCATGCAACGCGAACAAACCAACAAACCTCCTGTCACTGTCACCTGTGCAGTTCTATGGATAGGAGCCATAAGTTTATCTGTATATATGTATGTACATACTCAAAGCCTTCAAGGTTACAAATATTGATGAAAATTGAAAATAAATAATTAAAAAATATCTAGTCGGTTTTTTATTCAGAATTTTATATTCGATTTTACTTTAAAAAATATTCAATATTATCGAATGATAAACGTCTACAGAAGTTTGTGATGCGTATGCAATATGTGCATTAATTAAAATGGCTGCCATGGCGCCGTACCCGCTACACTATTCGAGAGAAACCTTTTGCCACAAATTATAACGTAAGCTATTTTCTGAAAAGAGTAAAGGGATTGTATCTTCGAATCTCTACTAACCATGGAAAATCAAAGTAACGAATTAGTGGTGGGAATGTCAACGTTACCCGTAATATTACCTGTAGTAGTGAAGGAGGAACCTGCAGAACAAAACACTTCTAAACAAGATACACAGCAATCTCAAGTGCAAGATGCAATTTGTATTGAGGAAGACTGCAACGATCAACGTATTGAGTGCACTACTGAAAGTCAGGACAGTGAGATCCGTGCGTTTCTCTCAAAATGCGTTTTTTGTAGTAAAGTGTTCACCATGGGTGACGACGCAAAGCTTCTCGAGTGCTTACATGCAGCTTGCATAATGTGCGTTAACAATAAAATCAGCGATCATAATACATCAGTCGATGTAGATATCTTGTGTATGTAAAATATATGTATGCTTCTTTTTATTCTCAATGATCTTCAGCAAAGTTGATGTATATTCATCAATATTGGATCAATTAAATACTGTAATATTTGATTGTTAAATACCGTAATACTGGTTTTTACTTTAATGTTTATTACAATTTTACATTATATTTATATTAATGTTATCTTTTGCAGTAGAGAGTAACGTGATTATATGTCATGTTTGCAACGTAACCAGCCAAGTGGAAAATTTGATTGAAAATAGATTCCTGTCAAAGTTGTTAGAGGAGGAAAGTGATCTAGGATTAGATGAAGAAGCTAAGGAAGCTGAGGAAGAAAAAAAATGTACTAGCTGTCATGATAACATTATCGCTACTAGTTGGTGTATGGAATGTGAAGAATTTATTTGTGAAAATTGTGTTTTGGTAATTATAAATTTGTATTATTGAAGGAGAGTATATATATATATATATATATACATACATACATGCATACATACATACATACATACATACATAGATACATACATACATACACAGGGTGTTGCATTTTAAATGATCACCTCTCCAAAATTTTTTTTGTTTGCAATTTTAGAGAAAAAAAATGACCTTCAAACAACTTTCCATTGTCAAACCAATGACACCATTTAAGTCCCCCTCCAAACCATAGAACTTTTATCTGAAACATTTTTCCTTAAAATTGCAAACAAAGAAAATTTTTGAGTGATGATCGTTTAAATTGCAACACCCTGTATATATAGTGAATTAGAGTAGTTGAACCAATTTTTTATTCTATAAAAAAATTATCATCTACACACCTAGGCTGCGTTCCACTTAACGCTCACAATGCTCGCGGAATCATTTCATCCTTGTCGTTTATCAAATGTTAAACAAGGACAAACGATGCTCGCGAGCGTTTCGAGCGTTAAGTGGAACGCAGCCCTAATTATCAACTTAATGATACAGATTGGATGCGTAGATAACACAATGCAAACTGCTGGTTTAAGCGCTAAAATAGGCACGTTTGACATTGAGTTGTGAAAATAGTTACAAGATTTTATTTTTATTATGTGTGAAGATATTGAAAATGCACCTTTTTCCCAATGCACCCAAACAAGCATTTCACATGGTGTATCCACATCTGATCTATATTGCTGAGTCGATAATTAGATGGGAAGTTGATAATTTTCTAGGGTTCAACTACTCTGATTCGCCCTGTGTATATATATATATATATATATATATATATATGCACTGGATCTTTTTGACTCAGTTTTTGATCAGAAATAGTGCTATATGATTCGTGGACAAACTTTAAGAAACACTCTGTCTGTGTGTATGTATATAATTATGTATTATATCTCTTAAACGAGAAAATGGAAGAAATTTCGTAAATGAATACCTAAGTTGAAACGTTGATTAATCATATTGGATGAAACTATTTTAAGGCTCATCAAAGATTGAAGATAACCAAGGATCATATAATTAAACCTAAGGATGAAATAGTAAATGATAGAGACAATGTTAAAAGAGGAAATAAGAAGATACCTGGATATTTGTTTTGCACAATTCATTCCCATGAACAGTTATCTTTATTTTGTCAAACATGCGATAGACTGACTTGTAGAGACTGTCAGCTTAGTGAACATCGTGATCATAAATATAAATTTATTCATGAAATTGCAGCTGAAACTCGTACTTCCATGTCAATTTTGCTTAAAGAAGTAAGGTAGGATTTTTAAGTAGTAGCAAATCAGCAAAATATTGAAGAATTGCAGATTTAAGATACAAACAATAATTTTCAGTTACAAACGGGTATTATTAAAAAGTGCGATGAAAGTTATAGAAGATAGACAGATTCTAATATTGGAGAAGAAAAAAAGTCTTGTTCAAGATATAACACAAATGGTAGTACAGTAAGTATATGTTATAAATTAGGGCCCAGAAGTTCAGACATAATCATAGGGCACGAGCGGGAAACTACTGTGCGCGCGAGTGAGTCGCATGTTTGCTGAAGTGAAATGGCGCATAGCCTACTTAATATAAACAAATCACGTAGCGATTCTTCGTATGCGCCTCATGAGTTTGTCTGAACCTTCGAGCCCTAATTATAAATACATATGCATTAAGTGCGTACATATATATATATATATGTTTTTGCACTAGTATATAATTAAATTAGTCATATCTTATTCTTTTTGTATCAGATTAACAAATGCTATTAATACAAGAGGAAAGCAATTGATAATGAGATTAAATGAAGTGTGTGATCAAAAACAGAATACATTGAATGAGAAAAAAGTTGCTTTAGATCAATTGTCCAGACTTACAGATCATTGTATACTTTTTGGTACTCATGCTTTGAAAAAAGGATCGGACATGGAATTATTATATAGTAAAAGGTATATTGAAGTTATAGATACAGTATCTCTTACACGCAAACACGCGCGCGCGCGCACCCTAAGTTGGGGCATTTGAAGTATCACTACAAGTTGTTATCTTCAAAAGTATGCATCAAAGCAAAACATGTATCAAAGAAAAGTTGGATAATTTGAAAGAAGTTGAATAATAGTGAATTTTTAATTTTTTCAAATATTAATTTTTTAATGTTATATAAAAGTTAAGTTTTTAAAACGCGGAATACCCTACATTTTATATCATATTCTTGGATGACGTTAAGATATTTCCAAAAAATGGTATAATTAAGCTTTCTTTTGTTAAGAGCTTCGTAATTAATCATCTTTTAAAGTTTTGATAGTGTTGATATTATTCAAGATATATCGCGCGAAAGTAAAGATTATATATCTGTATGTTAATTAACAATGTGTATGGACAATGTAAGTGCACGTGTTTAATCATCTTGAATATTTTTAAAATGTCTCGACAAGCTGCAAGAATCTGCAAAGTATTTTTAGAGATAACAGCTGTAACACTTTAAATGCCCCTTTCAATATATATATATATATTCACACATGATAATATTATTACAGATCTGTTACAAGCCATTTACAAAGAATAAAAAGTAGACGAGCTGATATTCCAAATCCTGAAATACCTGTCAGGATACATTTATCTTTAGAAAAAGTATCAGATTTAATAAAAGGTTTGTAACACAACACTAAACAATTTATCTGATTTTTTATTTTTATACTTTTACTTTATTTTTTACTGTATAATTGGTCTAATCAATAATTAGAGATTTAATCTTGAAATTAGAAAATCAATTGGTTATATTTTACACGTAAGCATCATTTAATTCATTCGTATCACTTCTACAGTGGTGTCATCAATCGGGGCAATAGTCGTCGATGGTAGAGTATATCCGTCCATATCTCCTGTGGCTGCTAATAACAGCACAGTATCTTATAATGAGTCACAAGCCGAACAAAAGCAAACTACGAATTCGATAAATAATACTCACTCTGATGGTGTTATGCCCGTTGTCATTCAGCAGGGATTACCATTACCTGTAATGGTAACACAACAATCCACTAACGCGCAACAAAATTCTTATCAGCAACAAGCGTCTCTGCATATTTCACAGCAACAACAGCAGCAGCAACAGCAACAGCAACAACAACAACAGCAGCAGCAGCAACAACAACAACAACAACAACAACAACATATTCAACAATCACAAAATTATATGCAACAGTATATCTCACCGCACAGTATGTCACCTCGATCATCGCCACAAGCACATCAACCACGAGTACCGTATTCTGTTAACTATAGTAATAACAGGTTACAACAATCTCCATTGATGCATCAACAACGTCCATTGGGGACCTGTCATCAACAACAAGTAACATCGTCCACACATCCACATCAGCAAGCTCAAAATCTGGATCAGCTCGGACAGAACACAAGTTTACGGGGACTTCTCGCGCATAATTCTATTCCACCGCCTCCATATCCAGCATTCCGAACATCCACCAACCATGTACCTTACCGATTTTCTCCTGGATATAGATACTCTTCAAATGGTAACCCTCAGAGAGTCCAAGTACCACCACCTCATACATATCAACCGGCAAATACATCTATTGTACCTGTGACGTCACGTTTGCAACAATGTAATTTAACTTCTCCGTCAACGCAGCACATTGGAAATTATCCTATCCATCGCTGGCATATACCACAACAAGCAAATCCTTGCCTTCCTTATACCTTGCCTCGACATCAACACATACCTACTTACGCACCAGTTCCTACCAATGATACATACAAAATTACTTTAAGAAATCAACAGACCAGCAATAATCAAAAATATAATACCAATGTAAGCGCCAGTTCATGTGACAATCCACCACAGTTGCAAAATTCAGCTACCGTCTCATTGTTACATGCTGTCAGTTCGTCCATACCTAAAACACCTAGTCCTGTCACCACTCCTGGCAAGTCGGACGATACCGAAAAGAGCTTAGATAAGTTTTGTCAAAAATCGTTGAATGATCTAATGCTCACTATTGCGAAATTAGATAGTAATGGAATCCTAGTGATACCAGAAGCTCAAAGAAATCAGGTAGACTCGGCACAAGTCGATAGTTCCACCGACGAGGATATAAATGCGATAGCTGAGAATGCAACGGGTTAGTTAAACTCAATATTATTTCACTTTAGCTTAAAAATGTTAACTATACTCTTGTTTTTTACATAGAAAACTCGGCTTAGATTTTTTATTTCAATTTACATGTCTTTTCCAGCAGATAATTCGAAAAGTACAACCGCTTCTATAGTGATGAAAGATGATCCAAACGAAGATTGGTGTGCTGTATGTATGGATGGAGGAGATGCAGTACTGTGTTGCGATAAGTGTCCAAAAGTCTTCCATCTTTATTGTCATATACCTAGTTTAAAATCATTTCCAGAGTAAGCTTCCTATTCATCTTTATCTCGCTCTTCCTTTCAACTATTATTAATTAAGCATTTTTTTTATAGCGAGAGCGAAACTTGGCAGTGCATGTTGTGTACAAATGTAATAGATTGTTCGGATGATATATCGAACAGTGAAAAAAGATCAAACGGTATGAGCGCTAAGGAATTACGAATTGCACAAAGGATTGTCTTAGAACTTTATTGTCAATATGAGCAAAGCTTACCCTTTCGGGAAGTTGTATCGAGCGAGGTAAATGACAAGGGAGCATCATTTTTTCCCGAAATTAATGTTTGACAAGTCAAGATAATTCAGTGAACGTTTTTGTTTTCAGATTACTGATTATCATCGAATTATCAAGAAACCAATTGCGTTAGATATAATCAGGGATAAATTAAAGTCTGATCATATAGACTATTACACAGATCTAAGACAAGTTATGGCGGACATTAGACTTATGTTCAAAAATGCTTTTAAGTACAATCCTGTAAATTGATTTTTAATTCTTATTTTATTTATCATTGTCACTTTTTTTTAAGTGTTTCTATCTACATTCCTTTTTTCAGGTTGAGTCGCAAGTTTATCAAGAAGCTAGAAATTTAGAAGAGTTTTTTGAAAAGTTGTTATTGAAATGGGCACCAAGTTATGCATATGATGATCCTTTCCTCACACCTGACAAGGAAGAAGATGAAGAAGTTTTTCCACCCAATAGAAAATACAGACGCATAATTAATGATTAATATAGAATAAGTGAATTGTTAAGTGTATCTCGTCGGAATCGTGTTTGGGACTAAATTATTTTTACGATTTATAATTATTGGATTAAGCAGTTAATAACTTGGTAGAATGTGGTAAATACTATCCACACTTTTTCGCAATATGATAAATACTTAAAATAGTTCAAAAGGTAAAGCACATGAACATTTATCATATGTTCTATTTTGAAATATTCATAACGAATTTTTTCGATTTTTCGGTTAAATTGACGATATTAAAGAACAAGGGACTGTTAATGTAATATATAACTTTTTCGACTTGTTTCATTTCTCGGATATATATATATTATATATATATATACATATATGTGTGTGTGTGTGTGTGTGTGTGTGTGTGTGTGTGTGTGTGTGTGTGTGTGAATGTGAGTGTATGTATGTATATATCAAGTGAATCTTAATAGCTGTCTCAACGTTTTATTATAAAAGGTGAATATTTCACTCTCTCTTATGTGTTACAGTCGGTAATTCATCTCATGATAAAATAATGGCTGCGTTCAGCAGACTCAACAATTTTGCAACCGTTTTATGATTGTCTGCTGAGATA
>NW_017256448.1:82026-90968 GCF_001594055.1 Mycetomoellerius zeteki
TGTGTGTGTATGTATGTATGTATGTATGTATATATATATATATATAATTATATAAGTGACGTGCTAGATTTTTAACCCTAGCTATATACACTTTTTTTACCTTTGATATACACACTTTAGTCCCTGGGACCCCTTCCATATTTGTTACCATAATTTCCGTAAAAATGGACATATTTTAATTTTTTTTTTCAATCAAAAAATTGATTAAGGAATTAGTCCATGATGTGTAAAAGTCGATAGAATTAAGGAGTTTCGAGATATATAGGTTTAAAGAAAAAGAAAAATTCAAAAACATGAAAAAAATCTCGATTTAGCAAATTGCACTGGGATTTTTGGGACCTCAGTGTGTATAGCTAGGATTAATTATAATGAATTAGATAATATATTTTTAGCAGGGAATGGAAACGCGCATTACTTCCTTTTTATCGTTACTTTATTATAATAACAATTAGGTAATAATGTTGCAAAAATTACTTTTATTCGTTACTTATAACGAATAAAGTAACGCGTCAATGCGTTAAAAATAATGAATTTACCTTTTTCAGTAAATGATGTATAATGTTGAGAAGTTATTTTTAAAGTCCCAATCTTAGTGCAAACTCGGCATTTAGTTAGTTATCGCTACAGTCATAAAAAATTGCAACATCATTGTCAAACTGTTATTATAAAAAATATCGGTAAAAGTTACTATAGTTTCATTCCTTAATTTAGTACGTTAATATGATACACTGCTTGAAGTTTCATCACGTTAGTAAACTACAAAATGCTTAACATATTATATTTGATTAATAATATAATTCGATATACAATTTGTTGAATAACGACACTTTTTTGTCTTTTGACTCTTATCGTATGCAAAAAATATTTTATAAAATATACATATATAGATAATAAAGTTCCATTTATACTACTTTCACTAAGTGATTAACTTTCTAGATGCAACATACTTTTTTGTATTTTTAAAAAAAAGATTGCTTTGAAAATCATGGGAGAACAAGGCTATGAAACATTTATGTGTGTATTTTTGAATATATTTTCAATTATATTTATATTTTTTTATTATTAAACAGTTTTTTATTGATTTTTTTTTTGCAATTGACTTGTTTCCTTGATGGAAAAATTTTGTTGAAATTTTGCTGAAAGTGAATTTTTCAGCAAAAATGCTGAAAAATCGTCGAAATTAAAATCGCCTACTACTTTTCCACCAGAAACATTCTAATTTACCTGATTGAATCCGGTTGAATCTGGTTACCATAATGTAATATTAATGTGATATTTGAAAACTCCATATAGTCCCGAATACAGTGCAACTATATAATATAGTACAGGAATATAATATGTACTAAATTCTTGTATTATACTATATTCACTGCTGTACGAAAATCTTAAATACTACATTTATATTTATGCTAACGATTGTGCGAAATAATTCTACGCCTTTTGATATACTTTAATTGATATTTTAATTGTACCTTTAATTATTTTAATGATAAATTCAACTTTGAGTATTTATTCCTGCACTGTCTGAACTGGTGCACACAGGAGTACGTTTCAAATCTCGATTTTGCCAATCCGAGTATTATTTTATTCTTGTTGTTCACCAAATGTTGAACAAGGATAAAAAATACTCGTAATCTGCTCGTAATTGACAGAGTCGAGTTTTGGAATGCATCCCAGTGCGTGCAATAAGTGAAACAAAGGTATATTTGTTTCGCCTTATTGCACCGTGTGACAATTTAAACAGTGGAGGAATAAAGAGTCGACCTTTTGATTGCATCTATACTATCATTTCTTAATTTTTTACTTTTCAGTTCATGAAACAAGTCTTCACAAGTTAAGGCCGCTATTTCACTTGTGCCTTTTTGTCGTACGATGAAAGCATTTAAACTGGTATGTGTATTCTTCTCTACATTTTCACTAAAAAACAAAGTATTTCAATGCATATTGTTTCGTCGCAATAATAAATAGAATATCGTGTATATAAAATTTTCAGTCTTTATTCACTTATAACGAAAAAAATCAGCATTAAGTTTCATATTCTAATAAAAATAATTATACAATATATCTTTATTTACAATATATCAATTATGTAATTAATTATAATAACATTCACATTTCATGCACATATATACAGGGTGTCTAAAAAATCGAGGGCAATACTTTAGGAGGTGATTCAGGAGCCAAAAAGGAGGAAAAAAACTATATAAACATAGGTCCGGAAATAAGTCGTTTCCGAGTTATAACCACTTTTATGTTAAAAAATTAAAATTTATTTTTCATAAATTAGAATTATAATTTAATTCAGTGTTTTAACATAATTACATGTTTTAATTTTAAACTGTTTATTTTTTAATTTTCCGGTATTTGTAAATATAGTTACTGCATTATTTTTCGATAAACATAAACAGGTTAAATAGAGTTAAATGAAATGTGTAACAGATTAAATTAAATGTTCAAAATGACCATCTTCAGCACGTATGCAGACCCTTATTCTTCTATCAAAGGAATTCCGAACTCTTTGAAAAACAGTTTGAAAAACTCTATTTAACCTGTTCATGTTTATCCAAAAATAATGCAGTAACCATATTTACAAATACCGGAAAATTAAAAAATAAAAAGTTTAAAAATAAAACATGTAATTATGTTGAAACACTGAATTAAATTATAATTCTAATTTATGAAAAATAAATTTCAATTTTTAACATAAAAGTGGTTATAACTCGGAAACGACTTATTTCCGGACCTATGTTTATATAGCTTTTTTTCCTCCTTTTTGGCTCTTGAAGCACTTTCTAAAGTATTAGCCTCGATTTTTTGGACACCCTGTATATATATATTTTTTTTTTTAATTCAATTGTACTGAATTTCATTAAAAAGAATCCTTGATGGAAAAAATTTATACATCGTACGAATCCATCAAAAGATTACCATCTTTATCTTTTAACCGTTTTCTTCCACTAGAATAACGTGTTTCTTGTGTACCATCCGCATAAACTAGCTTTATAGTACCATCAGGATATTCTCGTCTCTGAAATATTCAAACAGATATTATTTACTAATCAATATTAATTCAAATTTGCAGTTAAACAATTTTATAAAAAAAAAAGCAAAATATGCGTTAAACGAATGGGAATAATGTGTTTAAAATAAAAGTTAAACACTCATTCACCTTATGTGCTTTTGTATGAATTTCTTTTTGTCCATTTGGTAAAATTAAAACCTTGTCGCCGTTAACAAAAGTTTGCGCTACCGTTCCGTCTGGAAATAACACTTCGACAGTACCATCGGTCATACGCTTTTCTACTTGACCACTATATACAAATATAATTTTTATTTAGAGAATATAAAACAAAGCAGCAAATTGGAACAAGCGAACGTAATAAAATAATAACAAAATAAACATACTCGGGAAATTCTAAAATCTCTAAGCCATCAGAAGTCGTTGTATGCCACGTTCGAGTTGTGGCATAAAAATATTTTATTCTCTTATTTTTGTCAGTTTCACGAACATCTCCATTGTAATAGAGCATTTTTGTTACTTCCTTATCGGGAAAGATCTTTTTGACGTTACCATTTGGATACCAATATTCTATGCGTCCATCAGTAAACTGAATCTGTTTTACAGCGTCCATACTGGTCTTACTAATTTGATCCTGAGAAGCGGAAGGGTGCAATATAGAATTTAAATTCTTCTCAAGCGACAATGTTCTATCTTTCCTTCTTTCTTTTTCTATTCTTACATCATTTTCAACTGAATCCTGATTTAATTCACGAAATTTATTAGTATAACACTCTATATCATTAGCAACATCGGCTGTTGTATGTCTAAGGTCTTTGTTTGTAGAACTCGAACAGGATTTAGCATTGCTTTTTGCACTCAGATTCTGTATTTGTGTAATTATTGGCTGGGGATCACTCAATACATCCTGGTTTGTATGAAATGGATTTTGATTTTCTATTAAATCCGATGTTGCGTCTTTTAGTAAATTTTCATATAAATACCGCTTTTTTTCCACAATGTTTCCTTCCATGAATTTTTGATTGCATTTAGGCTGTGATTCAATCTCAACTTGTTTGTATTTTTCTTTGTTTATAAGTACATCACTCGCTATTTGTTCAAAACCATCATTTACTTTAATTGCTTTCGTAATCGACTCATTTCTAGTTTTGTCTTCATCTCTATCATCATTGTCAGGAGTGGAAGTATCTGATGAAGTATTCGATGAATCATGACGCATCTTCGTTGAAGTCTCGTTGGATGGAGTTACAACAATGCGTTTGTTAATTTGATTGATAGCTTTCGTAATTACTTGCCCTGTGTTTCTCCCAAGATTTCTGATGTTTGTTCTTTTAATATTTTGTAGATTCACGACTTCTTGTTTCAATTTTGATATTTCTACTCGTAACACACGAAGCTCGCTTTTGTACCTTGATTCAGCAGCAGTCCATCTGCTTTCTTTGATATTTAGTTCATCTCTCAACTGTTCTAATTGCTCTTGCAGATTTTGCGCCTTTTGTCTTTCCATTTTACTTTGCTTTGCCTTCTCCTGAGCATCGCGAATTCTATTTTCCATTGCTATCTTTTCACGCGCTATTCTCTTTTTCTCCTCTTGTAATTGATTTTCTATTCTTCTTTTATTTTCTTCGAAATTCTTTTCTTTCTCTGCGTATTGTTTACATAGAATTACTTCCTCTTCTTGTAATTTTCGGCGTTGAAACAACAAGGCTGAACTTTCCTTTCGAAATATGTCTATTTCCTTTTCAAGTTCTAATAAACGATTTTTCAAAAGGTCTGTTTCGAAAGTATTCATTTGATTAATGCGTTCCTCAGATAAATAACAATCAATCTCTTTCACATTCGAAGATATTTTCGCTATCTCCTCAGTTATTTTTGCCGGCTCGCTTTTCAACATATATTCTTTCCTTTCGTGCACACGTAACTCTCGAGTGTCTGATGACAATGACGATGACGATAACGACAAAATAGATTGCTCTTCGTCAGATGTTTGAATAATTTCTTCAATTACTGGAGTACATTTATTATCATAGCATGTATCTTTGTTGGACAATTCGTCATTATAATTTAAAGTATTTTCTTCTTCGAGAACATGTATAGTTTTCATCAAATGATTATAATAATCTTTTTTATTATGTCCTGTTATGTCTTGTTGCAAAGGCGATTGTCTTGGAGTACCAACTGTTTTTTTATTGCTGATAATGTTCAGAGGGGAATTATGAATTTGTTCCTCATAATTAAATGGCAGCTTCTTCTTGACATCGAATGATTCTAATGTGTCAGTGGAACGATCATTCCAATTCTGTTCGAGATAATCATTTAAAGGAGAATTACTTGCTGTATCAGATACATCGGTTGAATCTATGGTTCTATATTCATTATATTCTGAAAATCTAACATGATGACTTACATCCGCTTCACTTTCGTATGTTAATTTATGTTCATTTCTCGTAGAAATGTCTCCCTCTTCATCACTATTCGACAATACTGTAGTAATAGATGTATCATGATTTTCTGGATGGTTTGTGTACTCTTCATTGCTTTGTAATACTTGATTAGTAGATATAAAACAATTTTGTGTCCTTTCTGGGATATTATCAATATCTATAATATCTCTGTAGGGATTGATAGTAGTGGCATTAGTATGAGAATGTTTATGAAGCTCTAACTGATCAACCTGGCACTGTACATCTGATTTTAAATTTCCGGCGTGTGCAACTTGTTGAATTGGCTCGATCATATCGCTTATTTGTTGACTTTGCTGTGTTTTACTTGCCACAATGCTGTTCCCGCTTGTTTGACTTGATTTAGTCTTTATTTTAAATGGTGTAGACTGCTGCAAGAATGCAAGTACTGTACTTGATGTTGAACAAAAACTAGAATTTTCCGCCTTTTCTTCCAAGAGCTCAAATATTCTTACCTCTTCTAATTCTCTCTCTGCTTTTGAATCACAGTCTGATATATTAATTTCTGATAAATGTTTTGATCCATTAGAAGTAACGTTACGTGTGACTTGGTTAGTAGGAGTAATAGATTTATTTAAAATCTTCTTCGGTAATGGAACAGTTTTCAAGCTTAATTGTCGCTTTCCATTTGCAATAGAAACATTATCAATTTTTGGAGATACATGTCTACGTGCAACAGAGCTCTTGCACTTATTACTTCTATCAATATGTTGTGTATTAGAAGATAAAGGTGTGTTATATCTTTTTGTAACTGCATTCGGAGGACGTAAATTTACAGGCATTTTAAATCTTGACAGTCCTTGACCTTTCTTTAAAAATGGTTTCTTTGTCTTAATCTTCGTATCTGTGTGTGCTTTTGACATAATTTCTGATTCTTTCTGTAATTTTTCTTCTAGTATTGTCTGAAAATCTTTTTTCGATGAAGGAAGAGGTATATCATCAATTGAGACACAATTATTTGAAACATTCAATGAGAGTGGCTTTTCATCGTCATCAATTGAGACACAATTATTTGAAACATTCAATGAGAGTGGCTTTTCATCGTCATCAATTGAGACACAATTATTTGAAACATCATTCAATGAGAGTGGCTTTATACCTTCTATTAATGAATCATTTAATTTTTTTTTCTGTGACAATACACCAAAACTGTAATCTTTCACAGAACTTCTACTTTTATCAGCAACTGTAGAAATGCAATCTGAATCATTACTTTGCTCCTGATTACAATCTTTGTATGCTGGAATAGCATTTACTGATATTCTTTTATCAATTGTTTTTAATATGCCATCTGAATTTTTCACACTGTATTGAAGCTTTGAAGTTTTATCAGGCATTGTTTCTTTTATATCTATCTCATTCTCCTGCATAACACATGTGTCCTCCGTATTTTCAATAATATCAAAGTGTGTTGGCAAACCAAGTGCTTTGTAAATACGATCTTGTTCATGACTTAAAATCTCCCTTTGCATTTGTTGTTGCTTCAATAATCTTTCTTGTTGTTCTATTTGCCATTGCTTTAATTTCTGTAAGCGTTCAGCTATAGATGATTCTACATCCATGATATTTATATCTAAAATAATTGAAACTTGATTTAAGCAAAAATTATTTTTTTTTAACTTCTACCAACAATTTTCGACACATAATAAAAACAAAAATAACTTACTTAAAAAAGTATATATTGCCCTTTTTAAAGCCCCTTTGAAAAATGCAATGTTAAATAAAGCATAGTGATATACATATAAATATATTTAAAGCTTAAGTAAGACAAACTGCATTTTAGAATCACAAAAAAAAAGTTGATGTCCAGATACTCTGAAAAATATAATGAAATATAAATATAATTCATAAGTGGCATTTATAAATCTGTTTTTGCTAAAGTTTGATTTTATATTTGGAATCCTAAGGCTTGTACATACAATGAATACAAATAAGATATAAAATATGTATATATCTCATTTGTATCAACCGGTTTAACCTCTATTTGCATTTAACATCTCTAATTTCAACATTTAATATCTCTAATTTCATAGTTATTTCTGATCTTAATATTTCTTCCATCATATGTAGAGCCTAATATTAAATAAATATTATATATATATATATATACTTACGCACTTATATATGTGTATGTATGTACATATATTGAATGTAAATACTGAAATAAATCGGTTCAATTCGGTCCGTTTTCACTGAGCGCGTCAAGCGTCGCATCGTCACGAGTTAACCAATCAAAACATATCATCTGTGTACAAAGTATAACTCTCTTTCTCTTTCTTTCTTTCTTTCTTTCTTTCTGTCTCTCTCTCTCTCTCTCTCTCTCGCAACGCGACGCGTGACGCGTTCAGTGGAAATGCACCCACTTTAATCGAGAAAATGGCGCTATCTTGTGCGAGTAAGTTTTTGTGGGAATATAAATCATGAATAAGTTATTTTTTATTTTGACTATCCTTATGTGATGCTTATATTTACATGCAAGTTTACACGACGATACTTAATACAAAATTATGTTATTGACGAAATAAGAAATTTTATACCGGCACAATCAGCAAACATAACCTAAGGTCTGTTCTGTTGCATGCATAACGCGCTGAAACATGAAGTATCATTTTATCCTTGTTCGCAGAGTGTTAAAGAAGGATAAAATGATATCATGTGCATAATGCAACGGAACGCAGCCTTAGAATGTTCTAATGATTTAGTCTTATAATATACATATAATAATAATTTGAATGATTTATTAATAAAAATAAAATTTTACAATGGCATAATTAAAATTATTATTTTGCAGATTATATAATTGTAAGCGCTTATATATAATGTTAATGTATACATTAATATGTACAAATGTATCATATATATATATATATATACATAACTTATTAATTCAATTAATAATACTTATTTTAAAACATTATAATTTATATATTTAAATCTTAATACAATAAAATTTCGAGATGTAATAAAGATTGTGTAAATTTTGATAATTTTCAGTTTCTAATGAAGTACCAGAACATCCAGTAATATCTCCTGTCTCTGGCTCAATATTTGAGAGACGTCTCATAGAAAAATATGTGACTGAAAATGGAGTAGATCCTATTAATGGCAAAGAACTTACTATTGAACAACTTATTGATATCAAAGGTACTTTTAAACTCGTATTTTTTATATAATTATTTTTATATAATTTATAATCTTTCTTGTTACAGCAACTCCAATTGTCAAGCCCAAACCACCTAGTGCGACTTCTATTCCAGCAATATTAAAAATTATGCAAGATGAATGGGATGCTGTTATGTTACATTCATTTACATTACGACAGCAACTCCAGACTGCAAGGCAGGAACTGTCTCATGCTTTATATCAACATGATGCGGCTTGCCGTGTGATTGCTAGATTGACTAAAGAAGTTACTGCTGCTAGAGAGGCTCTCGCCACTCTCAAGCCACAAGCTGGAATTG
>NW_017256448.1:90982-102789 GCF_001594055.1 Mycetomoellerius zeteki
CAGCCAGTATGTTATCATTATCTGATTACTCTCTGTTGAATTTCTTAAATATATATTTTATACTATAAATATTTAATAATTTTAATCAACAAATTTATACATGTAATATATACGTATAAAGGCAAATTATGTAATGTGCATTATAAATTGTAAATATGTTCATAATTCTTAATAAGTTATATTTTCTTAGGCTGTGGCTGTAGAAGCTGGTGGCACAGCAACACAACCAATGGAACAAGCTGGTATCACTGAAGATGTGATACAGAAACTTCAAGAACGAGCAACCGTTCTTACTCAAGAGCGAAAACGGCGTGGACGGTCAGTACCAGAAGATCTTATGCCTCAGGACAGTATTCGGTCATTCCAAACCCTGGCATCACATCCTGTAAGCTTTTATTAAGTTTTATAAAACTTCAAATATAAATATTAAACAAATATCAATAAAATATAAACTATAAAATTTCATAATTTGCTGTGTCACTATTAAGGGTTTTTATAAATATATAATGTTATAAATATATAGTTTTAAATAGAGTCAGAGCTGCATTAAAGTAGAATTCTAATGTATAATAGAGAGTATAATACACAATAACAATTATATAATTCTAAAGATTTTTTTATATCACAAATAAAAATTCGAGTTAATTATTATTAATGTTAAAAATAATTAATCATGAAGGTTTTCTCCGTGTCCAAATCCATTCTTGGAATGCCAACGTTTCGTGAACCTTGCAGTCCACTTCATCAGGACGAGGAGCAGCCTGATACTGAATATCAGGCCTGATACTGAGTATCAGGCTGCTCCTCGCCCTGATGAAGTGGACTGCAAGGTTTACGAAACGTTGGCATTCCAAGAATGGATTTGGACACGGAGAAAACCCGCGAAACGGATAATTTTCATACAGAAAGCACTCGTGGAAGCCTCAAGAAAATTAATAATTAATCATGTTAATTTTAGGGACTTCACTCTGCCAGTGTACCTGGAATTCTGGCACTTGATATTCATAATGCAGATACTAGCAAGATTTTAACAGGTGGTGCTGACAAGAATGCCACTGTTTTTAACAAGGATACTGAGCAAGTAGTGGCAATTCTCAAAGGACACACAAAAAAAGTGCGCAATCAATTTAAATTGTCGTTTTATTATTTCCTTAAACATACTAATTTTTTTAATTATCCTCTTAGGTTACACGAGTTATTTATCATCCAGAGGAGGATGTAGTGATGACTGCGTCACCCGATACTACAATTCGTGTGTGGAACGTTGCTACCAGTCAAACAACATTATTATTAAAAGCTCATGATGCACCTGTGACTGGATTGTCTCTACATCCAACTGGCGATTATCTACTGAGTTCCTCTTTAGATCAACATTGGGCCTTTTCGGACATACGTACTGGCAGATTATTAACTAAAGTATGTTTTTAATTAATATATTATATTTAATTAGAAAGATTGTGGTATGATAAAAAAAAGGTCCTACGAATTTTTTTTCGTAGAAGCAATTGTTTTCATGTACTATGGCTTCGAAATTTGAAAAGTTATGCTTCTAAGAGGTAATGCATTCCTTTCCACACCATCTCAGAGTACTAGGCGCGTTTTTTTTCTTAGCTGTGGTCTGCTCTGTAGGCCTAATCCACAATTTCTTTTTTTTTTAGAAAAGGAGTGCATTACCTCCTTTCTGTTTCCCTCTCTTCTAGTCTCTCTTTTTTCATACACATATCATGCTTGATTGTTTAAAGATTGCAGGACAAGCAGATTGCAGACAACCATTGACAACTGCGCAATTTCATCCTGATGGTTTGATTTTCGGCACTGGCACAGCGGATTCTCAGGTGAAAATCTGGGATTTAAAAGAACAATCTAATGTGGCAAACTTTCCGGGACACACTGGTCCAATCACGGCGATTAGTTTTTCCGAGAATGGATATTACTTGGCAACAGCTGCGGAAGATTCATGCGTCAAGCTTTGGGATTTGCGTAAATTGAAGAACTTCAAGACATTACAGTTGGAGGAATCTTATGAAGTGAAGGATATTTGCTTTGATCAAAGTGGAACTTATTTGGCTGTGGCAGGAACGGATGTCAGGTAAAATGTTGAACAATAATAAATTAAACTAGACTGCTACACGAATAAATCAAATAAATAATGAAAGGACCAAATACAGTCGATTTTATATCTTATATTTTATCAAATTTATTAGTTATTACTTATTAGTAACTATTAGTTACAACTTGATGGTTATTAGTTATTGATATTATGGATATTAGTTATTCGAAAGTATTGATACTAATATAATAAAGATTATATACTAATTAGTAAACTCCTATTAATAAAAGTCTTATATTAAACAAAATGTCTTTAAAAATCTTACTGTGTCTCAATTGCAGTATCACATATTTTAATATTTTAACTTGTTTTAATAATTTAAATTTGCCATGAAATATGTTAATATTGTATAATGTAACTTAATTTAAGATTATATTATATATGTTGTATTGTTTTAGGGTATATCTCTGTAAGCAATGGCAGGAATTGAAAGTCCTAAATGATCACACAGCCGCTGCCACTGGCATTCGTTTCGGAAAACATGCACAATATATCGCGTCTACTAGCATGGATAGAACATTAAAACTGTACGGATTATCATAAATATAGAAATATACTATTATTTTTAATTGGATTAGAATATTACTCTGTAAATGTGTCTAATCGATTCGATAAATATTGACTTAACTTTTTTTAAATTTTTCATGTGTTAAATAAAAAGTTTAGAATAAGTAATAAACAATTAATATAGTAAATTCATAATATTGTAAGGTCTATTTAATCTTTGCATTTTGGATAATTTAATCTTCAAGAGTGAATCTTATGTAAATTAGGAATTTGTTACGGTTTTTTCTTTCAAATGCGAATTGTATGAGAATTTTTCAGCCATAAAAGGCCATAAAATTTTAAACGTTGCGTATTTTTACAAAAATATATTATCTTTATGTGCAAATAAACAAGTGCGGTTATGTAAACTACAACTTTTGTTTTTAATCATTAAATCACATACTTGCGTGCATCTTATAGAAAATTAATATTTTATATAATTATATATCTAAAGTGTTATTTTCTATATATTTCTTTTAAGTAAAATTCTATAAATGTAAAAAAGATCTAGGAACATCCTACTGTTATAATTAACAGTAAATATTAAACAAAATTACATTTTAAAAATATCAATATGTAATTTTAAGAAACTTGAATGTTGAATAAATTAAATGAAATCACAAATGTCCCAAAAGTATTAAACCTTTATTAAGGCAACGTAGTGGTGGGGGGGATCCCATTAAACAAGATTTTATCGTAAAAATTCTATATAAATATACAAATACGCGCGCATGTGTGTGTAAAATTACTTATTTGTTACGTATAATAAACACATGTACGTCTTTAATGAACAAAGAAGAGAGTATTAGCTCCTGATTATACATGTTATCTTTTAATTATGTATATACGTACAAAATAGCTCATATATTGTTTGCTGATTGTTTCGTAAAACTATAGGAAAATTTTTTATATAGGCAATTATTATAAATACCAACTCACATGATATCTTATGAGTATTCTAATTATACAATAGTAAAATAGTTCATAATCTTAACAGTGAAAATGATTTTTGACAGCTCGTAAAATATCTATTCTTACTGCTGTCATTAACTCTACTTAAAAACAGTTCGTAATACTTATATATATATATATATATAGTTTGCTATCAATCGCAATTATTTTGTCTTTGTTGATTATCTTATGACATCGAAGACTTGAATCAAGGCACTTGCTTGCTACCTTTTTCGTACAGTTTTGTATCAGTATATAAGTAAAATACATTCACACATTTTATAAATTACATAATACTTTAAACATCTAACAATTTTTCTAGTTTTAATATAATTGCGTAACCGTGTAACACAAATAATTCTTTTTTTTTTATATATCATGAAAAAATCATTTCGTGAAAAATAAAGTTATTTGTACATTTGAAGTTTGAAAATCATTTTCTTCTGCCGTGTAAAATAAATTTTTGCAATTGTTTGAAAATCATGTGTTTCTATGTATAATTTGTCACTAAATACGAAAATAATAAAATTATAGAAATTGAAGAGCACAATGGTGAAAAATAAAATGCTATAATGCCATCTATAATGCTATTGTATAATGCTATTTATTTTAATCGCTCTAATTTTATCATTTTCGAATTTAGTGATAAATTTTAGACGAAAATACATGCTTTTTAGATAATCGCAAAATTGAACTGCGGTCAAAATGACTTTCTCTAAGCTTCGAATGTGCATAAAAAAACACAAGTAACTTGATCTTGCGAGACGAAATACATCTCTATGCTAATATTGATAGATGTATTTCATCTCGCTTTAATCTTTATTTTCACGGATATATTGACTTTTTCGTATATAAAAAATGCTGTTGCACGGTGTAATAACAATTACTGTAAAACGTACTCCAAAAGAGATTGAACGTTGTTGCAACTGTTACAACTTTTCTATGAATAAGATACGTGTAAAGACGTATAGAAAATATCGTTACTCTTGTTATAGAATATTGATTTTGGAAGCCCTATTTCTAATGTCACGCATACATGCATACTAGCACGCACGCACACATACGCATTGAATTATAAAATTTATAATAAAACTATGCAATTATTCGAGAAATCATACTTTTGGCATAATTTGCTGAACGTATTGTCTATATTACAAAATATGATTAACATCCCGAAAACTTACTACTCTTGAGAAATTTAAAAAAAAGGCGCGCATTATTACAGGCTAAGATACATCACGTTTCAGTACATGAAAGATTAATACTCACTGTATATAAACGATCGAATGAAAAGATTAAGGTTCCCAAACTCGACAATCTCAATTATTCAAATATAAAAAAAGACAAAATATCGCAATATAATTCTGGAGATAATTTATGAACAGAAAATTAATGTAACCTCTGTCAAAAATAATACTAAAATTTGTTTAGAGAAAAAAATGTTTCACTATTGTAATAATCACTCTATTCTCTTAACACCTCTATATTCTTGACTTCTTAAGGCACGTATACTTTTTAGTTTTACAATTTTAGCACAATGTGGCAAATAAATATTCAGAAATAGAATCCTTCAAGTAAAAAAATTTTGCCATAAGATGGCATGTAATATTTATCACTTGAAATTGCGTGGTATACAAAAATACTTTGTACGTTTTAACTTGAAAAACTCCTTGAAGAAGTCTTTATATCTTTATGTTTTCCTTATTCATTCACTAATTTACATATTATATACTAAATATACAAGATGTCCCCGAACGTTTTGGCGAGAGAACTTTGAGATTTTATAGAAAATTTAATTCTGAGCAAAAAGTTTCCTATAAACATGGGTTGAAAAATGCTTCCTTAAAAAGTCAGTATTCAAAAACCTTTAAAATTACGATTATTTTATACATTTTTACAAATATCAGGGAATGCGTTTTTTAACAAAAAGTAAAATTGTACGAAAATTGTAGAGAATTCAATTATTTTTCAAATGAGATTAAAATGATTGTAATACGTTCCATAGATTTTCAGATAATCAGTTTCAAATGTACAAAAAGTACTTTTTTCGGCTATCAACGAGCTTTTTTAAAGATATTCTTCATATTTATACTGTTATGGCCTTAGCTTAGCTAAAGATGAAAAAAAATAAAACGTTCGAAGATATTCTGTATAATTACATAATTATAGAATAAGAAAATAGATGATAAAAGTACCATTCATCATTACTCTGGCGTGATCAACATTTTCATTCTGTATGCATCATTAAAATAAGAACGGAGTCGAAAGAAAAGATTAAAGTCAGTATTCATAGTCAATTCTCTTATAATCTATTTAAGACCATCTTAAGTGCATTGTTGAGCTTGAGATGTCATAAATTAATCACAGATTGTGTTAACATTTTAAGATATTATTTAAGATGATCTTAAAATAAGACTATGAATATCTGCTTAAGATTAGAGATTTGGTCCCGACATGTTAAGAATACGTGAAGGAGAGAGAGTTCGGCTGTACTGCTAAAGATAAGAGCATTAGGAATGACATTGGGAATTCATTGAAGCACCAATTGTGTATAAGCAAAAGACTATTATCTTTGAGCAACTTCAAAATACTCTTACTAAGTATTCAATTTCAATATCTTCAATTCATCGCGAACTCTGGTCCAGTTTATTAAGAGATTTGTACAGATCTCTATAGTCTTTTCTCCTCTCCAGTGATTATATATTATGAATTTCGTTATTACTTCTCGTTAACAGACGTAGTAAGAGCAGTTACGTTGTTATTGTTGGATGTAACTTTCTGTTTGCTAGCTATACTAGTCTTTTTCTCATCGAAATGCCGTTTACGATGCACTTTCATGTTGTCACGACGATTGAATTTTTTACCGCATTCCGGACACGCGTGCGTCTTTTCTCCATGTACATGACGATGAGCAGCCAAATGACTCGCTTGTGCAAAACTCGCACCGCACTCTTGGCATATATGTTTACGTAAACCTTCATGCTTTAACAAATGCTCATTAAGAAACGCTTTAGAAGCATAACGATTATTGCAAATATTGCACACAAACGGTTTAGGATTGGCGTGCTGCAGTACGTGCGCTTTATACTTGGAAGCGACTTTAAAAGTCTTGCCACATGTCTCACACGTATATGTGGTCGCATGGCGAGTTTTGATATGTTCATTTAGCACCGATAGACTCGAGTAAAGATTATAACAAAAGCGACAACGAAAATTACGTCGTTTTTTCATATGAACACTTGCGATATGGCCGAGTAATCGCGTGCGAAACGGGAAGACTTTGCCACAATATTCGCAGGCCAGATTTTGCGGTGGTAAATGCGACTTCATATGGATCTGTAATGAAACCTTGTGGTGGTAACTCTGTTCACAGTCTGTACAACTGTACGGTCGTATACCCTTATGAACATTGTCATGTTCAGCTAGATAAAATTTGGATTTAAATCGTTTAGGACATTTGGGACATTGTATGGGTCTGGGATTAGTATGCGAGCATCGAATGTGCTTCATCACATCAGATTTGCAAACAAACTTGGCGTTGCAGACGACGCATGTATATTGCTTGATACCGAGATGTGTCTTCACATGAACTGTACACTTATCTCGGCGTTCATAGAATTTTCGGCAGAGTTTGCACGCATAACCATTCTGTGTTCCATTTACCACGTGCTCCACATTATCATCTACCTTAATCTCCTCGCCATCAATTTTAAAGAGCTCTTCTGGATTCTGCGTTGCTTCTAGTCGCTGTTCCAACTCCGCTAAATCTTTCAACTTTGCCACAGGACTACTGTTTTTCGACGACGTATTGCTAAGAATGCTATTGACAATACTGTTCACCTCTGTTCTGTTTTCGCTTTGCAACAAAGGTACGATTGCTGTATCGACTAGACAATAGCCCTGATCAGGGAAAACCCGTGCTCGCACCGTCGATACCTCATCATTTTGTTTCTTACACAATTCCACAGTAAAGCTAATATCTTCGGCATCGTTATTTCGATTTCTTGTCTCCTTTACAGAAACGTCGATATCGGGAGAGCTAGAAACAATCGTCAATAATTTATTCAAAGCTGTAGTTGGTAACTGAATCGTCACCGATGAATCCTGTTGTTGTTGCTGCTTCGGACATTGTTTTTCTGTATTCTCGTTATTGCTATTATTATTATTATTATTATTCACAGAACGATTATTGGTGTTAGTTTCCACATTGTCATGACTCCTTAATCTATTTGCAATCGGAATCTTTTCATTGTCCACCACAGATGAATCTGCGCTTTGCCTGCTTCTAAGCCAACGAGTCGGTGATGATTCTGTACCTTGAGTCTGTACATTTTTTCCTGCATTTTCATCATTGCACTTGGAAACTTGTTGCTGCTGTTGTTGACTACGAAGGCTTCTTAAAATCTTCGAAGTGGTATTTCTCTTTTTCTGCTGTTCCACTGGATCCTTGACTACATCCTCGGTTTGATTGTTTCTAGTGGAATTAAGATCTTTTTCAATACTGTTGTTATTATCTGACGATGACGAACCCACCAGCAATGTTGATTCTTCATCTTTTACCTCTGTCTGGAGAGAAATCGAATTAGAAATGTAGGAGTAAATAGCAGAACATGCCTCTATTTTGACAATATGCATAAATTTAAAATCATTTGAAAAATTGAGCCATTTTTGTTCAAATTTTCATAATATTATGATTCATACAAATATTTTACATTGACTTGTTATTCATTTATAATAATTTTTCAATAATAAACAAAAAGTACATGATAATTTTAACGCAAAAAATATTTGATAGTATTGTATTAAAATTATACATTTTATTAACAAATAAAAAAAAAAGAAAAATATCATTTAACATTGCTCAGAAATTGTTTAATTTAATTTAGTAACTAAACTTAGTTTAATAACTAAATTTTATTTAGTTATTTATATGTATTTTATTATTTTATAGAATTTGAATTTATACTAATATATTATGAAACTGATACAAGATAGAAGAATTAATTATGATAAAAGAGCGATAGAGAAGTCGATAAAATATAAACAAAATATAGAGACTTACAGACTCTGTTAATGGTGGAAGATTATACTGATCACGTAACACCTGTTGAGTGCGCAGACATTCCTCTTGAAAGTCACAAACAAATTCGAGTTTGCCCAAACACTGAACACAGATCGCTTTGGGAAGAGGATCCTTCTCATCTATCTATGATTCACAAACAAAAGTAACGTAATAAATTAATAATCAAATTTTAAAAAGTAATATTTCAGATGTAATTACTCCGAAAAATATACTTGTGATACATATTTGTAAAAAATAAAAAATAACATCTTATTAAGCCGTATGTAATTTTTATACTAATTCTTGTCACTTTTTCTTTTTCTTTCTGTATGAAATATTAATCATAAATACGACTGCTCTGCTCTATAGATGTAACGATTTGACATATCATTAAATTCTGGTCCTCACTAAACTCAATGATACTCGATGGGCTTGGATTGTTGACAAAGTTAAATTGATAATTTTCATACAATTATAACATTTATTACTCACAATTTAAAAAAAAGTTCACTTTGTTTCTTTTCAAAGATTTTACAAAAAAATAAACATAATTTGTATAATAATCTTATAATGTAATTACATACACTTGAACATTTGAAAATTAATACAAATATTTCTTGTTTACTTAATTATTATTTTTCAAACAGCAATAACAATTTCATAAGAAATTCTGCAAGAATCTTGTTCATAAAGTAACCTTTAATTTACATAAAATATCTATTATTATGATATTAGAATAAGTATAAAAAAATCTTTTGCTATATCCTAATGAGATTACGACATGCTAAAAAAAGAATACTATTAAATATCAATATTTCGGCAAATAATTTTGTATTTCTTCTTAAGGGGATCCTAAAGCCGTCTGTATTACCGACTAAATCATAATTTTTGTATAACAAATACTTTTTTTCTCTTTCACAGATTCGAAAATCCTTTTACAGGATTAAAATATACCCATTAATACGTGTCTGTGAGGTGGAGTTTATGTTGAAAACGACAACAAAGTTCGAAATCTTAAGAAAAATTTTTTATCGTTCTCGGCATAAACTTCACCTCACAAACACGTATTAATGTGTACACTTTAATCCTAGAAAAGGATTTTCGAATCTGTGAAAGAGAAAAAAAGTATTTGTTATACAAAAATTATGATTTAGTCGGTAATACAGACGGCTTTAGGATCCCCTTAAAACTTAAGATGTTTTAAGCCTAATCTACAATGTACTCATTATTTCCTGCCTTCTGCCCTTTGTTTTCTCGCTTTTTATATACTTGTCGCTTGGAGCCGAGAAATATCATCATATTACAATTTGTCTCTTCTGATTACCGAAGAAAAACATTATTTCACATAAAAATATTAAGACACTGAACGATAGTCAAGGTCTGTTCTTATACTAATACAGCATTCTCATTGTTATTATTATAAAGATTACGTGATTATTTTTGCATCATGTCTACTGCAAAATAGAATGAACTAACCTCTTTAACCTAATTTAATCCAATCTAACCTAAATTGCCAACGTTGTATTTAACGCGATGTTTTCTTATTGCCCAGTTTTTTTTCGTTTTTTCTGCTGCCTCTGAGATAAAAGTTGACGAACTTCGAAAGAGACAAGAAATACGTGAAAAGAAATATATTATAGAAACAATGGAAAAGAAAAAATGTATAAGGTAAAGAACAAGAAAAAGGAAGCAAAGAACCACAATGTAAATTAGGCTTTAGAATTATCATTAAATATAATTACAGATGATTGCAATATTTTAATTGATTTGTTTTAATTGAAAATTGTTTAATTTCTTAATAAAGAAAAAAGTGTTGAAGATGAATAAACAAAAGAGACAAAATTGACATTTCAACATCAGCTATACAAATAAAAAAAACTGTTGCGTAAGCAATTAAATTAATTATTGAAAAAATTGTAATCTTCAAGTATATATATATATATTTTGAAAAACATTGAAACCTATAAGTACTGCAAATAGCAATTAATTATAGTTAAGAAAAAAGATTTGTATTTCAACCAAAAGTTTCGATATTCCTGATTTTGAGAAAAAAATGTTTCTTCCATTAATAAACATAAAGCAACGTGTAAACCATACAAAGAAATAAGATATGTTGCATATAAATATACATACTATTTTGAAAAAAAAATTGTAGAAAAAAAACATGGATCTTTCCTTTGTATCATTTTTTTTTAACACCATGTTCAGGTTAGAAAAGGAAAAATTTATCAGGATTGAAAAGTATATAACTCACCAAGATATTAATTTTCCTGTGAATCTTGAGACCAAGATAACGTTTGATACCTTCCTCGCCGAAAACGTCGATGTAGATTTTCTCGTACTGGCCGCAAAGCCTGCACATTTTCGCCTCCCCCTCTTCCACCACATCCATTCTTATGTATTCGTCTCAGTGCTTGCTTACATACACGTTTGACTACCGCAAGGTGGGAATCGATGGAAATCCACGCTCGTCGTTTCGTACCGCATAAGCAACGCTTATTCTTCTACCTTTTCTTTTATGAATTTGCTTGTTATTTGTTTTTGAAAGAACGCAACAAAATAAATGTCTTTATCGTTCGTGACGCCAGAATATGAACCGAAAACTACGAAGAAGGGGCGAAAATGGAGACAACTACACTGGCGTTACTACTTGCTATGACAATTCAACACAAGAGATTCTTGTGGATTCTCGGAGAGTAATCACATTCGAGCCAGACTTCAGTCACGTCCACAAACTTTTAAATACTAGCCAAACGTTCAGTTTTCGATACCACCGTTTGTGGCGCCCTCATTGCATGACTATTGGCTGCTGCACACTAGACGCGGAACCGCTAGAGACACAATTGTTGGATTCATGTGGGGTCTACAATAGAAGTCGTAGCAGTCGTAGGGTCTTAAGGCTGAGTTTCGTTAGGCCGGAATCAGACTACGCATTGAAGATCAAAATCGAAGATTGAAGATTGAAATTTGACCAATGAGGGCGAAGGAATTTTAGTTCCTATTGTTTTGATTGATCAAATTTCAATCTTTCAATCTTCAATCTCAATCTTCAATGCCTAGTCTGATTTCGGCCTTATTCACTGTCAGTACTGACAATATGACGTCATAAAGTAGTACTGCAGAAGCGTTTTGAAATTA
>NW_017256448.1:103357-107212 GCF_001594055.1 Mycetomoellerius zeteki
GTCGTACGACGAAAATCGGATGCAGTGTGAATCCAGCATCAAGTTAGGTCGAAACCAGGGATCGATCGAATCTTCCTGAGACGTAACACATCTATTACCAGCACGACTTTTGATTGGCTTCTGCCATTCCATATCCAGCCAATCAAAAATTAGCCCAGTCTATGTCAATCTCTTATTATGGTGTCTCTAGGGCCTGTATTCATAGTCAGATCTTAAATTCTAGATCTAAGACTGTCTTAAATTCAGCCTTGAAGTAAGAACCGACTATGAATACCGGCCTAGGAACCGCTTGCCGCGCAGCAAAATCCGCACGACGCGCAACCATCGAACATGCAAGGCCTTTTCATAGATCCGTTTTTTTTTATTGCTGCACTCTCTGAACGAGTGCAATAAGTTGAAGGGCCGATTGTTCTACCTTTTGGTAAAGTTTACCTGTTAGGTAAATCTGGCAATCCGCGCATGTAATTGGATAATCTTGCTACTTACCTAACAGGTAAACTTTACGAAGAAGTTGGAACAATCGGCTCGAAGTGAAACAAATATACATTTGTTTCACTTCAACTCATGCACCGTCTACGTACACCAGGGAGTCGATTGCGTATTTTAAAATGAAATGAAAATTACAAAAGTGAGCAAATTCACTAGTTATTGACCAATTAAATTATGAGTATTCTACTACTCACTTTTGCAATTTTCACCTTATTTCGAGATACACAATCGACCCCCCCAGTTTGGAGAATCCAGCAATAAAAGACATTTAGTTCATGCGAACATTAGGCCATTAGCGTAGTTTACATCGTATGCCTGGTTTATGCTCCGGTATTAACCCTAAAATTCTAAAATTCAGGCAATGGAACACAGATTTCAGTTAGGACCAATTAAGACTGGCAGCCCTATTGGCTAAATTTTAGGATTTTAGGGTTGAGACCGAAGCATAAATCAAACAGTACACTAGGCGGGAATCAGACTACGCATTGAAGATTGAAATTGAAGATTGAAGATTAAAATTTGACCAATGAAGACAAAGGAATTTTAGCTCCTATTGTTTTGATTAGTCAAATTTCAATCGATCAATCTTCAATCTTAATCTTCAATGCGTAGTCTGATTCCGGCCTTAGAGAGTGGTACAGGGAGAGAGTGGCACATTGCATCACGTGATCCGGAGCTGTATTCTTGAAAAGAAATGTATACAAAAAACTAGGAAAATACTATAGTATACGTAACTGTAGTATTTCCCTAAACTTTCGTATACGGTTCTTTTTAAAAATAGACACCTCCAGGTCTCTCTGATTGGGTGCATTCAGTACTACGACTGCTCACTGAACTCTCGAATCTGTTCCCAGAGCATATGATTTAACTAAGATTCATAAACAGGGAAACCCGTTAAGAATTATTGTCTCATCAATTAATAGTCCATTATATTATTTTTCGTTATATCTGCACAATATCATTAATGATTCTATATTGGAAGCACCTAGCTACATCAGGAATAGTTTTCAGCTTGTCGAAAAATTAAAGGATATTCGCATTGAACCTGATCATTTGCTGGTATCATTGGACATCGTTTCCTTGTTACGAACGTTCCCAGAATTGGTGTCTGATGGTATTACAAAACGATAGGATTATATATCTGGGAAGACTGCTATACCGTTAAATGAGTTTTTAATTGCTGTTCGTTTGGTTTTAAATTCTACTTTTTTTATGTTTAATAACAAATTCTACAAACAGATTTTTGGTACTCCGATGGGGTCACCTTTATCCCCAATTGCTGCGGATATAGTTATGCAAGATTTGGAAAGAACAGCAATTGAAAAATTACCTGTTAAGCTCTTATTTTATTTTCGATATGTGGATGATATTATCTTAGCTGCTTCATCAGAGAATATCAATGACATCTTAAAAATTTTTAATTCATTACATAGTAGATTGCAGTTCACTATGGAGGTTGGCACAGATGGAAAACTAAGTTTCTTAGACACTATGTTGATTGTGGAAAATCAAGCTTTAGTTTTTGATTTATATCGCAAGGCGACGTTTTCTGGCAGATTTCTAAATTTTAATTCACACCATCCGTTTTGTCATAAGAGAGGTGTAATTTACGGTTATGTCATCCACGGTTCCAGCAAAACAATTTAATTAAGGCAATAAATATTTTTTTAAAATAACAGTTATCCACTAGAGTTTATTTTTTCTTCAATACAAAAAAGAATAAAGTTCCACATTAATAAGAATGGAGCGGTCGAGAAAAAGGTCAAGAAGAAATTTTTCACGATACCTTACGTGAGTTCGGTATCGGAAAAGTTTACTCCAATTGCAAATAGGTTTCATTGTAAGTTGGCCTTCTCGATACCAAATTCATTAAAAAATTTTATTAGAAAGGGCAAAGATCAATTAGATCCCTTATGCAATCAAAATGTTGTTTACAAGATCTGTTGCGATGACTGTGAAGCTAGTTACATGAGTCAGACCATTAAAGACAATTAAAGACAAAATTACACGAACATGTCTCCGATATTAATAAGAAGTCAAAATCTCCAACAGTGATCACGAGTCACCGCATTGACCAGAATCACAATTTCGACTGGGACAATGTTGAAATTTTAGACAGAGAAGTTTTTTTTAATAAGAGATTAATATCGGAGATGGTTCACATAAAACGACAAACGCATGGGCTAAACAAACAAAATGACACAGATTCTCTGCCAGAATCATATCTAAACATTAAATCTCTTTCCCCTTTTTAACATTATCCTTTGTCCCCTTCCGATTATCTTTCCTATTTCTTTGTTTCCTTTTTGTCATAACGTCGCTGTACATCGTCGAGGATAAATGTTATATCCAACAGTATTGTGGCTTACTTTTTATTAAATATAACTTTGTTAATTGCGTTTTATTCTCGGCGTCTAACTTACATCATTAAGACAATTTAAAGTATATATATTTATGTAATTTAATTGTTACTAATTTACTATAAAATGTACATACTCGATAATTTAAACTGTAACGCAATGTCAAGTTATTATTTTTTGTGAGATTGTAGAATTGTGAAAAGTGAGATGAGATCACCTTTAGGATATTTTTACATATGGACCGCATACTAGACATATAATGTGACCGAAATTTCCGATAATTTATGTAATATTGTTCGTTGTTTTACAATGAAAATAACCCGATCGTGTCGAAACGTTTGTATGTACGATTTTTAAATTATTAAATATTTTATATTATAATTGGCTCGTAGCACCAATTTAACTTCAAGCCTGATGGCTCCTGCACACTGGACGCGGAAACGCTTGCCGCGCGGAAAAATGTGACGTGGTAGCCAATAAGCTTACAACTCCTAACATGTTCATTGGTTACCGCGTCGCATTTTGCCGCGTGGTAAGCTTTTTCGCGTTCAGTGTGCAGGAGCCATGAGAGTTCAAGCGAGAATTAAAACTCTTCCCATCTCTGCCCTTCCCTTTCTCTCTCCTCTCTCTCTGCTTTAAAAAGAAAGTTGGGTTTTTAAAAAATAAATTATACAACTTTTTAGCAAAGATAATTTTTATTAATATTATTACATATAAAAATTATAGAAAGTGAAGATGTCACAAAATTGAAAATATATCAAACTAGTGCCATTCCTTTTCATTGTTCGTTTTTATATTTTTTATATTTATATTTATTACGAATTTGTTACAATTATTGGTCGAAATAAGAATGTTGATATAATAATATAAATGAAGGAGTTACTTTATTAAATTGATTGCAATATAATCATTTTCTATGCATTACATATACTTGACATTATATCTTAAGTTATATATATTATTGACATTTACAAAGCATGCACGAGATTGCATAGAGAGTATAAAC
>NW_017256448.1:108547-111133 GCF_001594055.1 Mycetomoellerius zeteki
CGACGACGAGTGTTGGGTAAGGCGCGAAGGGCACGGAGCACGAAACGTGGCTCCTTGTTCTGCACCGCCTTCTCGATTTGCCGCGTGTGCTCCCGAATGTCGCACAAAATCTGCATATCGGTGTCCCTGCGTTCACCTGCGCCGTCACCGTCGCCGTTCTGCGTGTCCGATGGATTCACGTCTACGTCCATCGCCTCGACGTTTTTACCGGTCGGTACACCCATCGCTAACCTGTGATAACTATCTACTTGTATTAACTTGTGACCGGTCTGATTCACGATGTGTACCCGTCGACGGACGGTCACGGACGAACACTCTTTAAACTCCTTTCTTCGGATCGGATACGCTTAACTCGCTCAGATTCTCATCGTCCACCTCTAATGTTGTACAGTTGTATTGCTCTATTTGTGCAATCACGATTTCACGTATGTTTCGCGTAAGGTTAGAATGCTCGCTCGCTTATTGGTGCACTCGATCTAGGGCCTAGTTTACATCGCGCACCTGATACAAATGCTAACTAGTAACTTTCTTGATTGAGTTATCATGTAGGGTGCGTTCTTTTAGGCATCGGATACAGCAGTTCTTGCAGTAATTCGTTCTTTTAGCACAACTGCACAATCGATTGCAGCGCAGATTTTCGTTCTTTTGACAATGGATACGCAGTAGATACGCAGACGAATAGAATTAGCTGCGGAGCCGGCTACATATCTGCGTAATCGTTTAAAAAACACGCAATCGGCAGCTCCGATGCGCAGCGACTGCCAAATCCGATGCCTAAAAGAACGCACCCGTAGCGTTTTCGAGTAGAGTGGGTTTGAACCCGACCCGGTTCGGTTAACCCACGTTTGACCCGAAAGTATCATAATCTCGTCCAATCAGAAATCAAAGTAAAGCGTGTGACGTCATCGATCCGACCCAGGTTAGATCCAAACCCACTCCATTCGAAAACGCTATTAATTTCGGCGATCTGTGTAAACATGTACATGATATGTGTATTTAATTAATCATTTTCATGCATACTGTATTAATTTAGAACATGAGGGCATGAGTTTGTGCCATTATATGAGCGCAGAGACGCGGAAATGCGTAACCAATTAGAAGCAATCCGTTGTTATGGTTCGCGTTTTACCGATTACTGATTGGTTGCGCGTTTCCGCGTTTCCGTGTTTCCGCGCTCATGTAATGGCACCCTCAAATATCGATCAAACAGATTCAAGAGCTTACTGAGCGTTCTGTTTGGTCTATAGTTTTAGTTCTAATTTCTGATTGGATCTTGCCAATCAGATGCAAGAGCTCACTGAGCGCTCAGTGAGCGGTTGTAGTACTGGGGGTCAATCATGTATCTTTTCCCCTAGGGCGGAAACATGAAAAGTGAAAAGTTTCACGTGAACTCTATGATCATCTATGATTTCGGAGGATCATGTAACTTTCCCAACTGTGAAATGTGAAATTGTTCACGTGAACTTTTTAGCCAAAAGCCGTGGTGGCGGAAAGACGGAAATCTAGGGAATTGATAAATATACTTCGGAAGTAACATGTCTTATCCTCCGACAATTTATCTCAAGGCAGATGCTATAGTAATGCTTTAAAAACACAGATTCACTGTTAATGCAAAGAATTTGTGTGCTTAAAACAGTGAATTTATATTTTTAAAGCAGTGAATTTGTATTTATGAAGCAGAGAAATTGTTTTTAAAAGCAGTGAATTTGTGTAATTAAAGCAGAACGTATAATATATATAACGCTATATTGAGTCGGGATGATAGATATTTTAACCTTTAAAATCTAACCTTTGCCCATTCTTTACCAGATTTTTGAGGACCTTCGATAATTGTATTGATGCCTTGTGCAACTTCATCCCACAATTTAGACTAAAAATGTTTTATTTTGTCAAATAATTATTTTTTTCTTACCGATTACTATAATACATTATATAATAAAATACTTTAAATTTACCAATTTTAATCGACTCTCGTTTTTTCTGTCTATTCTACCCCTCACTAATTCGGGATTACGTTTTAAAAAATTTAACAACATTTCTTTTTGTTTCACAGTCACATTCATTATTTTTTTTTTCTGTTGTTATAGGTTATAAGTTATAAATGTTATAGGTTATAGATTATATGGATTGCTCAGTCCATGCAATATCGCATATGTAATCGCGAAACATGAAAAGTTTGACGTGAAATCTCGATGAGTGAAAAATGAAAAGTGAAACGTGAAAAATGAAATGTGAAAAGTTTCACGTGAAAATACATGATTGACCCCCTGAGCGCACCCATTAGATCTAGACATTAAAGCTCCAGGGCATGGAAGAGATTGGAGAAAACTGGTGACGTTACCCGTCCTGATTGGACATGGGCAATTCACGAGCACGATGCAATTTGCCATTCTCTCCCTTTGAGGGAGAAAATTACTAGTTATCCACATCAAGTGCACTCTCTAGTGCACTTGATACGGATAACTAGTAATTTTCTATTAAATTATCTTAATTTCAGCTATGCTTGGTTTATGCTTCGGCTTATGGCTTCTGCACACTGGTCACGGAAATGCGAGGTCTACAATAGAAGTCGTAGCGATCGTAGGG
>NW_017256448.1:113554-114940 GCF_001594055.1 Mycetomoellerius zeteki
CTGGGGGTCAATCATGTATCTTTTCCCCTAGGGCGGAAACATGAAAAGTGAAAAGTTTCACGTGAACTCTATGATCATCTATGATTTCGGAGGATCATGTAACTTTCCCAACTGTGAAATGTGAAATTGTTCACGTGAACTTTTTAGCCAAAAGCCGTGGTGGCGGAAAGACGGAAATCTAGGGAATTGATAAATATACTTCGGAAGTAACATGTCTTATCCTCCGACAATTTATCTCAAGGCAGATGCTATAGTAATGCTTTAAAAACACAGATTCACTGTTAATGCAAAGAATTTGTGTGCTTAAAACAGTGAATTTATATTTTTAAAGCAGTGAATTTGTATTTATGAAGCAGAGAAATTGTTTTTAAAAGCAGTGAATTTGTGTAATTAAAGCAGAACGTATAATATATATAACGCTATATTGAGTCGGGATGATAGATATTTTAACCTTTAAAATCTAACCTTTGCCCATTCTTTACCAGATTTTTGAGGACCTTCGATAATTGTATTGATGCCTTGTGCAACTTCATCCCACAATTTAGACTAAAAATGTTTTATTTTGTCAAATAATTATTTTTTTCTTACCGATTACTATAATACATTATATAATAAAATACTTTAAATTTACCAATTTTAATCGACTCTCGTTTTTTCTGTCTATTCTACCCCTCACTAATTCGGGATTACGTTTTAAAAAATTTAACAACATTTCTTTTTGTTTCACAG
The DNA here is from genome assembly GCF_001594055.1 of Mycetomoellerius zeteki. Classification (NCBI taxonomy): domain Eukaryota; kingdom Metazoa; phylum Arthropoda; class Insecta; order Hymenoptera; family Formicidae; genus Mycetomoellerius; species Mycetomoellerius zeteki. The sequence goes on from NW_017256448.1 coordinate 114,284, forward strand.
TCACATTCATTATTTTTTTTTTCTGTTGTTATAGGTTATAAGTTATAAATGTTATAGGTTATAGATTATATGGATTGCTCAGTCCATGCAATATCGCATATGTAATCGCGAAACATGAAAAGTTTGACGTGAAATCTCGATGAGTGAAAAATGAAAAGTGAAACGTGAAAAATGAAATGTGAAAAGTTTCACGTGAAAATACATGATTGACCCCCTGAATGCACCCATTAGATCTAGACATTAAAGCTCCAGGGCATGGAAGAGATTGGAGAAAACTGGTGACGTTACCCGTCCTGATTGGACATGGGCAATTCACGAGCACGATGCAATTTGCCATTCTCTCCCTTTGAGGGAGAAAATTACTAGTTATCCACATCAAGTGCACTCTCTAGTGCACTTGATACGGATAACTAGTAATTTTCTATTAAATTATCTTAATTTCAGCTATGCTTGGTTTATGCTTCGGCTTATGGCTTAATTTCCGCGACCAGTGTGCAGAAGCCATAACCCGAAGCATAAACCAAGCATCGCCGAAATTAAGATAATGTAATAGAAAGACGATTGCTACGACTTCTATTGTAGACCTCGTATAACCGCGCGGCAAAATGCGACGCAGTAACCAATGAACATGGTTAGGAGCTGTAAACTTATTGGCTA
>NW_017256448.1:114970-127818 GCF_001594055.1 Mycetomoellerius zeteki
GGAGCCATTAGGCTAATATTACATTTATCGTACGACAAATTTTTCAAGCGTATTAATTGGCTGCAGGACAAAGAGATCCGAGAACTTCTTTGTCCTGCAGCCAATCAATGGGTTCGAAAAGCTTATCGTACGACAAAAAACGGACGCATGTAATATTGGCCTTAACCCTAAAATTCAACCAATAGAGTTGCCAGGCTTAATTGGTTCTGCCTGAAATCTGTATTCCATTGCTTGAATTTTAGGACTTTAGGATTAAGACCGAAGCATAAATCAGGCATAAATATATAAATGATATATGTATTTAATTAATTATGTTGATGCATATTGTACCAATTTAATACATCATTCTTTAAATACATTGTTAAAATTAAGATAATTTAATAGAAAGTTACTAGTTAGCACCCATATCATGGTTGTGCCCCAAAATTCACTGCCAGCACTGAAAATCTACAGTTTGCGGTACTTATACTATACATTTTTAGCACTAGCAGTGAATTTTGGAACGCAGCCCTAGAATCCTAGATTTATCAGAGAGGCGCAACCGCAAATCAGTATGACAAAGGTACTATGGAGGGTACTAAACATGGCTGACATGCTATGAAACTGCCTTTAAACTGTCAAACAAGATGAGACGAAGTAATATAAAATTATATTTAAATGAATCGTATCAATTCTTTAGAGGGAATATTTATGTATTAATAAGTCAGTTGATTAATTGTCATTATAATCGCTTTTCACCATAACCTCTTAATTTGCACTGCTGTTAACGGAGTAGAACTTTACTCGATGGTAAAGATTCTCGATAAAATTATTCCTGAAATTAAAAAAAATATTGCATTACTCAGATATATAATTCTGTATGATACGTAGAAGAATTTCATATGGTTTAATCTATGGAGTATTTCCACTGTTTGAAATGAAGTAATTTTAAAGTCATTTGTGATTGCTTGTTTGTAAATTAAATCAGTAATGTTTGAAGATAAGATATTGTATAATTGCAGGTACGATTGCAGTATTATGTTCTTACATTCAAGAAACATTGAAAAAATGATTGTGAAGCATATATATCTACTGTTAACGAACAAGTAATCAGGGCTTTCTGTATAATATCAGTAATCACAATTTAGTCAGCATGAATACTGTTCAAGAGCAAGAATGAGATAGAGTGAGATAGAACGTATAGGAAAAAATGAAATATGTTACTAGTACTATAAATGGTTGCCAAGTCATGTAATTGCAACAGCGAATCAGAATGCGTAACACCATTTGCGCCTTTGATAAATCTAGGACTCTACGCAGCCCAAGTGTACGATGTAAACTAGGGCATTACACGCTTGCCAATCATACTAGTCGACGCAACGCCAGCGAGCCAATCGCGCTCTCTCGCTGCCTGTGACGTCATCACAATGCCAGCGAATCGCGCGCTTTCGCGGCCAATCCCACAGCTCATTTTAGGAACGCGCTGGCCACGCGCAACCCCACCCATCGCGCCGTGACAAATGCAACTTTTACTTCCGGCTGCGTACACGGCCATCGCGCTTGGGTTTCGTCGAGTCCGTTTGTGCTCCGGTGGTGTTCACGCGACGTTCAAGTGCTAATCCTAGCCACATCTCTCCACGTTCTTGCTCCTACGACTGTCATCTGCGCTCCGCAGTTCTATATCATCCGAGGGATCTCTTTTGTTTGTCGTATGTCCATCCAGAATCTCAACACATTCGGTGAGTGACCGATAAAACGCGCATTGTCGCACCCTCTTGCCCCCTCCCTTGCTACCCTTTATCCGTATCTTCCTGTTCTTTCTCCTTTTGCCGTCGCTTCCCTCCTCGCGTACGTTATCCTTTCCAGAAAAGGGCGATAAAACGACACCGTCGCTTTTGGGTCCCCTCGAACCGATCAAAATGGCGACGGGGTTGCTCTCGCGCGCGCTCTCGACCCCCTTTTACATCATCCTGCGCAATCCCGCGCTGGGAGCGTCCCACACGTCGTGCGATCTCTCTCTCTCTCTCTCTCATATATGTGTACGCTTTTCTGTGTCGCAGACCCCTTTGCAGATGCAATCAAGGGTTCAGACGATGACGTCCAAGACGGCCTCGTTCATATAAGGATCCAGCAGCGGAATGGTCGCAAAACCTTAACAACGGTGCAAGGACTTTCCTCGGAATATGACTTGAAGAAAATCGTGAGAGCATGTAAAAAGGTGAGTGTGCCACGCTTCCCCCTCCTACATCGTGGGGAGGATCCCCTTCCCCGATCCTTTCTCCTGCCTTCACCGCCGTCATTTCTACTTCCCTCTGTTCCTCATTGCTGTTCCCCCACCATCGGCTGATCAGACAGAACTCTAAAAATAGGTCTGATGCAAACAATCACGATGATACAGGCTGGACAGATGTAGTTTTGCAAGTTCTTCTAGGAATGTATGGCATGCAAGTGCATCTACAAGTGGTTTGACATATAGGAGAGATGGTCTTTGTTTCGATTTGAGAACATTGATCATCATCGATGACTTGGCTCTTTTGTAATCGCTTTGTGTATTCACTGTTAAATTGATCATTGATATTTGATATTAAAAATCTTCAGTATTATTCTTAATTCAATGCTATTTGTTGAATAAAATAATAAAAAAGACATCTTTTATACATTAAAGATTATATTTTTTACACAACGACAGATAACTCCAGAATATAATTGTTTCATCTCATTGTGTCAACAGAAATTGAATTTTGATAAATTGGAGCAAAATTAGAGCAATGGAAAGAGACATGGTTTTTTTAAATAAAATTTATATATTTTATGAGAAATGGTCAAATGCATTTACAATAACATTTTGGATGCATTTACTTTATACGCTGTAAGTATTATTTCGTTTTTGTTGTCTATCAAATATTAAAGAACAAATGATGCTTACAAGCGCTATGAGCACTAAAGCGTGAATGCACTCTTGCCTGTATTCATACTCGAGCCATATATTTAAGACTTCCTTTAATTTATCTTCAAATGCTTTATGAATTATTTCATTGGCTATTAAGCATCTAAAGATAAATTTAAGGAAACCTTAAGTACAAAGTCCGACTATGAATACGGGCATTTGTGATATCAACTTATTAATATCAATTTTTTAATATGATTATTTCAAAAATTTGTTATGTTATATTTTGATATTTACAATATTGCTATTTCTTGTAAGTCATTAGAACTATAATGGAGAAGCTGTGACTAATCGTATCTCATTTTGATAACAGTATCTGTAAAGTTTTGAACACATTCCTTGGGGAGAGATAAAAGAACCCAACATTCTACGGAAGTGAATTGTCTAGATAAAAGTCTCTCCGAAGAATGCCTGGTTGATTTATCATTGCATTTGTATTTTCACAGGAGTTTGCCTGCAATGGGACAGTAATAGAGCACCCGGAGTACGGGGAGGTGCTGCAGCTGCAGGGGGACCAACGAGAGAATATATGCCAGTGGCTGACAAAGTCAGGTCTGGCAAAACCTGACCAGCTCAAAGTCCATGGTTTTTAATCAATTAACAACAGCAACAATTACCATCCATGCCACAACCCACAACAACAGCAGACAGCTCCATCCCTCGTCAGTTCTACATGATCGTCTCAAATTGAATCTGTATATTATTCACTAAACTTCTCGTGGGATATCCCGATTATACTATCACGTCAACATTATAAATACATATATATATATATGTATGCATATACATACATATATGTATATATATATACACACAAACACGCGCATATATATTTCAATAATAAAAAGAGGAAGTAAGAAAACGAAATAGAGAGGGAAATAAACAATAGAGGATAAAAGGCGAATAAAAGAAAGGAGGAAGAGATATAGCGAAAGAAAGGGAAGATATATAGGCATATAACCAGCGTATACCTATAGGCAATATATCTATTCTAATCAGAATCTTTTCTTGAGATAAAAAGCAATACGTCACACTGTAAGCCTTATGTTAGGTGATAGCGGCTGTTGAGGTAGGGATTCTCCTGTCTTGCAGCAGTGGATAGTACACATCTGATTTTGATAAACATCGTGGAAGAGAAGCAGGAGGAGGAGAAGCATAGATGAACGAGCGGTAATTCGCAGCGCCGGATGGATGTTCGTTCTTGCATTAGGTAGTATGTATCTGGGCGCGATAGACGTGTTCCGAGAAGGCAGTAAAACTGTAGGTTGATTGACTCGGGCTCTCATCCTCTCCTCGCGTCCATCACATTCTTCTCTGCAATCCTTCATAGAAACGATATAAGATTTTTTCTTCTATTTTTATTTTTTTTTACGTTTGTAATTGAAAATTGGGGGAGGGGGAGAGAGAGAGAGAAAGAGAAAGAAAGAGAGAGAAAGAGCGTTCCGCGCTTGTGTCCTTTTGTGATGATTTGTTGAATATTTGTAGGGCCGATTTTGATTCTTCCTTTCGCGTAAAGGACACCCCTCCTTCGCCCCGTATCATATCTTCGCTCTTGCTTTCCATCCCCTTTTAAGGCAGTAATTAAATGACGAATTGTTTTGAAATAATAATAATGAGAGTTAATAAAATGTGGCTGTTCTAGATAAATAAATAATGCGTACATGAATAATATGTAACATGACCATCTTGTCCCTTTTCCTTTTCACTGCCCCAGTTCTATAAAAATCGACATTGCTATTAAATTCAATTGTATGAAAAAATTGGATATTTTAGGAATATATTGTTTTTTTTTCAATATAACAGAAGTTATATGGATAATATGTACTTTATTAATTATTTATATAACACTTTTATAATGTTCGTATATCATATGATAGTATGAGGAAAACAGAGTAAAATAAAAGAGAAAATAAAAAGAAATAAAAGTTGAGAAAATTATAGATATATAGAAATTGATATCTATCGCCATGTGATAGCGAGTGTACGAATTAAACGCACGATGTGGTTTATATAAAAATCATTAGATAAGCTATCGTTGTTTATCGATTACGTTCGTGCCATGCTCATTACGATCGCTGTTTCGTAGAATCTATTTCTTGATATTAACGGGATAGACACGATAAATCTATAAAGTATTAGTGAAAGAGATTAAATACAAAAAGTATTTCTTGTAACTGTCCAAGTATTTTGCTATTCATTCAAAGAATATATAGTATGCATACAAGTTTCGCGATCTACGGAAAATGTTAAAAATGATAGCGAAGAGTTGAAATGGTTGAAATAGTTAGAAAGTTTAGTATGCGTGTCTGTTCATTAAAAAAAAAAAAGAGCCTACTTGCGCTCTTAGTGAGAATAGATTGAATTAAAAGAAATTTTGTTTTAATTTGAAAAAAATATGGAGAAAGATTGATGAGAAGATTTACAGAAAAATTAAAATCTCCTGTTTTTTATGCTATTTTAGAAACTCGAGATGGGATTTCTTTTCAAGAGAGATAATGGAGATAACATACTTTTCCCTACTCATTTTTCCTCGGTTCGAAAGATTAGACAATAGCATTTCTATTTTCATTTGCGCTAAATTTACAGAGTAATCAGTTGAAATCATCAATAAAAAAATAATAACAAAGGGGAGGATAACAAAGAAATAAACAAGATAGCACAGATTAAAGAAATAGATGAATTATAGGTAAATATTCTGCTTCTAATAAAGTACAAAATTGAAATTTTTCAATTATTGTTTTAAGAAATATAAAAATTTTATTTTATATTATTTTCTGTTCATTTTTTTATTGCAATTAATAATTTTATCTTTGTTCTTATTTAAAGCTTCTTTTGGCTTCAATCAGGGAATTTTCCCAAAAATGATTGGAAAGAGTCGGGGAATTCGTTTTTCTGTTTCGCTAAGGTTTTGTACAATTGAAAAATACAGACAATAGAAACAGAGAATAAAGAACTGCGCACGCATAAAGAACTAAGGAACAGAAAAAAGAATTTCAACTTAGCAGAAACCATGTACCGTCGAATACACAGTTTTTGATAGATTGAAATTCTTGAATACCCTGTTCTCTATTCCTTTGTGCGTAGCCTCTGATAGATTTCAATCTATCAAACCCATGTATTCTGGTGTATACACGATTTTTTATAGGTTATTTGAATTTTGATAGGTTATTCCCTGTGTTTACGTTGAACAAGGTTGAAAATAGGATGTTTATAAGAAAGGAGAATTCGAAAATGGCGGGGTTGGGGGCGTCGCGCCCCCTCGTGTCGGCGCGAGATGGCACGGCACGGTGCGGCGCGGCGCGGTCGCGGCGCGGCGCACCACCGGGCCCCAGAATGCATCGCGCGCCACGGCATGTGCCTTTCCGCCATTTTGTAGTTTGCTCGAGAGACTGTGTTGAGTTCGATTCTTCCACCTCGGTAAGGAAACATCGTCGTGCGTAACGGCCGCGCGTTGATCCGCTCGGTGCGGTGGGCCGCGATACGTACAGGGCGGATCGTCAAGCGCGCGTCGCGCGCCGTCGCGAATTCGCGTGAGGAACGTGCCGAATCTCGCCGCCGCCTGTCTCGCCACCAGCCGTGTCGTGTTGCTGCGTCGCGTATTTCGTCGCGCACACGCGAGCGTGTGCGTGCGTGCGTGCGTGCGTGCATGCGTGCGAGCGAGCGAGCGAGCGGACGAGTGAGCGGATCGAGCTCTCTGCTCTAGTCAGCCTATCGTCGATTAGACGATTATCAAGGCAGCGCGAACGAAATTCGCGTAAACGCGCACACGAGGTACTCCGCGCGCACAACGAATCATCCAAACCAAGTGCCTCGAGAGTGCTCTCTCTAGTCGAGAAACCGATCTGCACGAGGCCGTTCGAGAAAGAGAGAGAGAGAGAGAGAGAGAGAAAGAGAGCGCGATTGAGCGAGCGGACGGGCGAGCAAGCGAGCGAACGAACGAACGAACGAACGGGCAAGGCACCTCGTAGCGCTAGATTCAGGGCACATGGGATCATCCAGGCCCATCTCGAGATGAACGGTGATTTCGGTAACGACCATCCGTCTCATTCACCAAAAAAACCACGCGAAAATCATTCAATCACCATGCGATTATTATCATCATTATTATCATCGTCATTATCATCGTCATCATCTTCATCATCATCATCTTCATCTTCATCTTTATCATCTTCGTCATCATCGTCATCATCATTGTCGCCGCCATCGTCGTCGTTATCATCATCATCATCATCATCATCATCATCATCATCCATCATCATCATCATCATCGTCGTCACTATCATTATCATTATCGTCATCGTCAGTGCTAACACATGTTCGTTGAATTCAGGAAGAGTGTTGTACAGTCTTGTCATCGCGCCGCTTCATCCACCTTCTTCTCGCCACCGTCACCACCTCCTTATGTTGCTCGCTAAACTCGCGCCGTACGTCGACACGTCGTTATTACCGCTGTCTTCGTCTTTCATCTTCTCGTCCACGTTGACGTCGTCATCGTCCTCATCATCATGTCCCCGTGTACGTTGTCCTTGTGCTCATCCTTGTCGACGTCGTCAATGTCGTCAATGTCGTCAATGTCGTCATTGTCGTCGTCGTCATCATCATCATCGTCATCATCGTTGTCGTCCATCGTCGTCGTCGGGTCCGGTCGACCGGAGAGCAGTTCATCGTCGTCGTCGCCGTCGTGACGCCACCGCGACCGCCACCGTATCGTGTTCACGATCGCGCGCTATATTTGGCCGATAACGCGCCGTGCGCTCCGCAACATATTGCGCGTCCTTTCGCGCGGGGATCCTCGCCTGGCGCGCCGCGAGTTCCTCCGGACGGCCGTCGTCGTGGCACGTAGTCCGAGGCCGGAGGCTCGCTCCGGCGCGTGCGAGCATTGCCGCCCGAAGAGCGCATCTTGGTGTCAACCACGTCGTCGACTTTGGTCGCGCGCGCGTGTGAAAAAATTCTTCCTTATGTCTTTCGTTTTTCCCGGCGACTCCCCAGATTGTACCTGGTGAAAAGTTCCACGCGCGACATTGTTCGTAGCTGTTTTGTACTTCGTATTTGTGGGCTTGCAGTTGCCGTAATCCATCGTATAGTGCTGCGTATCGAGGCATGATTCGTATCGAATAATCCTCCTGATCGTTGCTCCGTTACTGTTGTCGTTGTCGTGATAGTTTACAAGGATAAGGGCTGTCAGTGTTGCTTAAAGCATCCAGTTTGACCAAATAATTACATGATCATGATATATATATGTTTTTATATATATATATATACATTGTACAAAAATAAGTTGCTCTTGATAATAACCAAAAGTATTCTGTAGAATAATATTTTCTCTTAGTCTACAAATACGACTTTTGGATTAGATTATCTAATATATTTCTCACATTTGTAGATAACTTAATCACAGTTTAATTTACTCTTCATCTTTTTCTTAAAATTAAAAAAAGATAAGTTAGACGAAAATTAAAGTTGATCTATATTGATAGTAGAATTATAATTGAGTATCTCTCATACTAGTCGTTTAAAACTAAGTATAAATGTACATGTAAGAAAGTCATATATGATGTAATAACTAGACGTATTATTGCAAAGAGCTATATTTAATGCAATAAATGAAATGTGTAACTTATATTGGATTAGGTTAGAATTATAGATATGTAGTATTTTTTTCTAGAAAATACCCCATCTTTAATTGGGATTTAAACTATTTTGTATATTATACTAATTTTTAAATATGTGGTAAAAAAGTTTTATTTATAATTATCATTTTACAAGATATTTGAATTATCATTTTACAAGATATCTCAATGCCCTGTTTAGAGCAACATTTTGAATTACAACATACATACGAAAGACCATGATACAAGATAAAGAGAAATTACAATTGAATTACATTTCTTCCCTTTGCAGGATACGTTTACATGAATGGGGACATCGGGAAGCTGCCACCAGGGGCGGTCTACCCAGCCACCCCTGAACCTCTGGGTCCACAGGTTGCAGGCGCAATTGGTGGTGGTGGTGTGCCTAATATAGACTACGGAGTCATGAACGGTGCACCGAGCGGTAGTGAATTGATTCTCGACGCTGGTGTCGGCAGTTTGGAACCATCGCCTCAACACGCTATAAGCATGCACGGTGGTGCTGTCGGATATAGCCCAGTGGATGTTGCCGCATTAGGCGACGCTTCTGCCGCTCCTCCATCTGTACCAATGACAGATTTAAATATTCCGGGCATACCATTGGAGACGCTTAAACAAATGCTCTCTACACAACTCGAGTACTATTTCTCCAGGTAACAACTTTTTACTATTTTGAATTCTTCTATTTTCAATTGTATGAAATTGCGATCATTTTCTAAATACATATATCTGCGTTATGTGAGATCAGATTACATATATGCATGTATTATACAAATATGTATTTATTTTGTTCTCTAAATACTGGTTACAATCTTGCCACAAACTTTTTCACTCGCAACCTTCAATCTTCGATTACCTGGTTACAAACACAACAACGTAAATAAAGAATAAGGAACGGATTTGAACCTGGGAACTTTTGAATATGAGTTGATCGTTCTCTCATGGAGCCACGCTTTACCCGAATTTATATTGATTTTCTTTCCTTATTTCCCTTAACTATTTCCTAACCGACATTTGATATGTATCATGTTATTAAATTTATTATGATTAAGAAAAACAACTATTCACAGACAGTCACGAAAACTGTTACAGTATATTAGTTATATTATAGTACATTTATTATAAAACATTTGGAAGCTAAATTTTTAGCTAAGTAGAAAGTAAGGAAGGAATTCAGTAAAACTTTACTAATTTTAAAATAATTTTATACATATACATACATATGTACAGAATGTCCTGCAAAGACCGTAACAATGTACAAGGGTAAATTAGTCAGATCATTTTAATCCCTTCAAACTCTGTAATGTACGTCTATAATTTGTAGACATCGTTCTTTGAAATTGTTTAATTCTATCGACATCTGTAATCAAATGTACATAATAATATATATGTTGGAAAAATAGTCAAAATTTTAAAATAATTGTTTAGTATAAATTACTTATTAAAATGCTCTTGAATTGAATTAAAAATTTTTTTTAACATTGCAAATAAAATCAGGTCTGAAGGGGTTAAGGCGAAAATTCTAATACCAAAATGTTAAGACTAATAGTTTTTGAATTTATAATCATTTAAAGATAGGCGTATCATACCACTAAAAATTTGCATGTCAAGTGTGATATGTAAAGTGCTAGAAGCGAAAGCTATTATAACTGTCGTCTCTTGTCTGTTATGATATAAAGATTATGCAAAGACGAAATTAATATTTATTATATTGAAAAATTATTATAACTTTGACATTTTAGTATTAGGTTTTTCATCTCAAAGTAATCTCAAGAATTTTCCGTTAAGCATGTTACTGTTTTTACATATATACGCGTGTATGTGCGTGTGTGCGCGCATAATATTACCGGGTGTCTTGTGTGTGTGAATATATACAAGGTGTTTTTTAAATATTGCCCAGTAATATTCCTGATCAAAAATTGAGTCGAAAAGTCCTGAGCCATTTTTTTTACGATGCTCAATAGAAGTAGTTATTACCGAGTAAAGCTAATCAGGGTGTGTGAGAGTAATACACACACACACACACACACACACACACACACACACACACACACACACACACACACACACACCACAAATGAAAAGTATGATTTTAAAATCAGAAATTAAAAAAAATTATTTGTATAACAATTTTTTTGCAAAACTCGAATAAGACCCTAAAGCTATGTATTAATTAATACTTAAAATAAGGAAACTTAATTTTTTTACAATATACTTTATTATTATGTATGATTTGTATGAACTATTTTGAATTAAAAAAATTTCTAAATTATGTCTGCCCCAAAATACAATGATACAATGCTTTTCACTTGCACAGTTCCTCGTCATAAAGTATACAATTGATATGCAAATTGCATAATCATATGCACATATAAGAATGTATGTGACAAGATATGATAATGTGAATGAACAATATATGTTTATCATTTCAGAGAGAATTTAGCCAACGATACCTATTTGTTGTCACAAATGGATAATGATCAGTATGTGCCGATATGGACAGTAGCAAATTTTAACCAAGTAAAAAAATTGACGAAAGATATTAAACTCATAACAGAGGTACTGAAAGAGTCTCCTAATGTTCAAGTTGACGAGGAAGGACAAAAAGTAAGGCCCAATCATAAACGATGTATCGTGATACTTCGCGAGATACCAGATAGCACTCCGCTAGAAGATGTCAAGGTTTGTCCCAACTATTCTATTCTATAATTATCACAAGAATTCAAGTCTGCCTCTTTAACGTTTGGACTTCTTTACTGTAGAATTTATTTTCTGGAGAGGGGTGCCCGAGAATTATTTCGTGCGAGTTTGCTCACAATAGTTCATGGTACGTGACATTCGAGTCCGACGAGGATGCTCAAAAGGCCTATCGGTTTTTACGCGAAGAGGTTCGAGAATTTCAGGTAAGTTGCAATCAAAACCTATATAATCTCGTTTGAACAATTGGGTGTGAAGTAAATACTTACCAATGATTTTAATGATTCTCCGGATTTATAGTTATATTTCATTATAGTTATTTATTATAGTTATCTCATTATAGTTATTAGCTATTTATCGCTATATAGTTATATGTAATAATTGTAAAGTTCATAATTTTTATTCTGATTCTTAAATCCAGGGAAAGCCAATAATGGCAAGAATCAAAGCTAAACCAATGAACAGGCTACCGATACCGACGGTAGCCGGTGTAAGTGGTATAAAGAATGGCTACAGAACTCCACCTCCTCCTCCTGTCTATGATCCTAGCAGTTACACGGCTGGACAGCAACGTTTTCTCTATACCAATGGCACAACTATGCCTCAGACAACTATGCCAGCATACGCGAATCAGGTCGTTTATGTAAGTTACAAATGCTTTACGCGAAAACTCAAGTTTTCTTCAAGCTTTTTTATCATCAAAGAACAATAAGTCATATATGAGAAATATTCTATTTTGGTTAAAGCAAATCTTAATGAGTGTACACTACGTAGAAAGAAGCTCTTATAAAAATGTTGTCTTTTTCTTTAAAGCAACCGTTCTATCCGGCCGGTATGATGCCTTGGGGACCAACTAGTCCCGCTTATTTCGAGATGTCCAATGTCTTTACGATGAACGGAATCACGCCGCACAACACGTTCACGCGTTCAAATACGAGATACACTCCCCGACATAGGTACGAATCTGCAATTTTCTTATTTTTCTAGATATATTTTTCGAATGAATATCTCAGTACCTGAAAATATCTGTTTTTTTATATGTATATAGAAATCGACAAAGAAACGGTTCTGATCGAAGCTGCTTAATAGACCCGGCCAATCCCAGTAACAACAGTAACCATCATCACCATCATCATCATCACCACCACCACCATCATCAGTCATCGTCTATGCCGCCACTGAGTACTCGTAGCTCTCATCCTCCTATGACTGGCGTTGGTAGCGGTGGCAACAATAGCGTGTCCTTGAGCTCTTCTACGTCCACTTACCACACCTCGAGTTTGCCTCTTTCGAAGCCGCCTGCTTCTTTGTCCTCTTCTTCCTACCAGTCCGGCACAAAGTTCCATTCTTCGTCGTCCGCCGTGTCGTCTATCGAACACGCAAAGGGAGCTTCCTCCTCGTTGTCCTCCGCGCAAGATCAGGACACAACGGTGACGGTCGAGTCCTCCTCCACATCCTCGTCCTCGACGCCTTCGTTTACCCGCCACCGTATCCATCGTAGGACCAAAGATCAGGACACGAAGGTAGCCACCGGAAACAACCACTCGCTACCGGCGATTAAGGAATCCTTGCCAACGAACGGAGGCAACGGCAGG
>NW_017256448.1:127846-137528 GCF_001594055.1 Mycetomoellerius zeteki
GAGGCAGCCGCTTTTCCACCCCTGCCTGGCCTCGACCCTGACCATGGCAAAGCGTCGATTGACGTAGGTACCGGTGGCAACGCCAGCGCTGTCGGCATGGAATCTTCATCGCAAAATCGATTGTCCGATGTTGTCAAGGGTACTGCCAAGCTTAAGGCCGTTGTCAAGGACAAAGAAAGTGGTAACCAGTCGCCTCAACTGCAGCAGCAGCAGCAACCTGCAGCGCCTGCGCCGGCAGCGGCGGCGAATACCGCCAGTAGATCCGCTAGTCCTGGAGCGAATACCGGAACAGAGGCACAGGGAAACGCTGCCACATCGACGAATTCTGCGAACGCAACACATATTCTTAATCCGCCGACGGTCAACAACGAGAATACGTCGCCGGCCGATGCCGCCGCGCTCAGCACCGTCGCGCTTACTCCCCCGTCATCTCCTGATAAGTGAGTGGGATTTTTAATTATACGCTCGCTCTCGGTGTAATGGTGTTTCGGGCAGTTGCGGAGAGTTGCGTTGATTCGTGAATTGACTTGTGTTCTAGCATAACGAACTGTTTGTCAATCTGCGTTGGAGATGTGCTATAATTTTTAAGAAAAAAAAAAAAGAATGGATCCTTCAATGGATCTTTAAACATCTCTATCCGACGATATAATGTTCGTCGTGAAGTGTGGAAATGCTTTGGTCATACGAATCTTTTTTTTTTAATTTTTTTTTTTATAGATTCTTTAATGACGTTGCAGTCTTTGCTCGTTCTATACGTATGTGCATAAAAAGTCGAGAGACTCCTTAGAATTTTTTCTTTTCTTTTTTTTTTAATAAAGTCGCTATTGTCGATTATAAAAGCGACAAATAGCTATCTTGTTCTAAAGTACGCGACGAAACTTTCCGCTCTCCCAATACACATACATACGTGTACATATATATTTATGCGCGCTACTGTGCAAAGAGAGAGGGAGAAAGAGAGTAAAAAGTGCTTGGTCCTTGAATCGTTAACCTTTTATAGGATCGTCTTATTTTAATTTTACTCATATAATTCAGTTTAGTTTTATCCCTTTTTGAGCTGATTTATTTTTGTTTATTTTCTTCCGTTTATAATGGTTTTTCCTTGAAAGATATTTACGTGATTAACGAGGTTTTGCATCGAAAAACCAGTAAATTATATTGCCGTGCTGTCAAATCCTTGTGTTTGAAAATTACGTTTGTTCCTCCCCTTTTTTTTAATAGATAAGTATGTTCATTCGCGATTTAGATCATTATAAAATTGCGTAGTTTAAAATATCTAATAAATTCAAGGAGTAAGGTTGAGTTATAACGTTTGAACGAACAATTTCTTTTCGCCTTATACAATCGAAAGAGAAGCTAATTGCTCTTTCGTTGCTTTTAGTCCTGTAAATGATTATGATGGCTTTACTACTTTGCATTTTCTACGAGAAGGATATGTGTACAGAATCTTAAACATTTACATTTGTACCTAATCTCGTTGATTATACTAATTATATACTTGACGCATAGAAAGCAAACGCGAATGGGGAGATCACAGTAGATTCTGTTCAAACGAGAGATTCAGCTGGTCTCTGTAAACGGGTTCCTGGACGCCTGTGTTATATCGGACTGTTATATCCTTGGATCGATGGGACCGTTGTATTGTCGGATTCTCCAATTCCGCATTGGATTCTCTCTTTCAGATTCTTCCATTGAATTGCTCAATGTATCTTTGGATCCTTAGATTTCTCAGAGATCTTTAGTTTCATTCGTATGGATTCATCGACGGTGCAAGAATCTAAGGATCCAAGGATACAGCATCAATTATACTTAGAGCTTTATATAAAGGACCCACATAACGGGGTATTTTAATATATGCCTTCAGGAAAAAACCGAATTATGTTTCATTTGTTGTTATTATTGTTGTTGTGTTCTTGGCTGCATTATGTTGTTTTGTAACGATGGTCACGTGTTTCTTTCGAGCATGTTGATCCTTCCCGCTCTGACGTAGTCGAGCGCGATCGATCGCATGTCTTCAGTCGATTTGTTATCCGAAAGGAGGGGGAGATCTTACCTTTTTTCTCATCGAAAAGATAAAAAGTATAAAGTTGGAGCTTTCTTTCTATTGCTATAGTTAATCTTGAGAGAACGTTTACTAACTGTTTATATTCTTCAAGTTATTCTTAGACCTTATCTGCCTGCATTCTCGCTACTTTTTATTTTAAATATGTATATTTTATCATGAAAAATTGCACGAGAGCCAAGAATCTAAGAAATATGAAGATTCGAGTCCTACGCAGATTTTCTATATTTTTGAGACTGCAATCTTTTTCGGTCGTTCTTCAAGAACGAGAATTCTGATACGAAAGTGTTTTCTGATACGAGATTTTTTTAACCTTAAGCTTCGAATTAGATCTTGGACGTGAGCCTCTTACCGTTATTATTTATCGTTTACATTAATAAATAAATTAATTAAATGTATTCGCAATGATTATGATTTGCCGTTTTTTTTATCGATAATTTTGTCGTTATCATCGTGCCTCTCTGATTCTAAAGTTCTAGAAATCTTTTTTTCTTTTGTTTATATAAGGTCTCTTAAATATTACTATCTCCTTGTAAGGATTTTCTATAAGCACGCTCTATAAATCCGGTATATAAATAAGGGTTTAATTTTTGCGAACATAGATTCTTTTAGATGCTTAGTTCTTGAGTATGTAAATTCTTTCATCTCTGGATCATTGAATTGCTCGATACTTTTGATTATTCTGGACTATGCTTTCATCGTCCACGGATATTTGGTCCACGGATTTAATAGATTTTAATTACTAAACCTTTCAGACTTCTGTGCTTTTGGTACATTCGATATTCGAGTAAATACAGGATTCTTGGATGTCATTATTGGACATCCTTAAAAGGATGGACATCCAGCAGCTTCTTATTAATATTTTTCGTATTAGTTGTGGTTGCGAAATTTCTTAAGACACAGACTTCAGAGTTTATCTGCCGAAGATGTATGGACTAAGGGTCTACGTGAAGCTAAGGATATTTGAGGACTTGAAGAAGCCGGATTACCTAAAGCAAAGAATACTCCAAGTTTTCTAAGAGTATCTAATTCAAGGATCTCCGTGAGGATCTAATGATCTGAGCGTTTAATGATCGAGGGATCTAAGGGCTATCCCTTTCGGTACAAGTACGGCGTATGCCGCATACTGCCGATTGAAATTAACATTAAACAACTATCGTTAAGCGCACTAGAACGCTACATGTGTGTGTGTGCAGGAATGTATATGCGGTATTAATTATATGTGGTATGAGATAATTCTCTTCTTGCCTGTACTGTGTTTGCGGCAGATAAATAATAAGAAGTTGAATAGGGATATACGATAAAACATTATTATTTTTCAGAGTTCTCTGATATATTATGATTATTATTTGGTTATTATATCATCATTGCTATTGTCATTATTATTATTATTAACATTATAAATATTTAATATATTATTATAAGATTATTATTATTATTATTAATTATTATTGTTCTGTTTCAAGTTACTTTTAAAGGCATTTTGATGATGAAGTTTTTCTAGTTCATGTAATTCTAACTTTTACTAATTAAGTTATAATTCTCATTACGCAAAACGAATATATAAACGGAAGAAACGAGAAAATCATACACGGTCTCAGCATAGTATCTGATGAACTTTTGATAATGTCTATAGTTGCATTGTCAGCGATGAACTAGAAGTTAATAAACAATATGTATACTGATGTTCATTAATCGTGTCTTGCGATATTGCAAAACTCCTCCTCTTTTGCATATCCCTCGATCGTTCGCGGGCGGTTTTCGCGAAATGAACTTTCACTTCTCTTTTTAAAAGAATTCATTATGTTATAAATGTAATTAGATTCGTAAATGTTTCATCGCCGAATTCTTTTAGGTAGTCGAAAATTGAATTCTAGAATTCAATTCATGGGTAAATTTGAGTTTTCTTTTTAAGCTGATTACGAGTTTTAATTTTTTGCGCTTCCTTTTGTTTGAGCAATTAAGTCTTTGAGTTTTCGAAAATCTTTTGAGCATTCCTGAATCATTGGATCGAGAATCGCCTACACGAACTTTTCTTATTGTGCATGAACGAAGTTGATATGCGGTGCGGACAGTTACCATCGTGCATTTAGTATTTGATGCACGCAATAGAGAGTTTACATTATAGCACTTGCACTAAGAAAAATTTTCGGTATTTGTTACTGTAATTACATCTTACTATAATATATTTATGATTGTTACTGCTATAATAATAATTATATATATATATAATTCTATCAACAACCATATATACATAGTTGGGCATCGAAAATAATTAAATTATAGTAATTTCAACTATTTTTATGATATAATTATATTATTCATTTTCGGACTGCCATCAACTGTATAAATTTGTTGATGAAGCCATACATATAATTATTATTATTATTAACGTTACAGCAGTAATAATTGTAATTATAATGACATGTATTATATAAATACCAAAAATTTTTCTCTCAGTATCGCAATTCTCTCATACTATCGCAATTGATTCTAATTTCTGATCTTGAGCTACAGTTCTATTGTATTCATAAATCAATGTTTGTACAAATTTTGTATGCGATTATACGCACACATTTTCGATATGGGGAGCAACGGTCTCGGCGTGTCCAAGGATTTAAGGATATGCAAATCTACAAACCTCGCGATATGCAAAAATCTTGGGTACCTATAAATTCCCAAAGATACATTCCCCGAAGGTTTTAAGGTTCCACCGTATTCGTAGATTTGTATGATCTAAGGATGTGTGTGACGAAAGATATGGGAATATCTCTGAGAATCTAAAGGATTCGCACGAGAATATCGCTGCGGATCCTAGAGTCTCAGGATAGTTAAATAAGCATGTGTTAGTCTTTTATTACTGACAATGCACCGCTGACAGATCTATAAAGACTGACGACTCGAACATGGTGAACGGTGTGGACGACGCTGTAGTTGCGAATACGCACCTGCCGGCAGTAGCCACGTCGACGATAACGACAGCTACGGCAACGACAACGGCAACGACGGCGACATCAGCCGCAGCGACCACGGACGATGCCGAGACGGTAACCAGGTGCGATTGTAACAACATCGTCGTCGTCCCTCCTCCTACTGCCTCTTCACAGAACTCCCAATCGCAAACTGGAGTGGCCTCTGCCTTCCCCATAGTAAGTATCTTGTTGTATAAGTGTCTTTTGAGAGTACTTCATTTGTTACAAGTTGAAAGTATATTTAGATACTTTCGAAGATCTTTGAGGAAAAGAGGATGTTAAAAAGGGATCGATTTCTGCTCAAAGAGGTGTAATTATAAGAAATGTTTTTTGTAGATTTTAAACACGATAAAATTATTAAAAAGTTCATAGTGTTTGGAGAACACTTGGAAAATTGAGCACGAATATGATGTATTTATCTAAATTTCAATATTCTTACTCAATTTTCGAGATATTCCTCAAACGCCACCAATTTTTTAATAACATTATCGTACCCAGAAAGTCAAAATCTACAGAAAATACTATTTCTTTTACTTACCCTTTTTAGCATCCTCCTTTTTAAGCATAACGTCAAAAATGTAATTGGAAGATATGAGGAGGTAAAAGTTCTTTGATTTAGAATGAGGAGCGAGAGCTTTAGAATAGATATGAAAAAACGATTAACACCAAGAATATAGAAATGACAAATTTCCAAATACAATTAAAGAATTGAAATCTTGTTATATTCAGAAATCTATTCGATTGAATAGATTATAAATAAAGTTAAATTATATAGGTTCCAACTAAGTAAATAATCAAGTAAAGATTCTAAAAACGCAAATGATCTTAAAATCATTGGATGTTGTGGGTGATATTTATAAAATTTGATTTATATATTTTATAAATCTTTCTATGAAATTTTATCCAAAATTATACGTTATATTTATGGCGATTTTTATATTCTACAGAGTAATGAATATTCTTAAATACCGCTAGCTAAGAAATATTTTATTCTCTGCAGGATCTTACGAGGCCAAGCTATGCCCAAGTAGCGCAACATTGCCGCGAGCTACCTTGTACAAAACACAAAACAGATGAGAGGGATAGAAATGTTTAAAAGTTGCACGTAAGTATCTTTTTTCTTCAAATAATCTTCATAAAATCTCTTTCAAAGAAGCTGTGCACATTGAAAAAACCGTTAATAGATTTAATAATTTAATGTTATAAATGTTAATTTCTAATGTAAGTTTTTCATCTCTTAAGATTATCTTTAAATATTAGCTTTTTATAAGAATCTCTTGAGATTATCTTACAAGGGGCACAATTGTCCGGAACCGATTTGATTCTCCTTGAAATATGTTGTTAAACAAAAAATCTAAAACAATTATTTTTTTATATACCTGCGTTAATTCAAGGGGTGTTTACAAGGGTGTATATTCTATTCTTTCATGTGCCCTATAAAGGTGACGACGGAAGGAAGAAAACATCTTGAGCGGCGGAAGCAGCTTAGATATAACGAAGCAAGAAGCCAAAATCTACGAATTACCACGCGTCAACGGGGTAATTGAACGATAATTAGCTGTGCTATATATGCTATGACGTCATCGCCATCTTCTCGGGGTCGGATTGGATCGAGAATCAGGATATCGGAGCTCGCCGCTGCTTTCACTTACCTATCTGACCCCCTCCCCCCGATACTCCCTTCTTAAACCGACGCCGTCACGTGCTGCAGGCGTGAGGAAGAGAGAACTTTTTACATTGTACAGTGACGTCTCGCCTACGATCAACGATCGATCGATCGACGAATCGATCAAGAGAGAGAGAGAGAGAGAGAGAGAGAGAGAGAGAGAGAGAGAGAGAGGGGGGGGAAGGGAGGGAGGGAGAGGGAGAGAGAATGAATGAGTGATAGAAAGTATGTGTGCGCGCGCGCGCGCGCGCGTGTGTATGTGTATGTGTGTGTGTGTATGTGTGTGTGAGAAAATGTGTAAGACTCGCCGCGCACTATTATAGCGGCGCATTTGCAAGCGCTACTATTATACAGGGTGATCGGAGAGTCCTGCGGGGCAAGTTTGTCGCCGCGGTTTGATGATGTTGATAGTCTTGTCGATATATTTGCTTGATCGGCATAATTGTTTTATTCACTTTATTGCAATTTGTAAACTGCAATGATTCGATTGTAGTTTATTCGCGATTGGAGGACGTGAAGAATTTAATGTCTTGAAAATTTAAAAATTCGTTATAGGATTTAGATGATCTAGATATATAACGCGTTAAGCGCGGACGAAAAGAACGACCAGCTTGACAGCAGAAGCCCCGGACACTCGGAGCAAATGACGCTCAATTATCGGCTCGCCAATGAGAATTATTAGGCTGGCGATGAGATCGACAAGAGGAGCAATTGAGGAAAAAATCTAACAAATTGGGAATCTAAGATTTCATGCGGGTATAAATATAATAAAAAAAACGAGGTCTGTGTCGAATAAAATAATACATTAAAGTTCGTTTTTTAAACATATGATATATATATATATATATTGAAATCTTGGATTTTCGATTTTTTTCGATTTTCTACTTCTTAAGCTGCTCTTCGAGCTTTTATTACCGATCTTTATGAGTTTCAATGTAGACGATATAATACAGTTTTGAGTGTACCTAATAATGTTTGATAAGCTTTAGTTTTAAGACTTTGTTAGTAATTGGTAAGAATTCTTAATTAAAATAACAAACATATATATAGATCTAAAAAGAATTTGCGAATTTAAAAATTCAAGGTATAAGATATAAATAATTGTCTAGAATATGCCTCGGATAAACGCGGGAGTGAATTACTGACGGCATTTTAGAGAAAGGAAAAAAGCGGTTTTTCTCTCGACAGCACCAAGCGCACGGCTGCGCGGCTTCCCGATCACCCGGTACATCGCGCAAGAGAAGAGAATTGTTATATCGTTTTTGGTTCTGTGATTGAGGTATATATTTGTTAGCTTGTAAAAAACGCGTTAAAGAGATAAGATTATATTACTCTTTTAAAGGGAAAACCCCTTCCCCCCGCCCCTCCTTCACGCGTGCAGGGCCGTAATACTAACTAATGTTATAACCGGAATAAAACACATGTCTATTAGATATATATATATTTGTGCCAAAAAAAAGCACTGCTTGACGAAATCTCCCGAAACGTGCAACGAAGTGGACGCCGAAATCAAGATCGAGATTCTCGCCGAGTGGAAAGCGGTGTGGAATTCCCCAGAAAGAAATTCCGCTCTCTTCCACGTTTCTCATCCTTTACGCAAAAAAAAAAAAAAGAAATTAAAAATAATGAAAGGGAAACGGAGAGATTGTATTTTGTAAATGGAGGAGATTACAATGATGTGTACGAGATTATGCATGGTTAATGAATTGTTGTATACCGATGATGAATAATAATGATGATGATGATGATGGTGGTGATGATGATAATGATGATGAGAAGGAGGAGGAGGAGGAGGTGAGGGAGGAGGACGGTCGAGAAGAATACGAATTCGTGTTTTATACGGTTAAAGCATGTGAGAAACTTTGTCGCGAGAAAATCGGCGGTGATACCGATCTGTAAAATTAAAACAAGGATGAAGAGAGCAAGTTGAGGAATGATCTTGGAAGATGTTACTAGTGCATTTTTCTTAAAAATTACCTTGTGCTTTTTCTTACAATTTAATTGTAATTATAATTTCGTTAATATCTTAATATCGTTAGCAATGGTGTACAACATCACGTTGTGTGTTGTAATGTGCGAGACGTGTAAGCGCGTTACAAAAGAAGGATGAATTAAATTCTTAGAGAATGTATATTACGATGTGTTTGACGAGTCTCTATGCATTATGCAACGAAGTGGGCGCGGAATTAAACGGAATTAACATGTATATTCGCCTTTACGCGTAATCAGTTTATATTAGATATTTTTACACGTATGTATCTCGTCTTGATTATTCCTCAATTTGTAAGTTCCACTTTAAGCGTGCTATAGTGGATTTACGTTTATAGTGAATTTAAATTCACTTTCGCTGCTCGAATTCTTCAATTCAAATCCTCGAGTTCCAAGAGTTCTTTCGGATCTTTCCGAGAAACTTCCTCCGGAGTTTCGCACTTCGAAACCTCATCACGGATTCCATCTCGATTCCATCTATATCCCATCATCACTACGATTTTTATTTCATTTTGCTTTCCCATTTCCAGTGAAGCTTTTAAAAAATTTGCTTTTAATTTTTTTACACAGTTTTCCAATTCGCATCAATTTATTTCAACAATCCTATTCTCTTCTCTCCTCGAGTTTCCTTTTCCTTCTTTTTCTTTTTATAATTCCACGCCAGCTTTCGATCGCCACTAATTTGTGCCCAATTTTCCATCCATCTCGACAACTTGTAAATCTCCAAAGAAGATTTATGTTGTACGCGATTTAGTGACAATTTCTTGGACTTCTACGCTGTTTTGTTGAGATGGGCGACTCCAATCCTTGTTCTCCGAACTTTTTCAATTCCATTCATCTTTTTTTTTTTTCAGTTTTCAATCCATCGTCTGAGTGTGATTCCGTTACTCTTCCGACTTATTCGTCCACAGTTGCTTGCGATTGAGCACCGCGAACGAGCGTCGTTTATCACGGTGGTCATCGTCGATTTCGGAGACTATCGGGAGCGGCCAC
>NW_017256448.1:137541-150265 GCF_001594055.1 Mycetomoellerius zeteki
CCCCCCCCCCCCACTCTTTTTTAACTAACCGCCCATTATACTCTCCGCTGTGTCGCGATTCTTTTTTGTTAGATTATTCTTTCTATTTTGACCCTTTGACCATGAGATGCATTGAGAAATCTTAGGGTCACGTTTTTATTCGGCTAAGAGAGAAATAGAGAGAGAGAGAGAGAGAGAGAGAATGAGAGAGAGAGAAAAGGAGAGAATGAAAAAATGTGCGCGAGAGAATTTGCTAATTCGGAGTAGTTAGTATTGCGAGAATCGAGACGACTAAATTGAGCACGCATTTAAGTGCCTCAAAGTATGTTGTATATTATTGATTATCTATTACCACTATTAATATTAATTAGTACTATTTGATTGCTATTATATTATCATTATTTTATTATTATTATTATTATTATAAGCAGGAGCTTTGGCTTTAGGTGTTACGATGATGCATATGTACCTACACACGTACACACACAGACACACATAATAAAAGTAAAAAAAAACGAGAAAAAGGATGCAAGAGAGATAGGGAGACATTATTAACAAATAAATAAATATATATATGTGTATACATATATATATATATTTATTTAGTTGTTATCGATTATACGCGTTTGCGAGATTTGAATTGACGAAATGTAACGAAAAAAAAAAGATATATAAAAGAGGTATAAAGAAAGATATAAAAAGGATGAAAAATCGATCTCGAATGGGATGCAACAAGATAACGTTGTGTCGACGTACATACTGCTATACTTTGAACTTATGATGCTGCCGTTTCATTTATACACACGTATACAGGGCGTTTCAAAATAGGATTGTCAGCTGTTTCTGTTAATATTGAGTTGAATAAATCAAATAAATGATATGTCAGACAAATATCGACTCTCAGAGAATCGTATACGCACATAGTGCTGGAAAGACATTCCCCTGGATTCTTGTGATTTTTTTGGAATTAACAAGCTGATCGTGTGCATTGAAAAAAACATTTTCTATATATATATATATATAAATACGTATATTATATACAGGATATCGTAAAAGCTGTATCAATTCTGAAAGATAGATTCCTGAGATTTTAAAACGATCCTAATATCTCTCAAAATGTTTTTGAATATCACTGTATTATAAACATTTAAAGTTAGTGAATCATATCGTCTATAGTTCGCGTATGTATCACACTTGAACGCGCGAACTTTAGATGGTATGATTCACTAAATGTTTACGATTGTAGTCTCGACATCTTGATGTTGGGATTTTCGTCTCAAAATGATCTCAGGAATCTATCCTTAAGCTTTACACATTCCCTGTATGTGTGTGTGTGTGCATGCGTGTGTGCGTGTATATATATATATATATATTTATATATGTATGTATATGTACACAGGATGTTCCCGCATAAATGATCACCCCTTTTCATTTCGTAAACTAACGGAGATCTAATAAATATAATATCAAATTAAATGGTTTTAACTAAACTCTGTTGTAGGCATATATAGTGATCACTTAGAAATTTATATTAGATATAACAAAATTTCGATTTAAAATTTTGCAGGCAATTAATACCTTTTCAATTTCGGCCTTGTGGCAAACTTACAAATCTCGCATTGATCAGATGACAATAATATTAATACGTCAATCGTCAATGCAAGAATTAGAAGTTGGTCACATCACAGGGCAAAAATTGAATAGATAGTAATCGCAAAACATATTAAATCAAAATAATTTATATAATTTGTTGTAAAATAATTTTGTTATATCGGGCATCATTGTATTCGTTATAATGAACAAATAACTTTTATTATATCAAAGTATTTATTTTATCGTGCAAAAGTTATGCATATCCCTGTTTTCTAACATGGGTAATTTTTCTAAGTGACTATTGTGCTTGTAATAGAGTTTAGTTAGAACCATTTAATTTGATATTACATTATTAGATTTTTATCCCTGTTTACGAGATAAAAAGCAGTGGCCACTTATACGGAGACACTCTATATACATATACGTATTGAACACTTTCAAATTTTCATATTAATATTTTTTAACAACTTGAGAATAAAAAATCACTAATAATCAGGATTAAAAAAAAATTGGTTCTAAGATTCATCGTTTCCGTAAGAAAGATACATCGATAACAATAAGAGATACATCTGATCACGCGCTGTTATTGTTAAGATACAGCGACAATGGGCGAAACACTAAAAATTTTCAAGACGATTCAACAGGCGCTCGTAGGAAGGACCGAAGATTCCAGTTATACGAGAGTCCAACGTTTAAGATGATAATAAATTAAAAAAAAAAATACATAATTCGAAGAGGAAGAGTTGCGGGATTCCCGATTCACGGTGATTCGTGAGTTCGTCACGCGGAATCGATGCGAGATTTTCCTAGGAAGTCGGCAAGAACCAAGAAATTCCGTGGAATGATCTTTCACCGCGCGATTCTCTGGAAATCACTTAACGTAATATTTGTCATCCGCTGCGTATTTCTGCGAGAGAGAAAAAGAGAGAAAGATATATTATATGTCCCGGTTTCTGTATCCGCGAAGCGCATCGTCCGAGAGAAGTAGCGGATGCGCCAGAGAATGATCAATCGTCGATCGTCGATGAAGCGGAAGCGCCGGATTGGGGCGATGTGGATCGTTTCAATTCGCACACGTTGTGCTCTAGGCGAGTCCTAAAGCGCGTTTTATTAAGGATATAATATACGAGAGGCGATATACAGATTATAAATATATATATATATACATATATTTTTTTTTTACGAACCGTATGCGGTTCTCTCCGGGATGCGGTTCCGCTTTGCCGCCACTCTCCAACGATGTAGTAAAATATATTCAATGTATATATATTATATACGCATATGTATACTACTACACACACAAAAAACGGGATAGGCTAAGCATTAATTATATATTATACATACGTTGATGTATGTGTGCGTAATGTAATGTCGCGATGTGCGTTTCATGATTCTACATTGAGACTTGCGTCGTCGACTCTCGCATCGCGGATTCGTAAGGAATTCGGGCGGGGGGGAGGGTACAAAAATTAGCAAATCGCGTAATCGCGCGCCTTGTGGTTGATACACGCGCGAACGACTCTTTAACGATCCATCAGACCTCCAGTCCAATTTCCTTTGAATTAACACGGGTTCTTTGGTTCAATGTTTTCCGTTTTTGTCCTTCTCCTCTATCTTCACACGTACGCAAATGCGCGTCTGTTGCTTTCCGCTATTGCTACACGTGCACGCGGAGACAAAGAGCGCGGTGTAATTGTAGTTGTGGCTAATGAAAATTAGACCAAGAGATCTATAACGCCTATAGATATTAATTGCGGAAGAGAGATGGTGCGAAAGAAAAATAAATATTGGGCCTGTATGATTAATAGCGTTTTTGAATCTTAAATGAGTTAAAGAAAGAGTGAGAGAGAGAGAGAGAGAGAGAAATTAGTAAGATATTGCGAAAGTACTTTGCCCGTTAATTTAAGTGCATTATACGGCTAATTGTGTGCTATTTATGTGATTTTGATAGAGCCGCTGAAATCAAGAGTTTTAGTCTTAGCGGATCGAGCTTTTAAATCCGCCCGGGTTCCGAGATCAGGTCTTTTTTTTTAAATTAATCCTCCGAAAAAAATTCCGATAAATCGGCGTCGCGCATAACGATGTTCACAGAAAATTGCACTGTGTGTGAGAGAGAGAGAGAGAGAGATAATGAAACGTACTTCGATCCCGTAATTGTCCATCGGGATCAAGCGCATCGCGGCAAAACTCTCTCCGACGATTATGTCGATTAATTATCAAACTGAAAAGGGAAAGAAAAATATACAATAGCAACGTTTCGTTGGCGCATCAGGATAAGCTGTGATTATATAAAAAGAAAAAAAAAAGAATATGAAGAAAACAGAACCAGAGCAAGAGAAGGACGCAACAGGATGTGTATTCCTAGAAAGTCTGATTTTGTAAACTATTCTACGAGGAAAACACTTGTGTATTATATATATATGATATGCGATATATATGATATGATATATGATATGATCTATGACGTTTGTTTATTACTATGTAAAGTGACAGATTTCGAAATTAAACATTAATTACTGTTAATCGCTGCGTTTTGAATCTACTCTCTCTTTTCTTTCTTTTTAAGGCCACTCACCACTACTGCCTTAGAAACGAGAAAACACAAAAATTCTTGCGAAATATATTTCAATAGAAAAGTTTTTCAATAAAATTTTGCAATCGATAGAATAGACTTATAAAATATACCAAAAATTATCTTTTTATTTTGAAGAGAAATTAAGTCATATTCATTTCTACATACAAGAATCTTGCCGGATCGTACATGTGAATACACAACCAATAGGAAAATAAAGCCTATAAGCAATAAATTATTTACTTAGATTTTAATGTTTATCAGCATCATTAACATCTTTCTGAGATGCCTATGAGTATCAAATTATTAAATTGCTAGACAATTTAATTTGTGATGTTACTACTGTACTTCTATCGGTATCGCGTTATTACAAGACCGAAAAATCAATTCGGCACGTAGTTTAGCAGGATTTGATACGTATACATTCACACCGAATGATTTAAGCACTAAAGATCCAGCTTTGCGCGACCTATGGATTTTATTTCCTATTGGTTGTATACTTATTTCTATATATTATTAATTTGATAATTGTTATAACTGTGTACATAGCTCATTTCGCATTTAGTTATACATAAATTTTATGGCGAAATTCATTTCCAGAGCACAGACTTTTGCATAACGCATAAGAAAATTAATCAATCAGTCTTTTATTTTATGGAAAGGAAGGAAATTAAGGATTTTTATTGGTTCATTTTTTTATGCGTTATGTAAGACTATCTTTTTTATAAGTTATATTTTACAAATTCTATCCACAGACTCTCTTGTATAAGTCTGTAGTTCTATCGATTGTAAGTGTATTTTATTGAAACCGCAGACTTATATACGTATAAGTCAGTGATTAAAACATATTTCCATTTTGTTATATTTTACAGGAATTATTGTTGTCTATTTTCTTGTTTCTGAGGTAGTAATGGTGATAAACGCGAGAATAAACTTTGATCCTATTCTGTCATTTTTAATAATTATTATCGAACATTTGTTGTCAGTGAACAACTTTTCCTCTTATAAATGATACATGTTAATAATTAACAAAATGGTATAACAAAATTACTTAATTTTGACAACATCCGTTGTTGAATTTATGTTAAATTTGTCGCTATTTTATTATTATAAAATATAAAAGGTTGCAATAAGGTCATAAGTATAGGTAGCTGCGTGAGAATCATCGGAAAGTGAGCAGGAAAATGTCAGATGCTGAAAAGGCAGACACTGACTGAATGGACATCCGAGTTTTATCAAACATGAAAAACGTTCGTATTTTTCACCTCTGAATTCCTTAGATCGTGTTAATATTTAAACAAAATAATTTACACGTCCACTTACAAAGCTAGCGCAATAAAAAAATAAGTTAACATTCGTTAAAACAACATTATACATTTATGTGTCTAATAACAACCTTATTGATTGCTCTTGCGAGCCTTTCACCGATGTGACACTCGATTCTGTCACAATTTCACCATAAGACAAAGAGGAGCTTATTTCTTGCGGAAAATACTCGGTATGCCAGGTGATCCGGTTTTATGTTGAAAGATCTTGCTCATCCTCTGACGCATGTCCTCGACACCTTGACCGACATTCACCGTCGCCATCGACAGGGAAAGTCCGGAACTTGTCGAGGGTGTCCTGGTGTGAGAATAACTTTTTACAAATGTTTAAACACTCTATGTGTTATTGAAAAAAATATTGCAATCTTTTAGTTAATGAGTGTAATGTTTTTAGAAAAATACTCAACATTAAAAAGATGTTCAAAGATACCAAAAATAAAAAATCAACCAGATTTAAAGATTATTACAAATACAGATTATAATATATTAGTAATAAAGTATAAAATTATATTTATTTTTAATAAAAGATTTTTCATTTGTTATTGTATGTATATAGTTATTATTAATTCATGATTTATTACAAACACGATTAAATATATTTACAAATTTAAAATTATTTTTATTCAATACCTGTCTATGGGCTTTGATAAATCCTGCTTGGACTCTGCTTCTCTGAGTAAAGAACGCACTGCATCTCTTTGCTGAGGTAGGCACTGATTTACCAGTGTCTCAAGATGCCTTAATCCCGGTAGTACTACTCCGGAAACGCATTGACTACTTAATGGACAGTAAACCAGTACAGAGTATGCCTCCACCAACGCGTTTATCAATTCAATCTTATGGCTTTGTTGAAGCGCGAACGATGCAATCGTTGATAAGTGCGTCGCTATTACTGTAATTAACAATAGTTCAATATAACAATAATAATAAAATTTTAATAAGAGCAATTTTTTATCAAAATTAAAATAGAAAATTCGTATTTCACTCTTATGTTTAAGGAGTGTATTTCTCAAATTAAATAAAATACATATATTGTAGAATAACGTACTATTTTCTATATAATTCTGCGGACAAATAGGAGCGATGACTGCAAATGTGGATACTAATGATGTTGCCAAAGTTTGAGAGAGTTCTTGAGGATCCTTCGCGATTGTTTCCAATGTTAAACGTCCTTTATCACGTGCTTCCCTCACTTTGCATTCCGTTATTATACGGCCTAGCGTGGAGATTGCAGCGCAACGCACATCACTAAAGATATTTATTCAATTATTGCATGACACAAAATGAAAAATATTAATATTGTCCGAAAGTGATTCGTTAGACATATTTTAAAGTAAATAATTTTATATCTCTCATAAATAAAGGCATATAAGAATCAACGCGGATGCTGGTGCATAAAATTACAAGATTCAATATTATATTATTAGATTTACTATACGATTTATATATATTAGATTTATTATACGTTTAAGGATTTTGGAATGATAAAGGTTTTATAAGAAACTAATAGTATGTTAAGGAATGAAATGGAATTTCAGATACACATGCATGCATAAATAGAGAAAGATCTCTTACACTTCAGGATCGCTAGCGAGTGTTACAATGGCTGGTACGATCTTGGTATTCGCCAGTTGGTCTGAAATGTGCGCTATAATGGAACCGAATAGTGTTGCTGTTGCACATCTTACAGAGGGCCTCTGATGCATCACACCTGTAAAGAAAAAACTTTAAATTTGTTGCTATAATTTCAAAATATTTTGCAGAACATTATAAGAGAAATATGTATATTGGTCCTAAGAAAATATATTTAATAAAATATTCGCTAATATACATAATATAATGTAATATAATATATAACATATATATTATTATAATACATGTATTCTCTCCTATAGAAGAATTCTTTTTAATAAAACAATTATAGTTTAAATCAGAAATAAGATTTTTTAAAGTCTTATAATATTATGATATTTTCATTTTAAAACTATTAATTAAAACTATTAATGACAATAATAGAAAAGAAATGTAAAATAGAAAAAGACACGAACCATCCCATAGACTAGAAAGCACATATTCTTGTGTCTGTTCACGAGCGCATAAAATATTAGCTGCGATTTGCAACCAAGATATACTAGTGCCGCTCATAGATAAAACTACGAGGAATTGTTTGAAATAGTTTGCAAGCTCCGTGGAATCGAAAGTACTTAGAATCACTAAGTAACTTGGAATCAACGGAAGGCTCATATTCTTCTTATCTGCCGATAATGCTGTCAATTGCTTCTCAAGTTCTGATACTTCCAAGGAAAATACTGCCTGGATCTGAAACAATATATATTCATAAAATTCGTAAGCAATTGCTAATACTTTGAAAAACATTTTA
Source organism: Mycetomoellerius zeteki (assembly GCF_001594055.1). NCBI lineage: Eukaryota > Metazoa > Arthropoda > Insecta > Hymenoptera > Formicidae > Mycetomoellerius > Mycetomoellerius zeteki. Next base: position 145,391 of record NW_017256448.1, read on the forward strand.
AAAAACTATTATAAAAATTAAAAAAATTCAAGAATGCGGAAACAACTTATCTATCTAATCCAAAGAATCTATAAGGATTCAAAAATTTAAACATAATTCAAAATTTAATAAATCTGAGTCATCAGAATAAATATTTTGATAATATTTCTATCTATAGAAATAGTATCTTATATTTACCCTTGATTGTGTAATATATTTCCCAAAACCCAAGCACAACGAATAAATATACATGAGAAGGGCTTTTAGAACGTTTTCCTGAGCTGCGTCCACAGATTTCACCATATCCAAAACTTCAAATACTCTGTAAAAGAGAATGCAAGTGCACTTTGAAATCAATATCTTAGGAAATAAAAAGGAAATAAACTTTTGGAAATTCGTATTAGAAATGTTTAGTTTTACAAAGCTGTAATTCGTTTTATAATTCGAAAAAATAATTGAACGATATAAAAAATCAATCTTTATGAAGCAACTTGTAATTTTAATAAAATATATAATGCTTTATTTTATTTAATATTATTTTTAATATAATTATTTAATAATAATATAGAAATAATATCTTATAGAAATAAAACAAACAATATTCACAATTTGTTCGTAAACCATTCTAATTCTGGCCAAGATGCGTCCTCCCAGGAATTGGAAAAGAAGGTATTGAGAAGAACACCGACGTCGACGGAATCCTCGTAGAATATTCTCGGGTCGATGATATTGGAGTGACACAACGCCAGAAATTCCTCGGCTGCACCACAAAGTTTCTAGAAAACTTTTGTGCTTTTGTTTTTGTGCGAGCTTATGAGCTTTATACAAAAACTACTATAAATTTTTTTGACAATATTTTTGAGATTTTAAATCCCCTTTATGTATATTTGTAACATAAAATTTCTCCATCAAAAAAATCTTTAAATATTTAATTAAATACTTTCAATATATTTCACACATCTATGTAGATGTCAAATTCTTCAGATGTTCTAAATTTTTAGTTTTTATTTCCAAAGTGAATTTAATTTTAACTTTTATTTCAAATTTAATGTAATTTTAATTATTTTAATTTCTAAACTTTTAAATCTTGCAATATTTCAACGTAATTTCATTCTCATTTTTCTACTTGACTATCATTTATTTCATTTTGCAATTACTGAAATGTACTTCCTATTTGATATTTACTTCCTCTAATAACTCACACAAATCTGGTGATGTATCGTCTTTGATGCAGACTCGCACTGCATCGGTATTGGCAACGCACAAAACTGTATAGGGTAAGATGCACTGCAGAATACTGATCGACGGCGTCAATTTCTCTTCGTCGACATAATCTTTTTTGTTTGGCGAAGTCTGGGAGTGGGTCAGCTTTAGCTGATTCTTAACTTTTGAGATTATGCGTGGTAGCAGGTTTAGATGCAACCTCCTTAGGGATAATGCCCACTGTGCCAAAACCGGTAATAATACCGACGATGCTGTCTCAACGACCATCGACGACGTGTCGTGGAGTGCTGTCAACACTAATTCCTCGCACTGCAATTTTTATGTAACAATGTATCAATACAAAATATAACAGGGTATTTATTTTAAAATCTTGTAAAACAGTTTCCAGAAAAATAAAATAAAGTGTGCTATATGGGAAAGAAATGACCTGAAAATTTCCTGAAGGTCTTCCAAGTTTTTTTTTTCAGATAATAAACACTATATATAAATAAATTTATAAAAATGATAAAAGAAACAATATATAAAAAAATAAAAAAATATATAAAACAATAAGATATTTACTTGGAAGTATTTATCAGGGTCATCCATCAAAGCTATAAGTAGCGCGAGGCTTTTCACTACACTAGTTCGTACAACAGGATCTTTGTCCTCCAATAACATTTGTTGCAACATTGACAGCATTAATGAGCTTCTGATGGAAGCTGATGTATAGGATGCCAACACAGAGCAACATTCGACAGCTAATAATCTTCTCTCTGGATACTTGTGCTGGCTTTGTTCCCAACAAATTGTTAGAATTTCTTCCGTTTCCAGCGACTCTTCTGCGAGCTTCGCCATGACGATTAAACCTGATATAAAAATAAACTTTCAGCAACAGATTTATTCAGTAAATAAAAAAATTGTTAATTATAAGTGTTCTTTATATAATACATTGCAACATTACACAAGCGCAACTTCTTTTCTAAAAAAAAAAAACCGAATTTTATTTATAATAAGTCTGTTAATCAAAATAATTTAAATTGTATATTTTTTTACTAACCGGCCAATATCATTTGTCGCTCATCCTCCTGCGGTCTTTTCTTTAAGTTGAATAGCATCTGTAGTAACTTATCCCTCTCACTAGAATTGGAATGGAGATGAATTGCACTAAGGATCAGAGGAATAATTTCTTCGCGCCTATTAAGGATAATATTGGGTACCACACGTGGCAGAGTATATGCTAAAATGTCAACTAATGTATCCCGGGTGATTCCGTGCTTTAATGATTCTCCCATTGAGGATATTAATGACCCCGAAACATTCGCCATGCAGTGTGTCACTATTTCCGACTTGAATTTATTCGGCAAATTTCTGTAATGTTCACAAATGTACAATTAACATATCTTAAATACTTAAAAATCTTCATATAATAAAATCTTCGTATTCTTCAAACAATTAATTTAATTATTTCACTTCTTTATAACTTGGAAGAAAGTTTCTGTTATTTTTATATTATTTCTCACTTGCTTATCAACTTTGACTAGTTAAATAAACAAATTACATTAATGTTTTTACAAATAAAATGTGTATAGTAGTATAAAATAACCTGGAGGATGCAGTTGGTAGGACAGAGGATTTCTCTGTAATATTTACTCTAGGTAACTGCAGTCTAGTCCACTCTTTGTCTCCTGGATCTGTTTCGTCCAGACTAACTACCGCAGAAACGCTATCGTCTTCTTCTGGTTCCTGAGTAGTGGTTGACATATCTCTTGGTAATGGTTCAAGTAGTTCAAACTTGTCAGGAGTTGTAGAGTTGGAATTAATGGTACGGATAGTTCCACAACTACCTGACTATAAGTAAAACAGTAATTACAATAAACTGAAATATCAATTCTTCAAAAACAGAAAGAAATATTATGATCAAATAATAAGCATTCGTTATATGATCTGTTCCTGTATAATTTTTCAATTGTTACCAATTATAAATTAGAAAAAAGCACTAGTTAGTTAGCTTACCTTTATCGGATTTTCTATAACAATTTCCTTATTAGATGAAATAACTTCCTGGAGAGCGTTTTTCTCTTGCTCTAGCATTGCAATTTGCTGCTGCAACCTTTCAATCTGTTCTGCCTGCAAAAAAATAGAGCTCTTAGAGAATTCGCAAATTTAAGCAATCCCGAATTTAAATATTTTAAAGCTTTTGAAGCTTTATTAAAGTAACAAACCATTTCTGAAGATTCATCCTTCTGTTCCTCAACATCTTCAATAACAAAGTCTGTTTGCACAGCGACGCTTATAGACGGAAGTTTGTCATATCCGTTGGCTCTCATGTATTCCCGATATATCTGCAACAATTCCGTAGGTTTGGGAATATTTAGTCCCACATCTTGCCAGTCCTCGAAATCCTGCTCTTCGCATTCATCGCTGAACGTGATCGAGGTGAGCTTGTACGACCTTGCCAACAGATATTCATTGATGAGAAAATTCAGCGCTCGCTGCTCATGTGGTTTTATGGGCAGCTCGGTAATCAAATTTTTTTCAGAGTTCTTGTCTGGTGTCTTCAATGTACCCTCCAATTCTAAAATTTTAATTGTATATTATTAATTAAAAATCGTATTACAAGTTAAAAGATGTTTTATCATTGAAGTGAGACATACCTGTTACTACAGTCAAATTAGCACGTAGCGCGGAAATATTTTCCTTGGCTTTGCGTAATTCAAATTCGAGAATGGCTACTCTTTCGTCAACGCCAGCTCCATCCTCTGAATATCGAGTCATATCCAACGAGTCCAAGGTAGCCTGACTAGAAGATCTGGCTAATATTTCATTTATATGTAATGTTTTATTTATAATGATCTGTTTATCGTTAAGCAATAACACTGCATTATTAAAGATTTAAGGATAGTAACATAAGCATGATGTAAAAATTCTGTATCGGTTTGTAAATTAAGATTGTTTACAAATTTTTTACATAAGACAATTGCCTCATTCACCACACGTTAGGGTTCTGACCAAGTAAATCTGATTTTGCGACTAACGAGATACATACGCATTGAAGTACACGGCTCTGGTTTGATATTGGAGCTCTCGAAATTGTTTGGATTTGAGAAGAATTCCTTGAGGATGGGCAGCTCCTTGCCAGCTTCGCATAATTCAGCATGCAGTTCCAAAGCCGTCAAGAAAAGCTTCTCGTTGAGAAGTTTCGTTGCCATCTCCTCGTAGGATATCGATGTCTTTGGAGCGACATATCCTGAAGTAACAGTTATTATAGTATTCGTGAAGAGTATTTCTGCAGTTAATCACTCTGCAGTTGTAATTGTTTCTCAACGATGGTTGTTTGATTCACAATCAGCATATATTGTAACAAGAAGGTTACCTCTGTTATTAGCGGGCAAAGATATTTCCTCGACGATACTAGCCATGATATTACTGCATTCAGGTACTTGTAAGGATAAGGAATGACATATCCACGTGAGACAATATTAGTCTGTCTTACGTAGTACACCGCTTTGACATTAAATACCATACGTATATAACGGAAAAGGATTATTTATAAGACAGATAAATGGCAACTCATCTGACAGACGGTAATATTGTGATATATAGATTGGCGACTTGAGCGCCAATAAACTCAACAATGCTCTACATATCTAATGTTGGATTCACACTGCATCCGATTTTCGTCGTACGACG
>NW_017256448.1:150316-150809 GCF_001594055.1 Mycetomoellerius zeteki
AGGCATTAAAGATTGAGATTGAAGATTGAAAGATTGAAATTTGACCAATCAAAACAATAGGAGCTAAAATTCCTTTGCCCTCATTGGTCAAATTTCAATCTTCAATCTTCGATCTCAATCTTCAATGCGTAGTCTGATTCCGGCCTAAGGTGCGTTCAGGAAGGCGCTATTAGCGCTATTGTGTTATTCTATCCTTGTTTTACGTTTAATAAACAACGAAGATAGAATGACAGATAGCGCTATTAGCGTCTCCCCGAACGCATCACTAACATATTTACATGTTCATAAAATTCCCTATTAAGCGACCAATAAAAATTTAAGCAAATTGGCCGATCTTTGAACGGTTTTTTAATTACTTTTTAGTCTCTTGATTTGTTTAAGGCTCGATTGCATCAATTTAAAATAATTCTTAATATGGTTCAATCAGAATAAATCAATAAATAAAAGAAGGGCTACGAGCCAATTATAATGTAAAATATTTAATAATTTAAAA
>NW_017256448.1:150987-152862 GCF_001594055.1 Mycetomoellerius zeteki
AAATAATAACTTGACATTGCGTTACAGTTTAAATTATCGAGTATGTACATTTTATAGTAAATTAGTAACAATTAAATTACATAAATATATATACCTTAAATTGTCTTAATGATGTAAGTTAGACACCGAGAATAAAACGCAATTAACAAAGTTATATTTAATAAAAAGTAAGCCACAATACTGTTGGATATAACATTTATTCTCGACGATGTACAGCGACGTTATGACAAAAAAGAAACAAGGAAATAGGAAAGATAATTGAAAGAGGACAAAGGACAATGTTAAGAAGGGGAAAGAGATTTAATAATGTTTAGATATGATTCTGGCAGAGAATCTGTGTCATTTTGTTTGTTTAGCCCATGCGTTTGTCGTTTTATGTGAACCATCTCCGATAATCTCTTATTAAAAGAAGCTTCTCTGTCTAAAATTTCAACATTGTCCCAGTCAAAATTTAGTACCTCCACATTTATATAGATTCACTAACATCAACAATCTCTCCTTTTATAATAATCATTCTTACAATGGATTAAAATTAATGCAAATGAACAATGTAAAAGCCATTTTACGCTTGGAATTGATAGATGCGCATTGTCACCTGCATCACACTAGAAATAATATTTTCAATTCTAGTTGTACTGTTCATAGTATCTTGCCAGCCTCAATAACTTGTGAATTTTTTAAATATTTGGACCACATTAATAGTTACTATTTTACTGAACAGACTTCCAGAATTGACAAGTTATTGAGGCTGGCAAGATACTATGAATAGTACAACTAGAATTGAAAATATTATTTCTAGTGTGATGCAGGTGACAATGCGCATCTTTGTGAGATTGTAGAATTGTGAAAAGTGAGATGAGATCACCTTCAAGATATTTTTACATATGGACCGCATACTGGACATTATAATGTGACCGAAATTTCTGATAATTTATGTAATATTGTATTACATTGAAAATGACCGGATCGGTGTCGAAACATTTGTATGTACGATTTTTAAATTATTAAATATTTTACATTATAATTGGCTCGTAGCACCAATTTAACTTCAAGCCTGAGTTCAAGCGAGAATTAAAACTCTTCCCATCTCTGTCTCTCTCTCTCTCTCTCTGCGTTAAAAAGAAAGTTGGGACTAACGTTTTTAAAAAATAATTTATACAACTTTTTAATAAAGATAATTTTTATACATATAAAAATTATAGAAAGTGACATGAAGATGTCACAAAATTGAAAATATATCAAACTAGTGCCATTCCTTTTCATTTTTCGTTTTTATATTTTTTATATTTATATTTATTACGAATTTGTTACAATTATTGGTCGAAATAAGAATGTTGATATAATAATATAAATGAAGGAGTTACTTTATTAAATTGATTGCAATATAATCATTTCATATGCATTACATATACTTGACATTATATCTTAAGTTATATATATTATTGACATTTACAAAGCATGCACGAGATTGCATAGAGAGTATAAACGTCACGGCAACGGTCTTTATACTTAATTAATTCAATAAATTAAATGTTAGTTCAATTTAATGTTTTTCAAAAAGCACGTCTTCTAATATTTTGTCTAGAAACACCATGCTTTCTTTCAATCTTCCACTTTGTCTAACATAAGCAGACGTGAATTCGAGGAAATCACGGCCGAGTAATGGTCTTTATATTTTATCAATTCAATAAATTCAATGTTAGTTCACTTTAATGTTTTTCAAAAAGCACGTCTTCTAATATTTTGTCTAGAAACGCCATGCTTTCTTTCAATCTTCCACTTTGTCTAAGATAAGCAGACGTGAATTCGAGGAATTCAAGGAAAACCATCGTCATCTTCCTCGGCCATCTCTTTAGCTAGCTCAAGATCCTGTTG
>NW_017256448.1:154382-190519 GCF_001594055.1 Mycetomoellerius zeteki
CTTGTGATCTGATTCACGATGTATACCCGTCGACGGACGGTCACGGACAAAAATCTTTAAACTCCTTTCTTCGGATCAGATACGCTTAACTCGCTCAGATTCTCATCGTCCACCTCTAATGTTGTATTGCTCTATTTGTGCAATTCACGTGCGTTTCGCGTAAGGCACGGAGTAATAAGAAGGAGATCAAGCTCGAAGATGAAATATGGGCACAGTATACAGTAGCGCAACTCTTTGTCAGCACTTTTGATGTTGGTGAAGCCAAAATCGTAGCGCGCATGCGCAAGATGAGACATTACATACGGTAACGCCATCTAGACTTCTCTCTCAATTACTCTCTTAAGCGGGGAGCACAGACTCTTGCATAACGCATAACACGTAATGCATAAGAAAATGTACCAATCAAAGCCCTCCGTTTCCTTCCTTTTTATGAAATAAAGAATTCTGATTGATTGAATTTCTTATGCATTACATGTTATGCGTTATGCAAAAGTCTGTGCTCCCCGCTTTAAAGCGGGGAGCACAGACTCTTGCATAACGCATAATACATAAGGCATAAGAAATTCAACCAATCATAGTTCTTTATTTCATGGAAAGGAAGGAAACGAAGGATTTTGATTGGTTTATTTTCTTATGCATTATGTGTTATGCGTTCTGCAAGGCTATTGGCTTAGAGTTGAGGAGGAGGAGAGTTGCAGGGTGGAGAGTTAAAATCGTGCATATATTGTATACAAAATTAATTCGGTGACATTTGTTATTGTTTTTCCATCGAATATTAGTAGTATTTCTCATAATACTGAATGTGACATGAAAGTGCGAAGACCAAACAATGCAAACAATCTTCAAAATTTCGTGGTTTTTCGGATATGCACACACTTTTATCATTTCTCTCTGCACTAGTAAAAACTCACAAAACTAAAACAGAACTAATATAACCAAGTCCACCATGTACACGCACCGACAGGAATGTAAGGTATGATGAAACAGAGCCGCCATCTAGCGGAGCATTAGTAAATTAGAGTTCAGTGAGCAATTTGGCCGTGTTTTTCGAATATTTTTCCATGCCAGTTCGGCCTCCTTATCTCTATTCTTCATGATATCTCCACCAGTCTCCATTGTCATTGGCTACGAAAGAATATAGCGCGACCAATCGTTGCTGTTGTATATACTGCATATGTAGGCTGTGTTCCAAATTTACTGCCAGCACTGATAATGGCTGCATTCAGCGGACTCAACAGTTGAGTGAGCGTTCGCTGCTATTGACGTATTCTTCTAGATCTAAAATTATGATTGGACGATCTAAAAGAATACACCAATAACAGCGAGCGCTCACTCAACTGTTGAGTCCGCTGAATGCACCCATTGCTACAGTTTATGTCACGTGCACTATAGATTTTCAGTACTGGCAGTTAATTTTGGAACACAGCCATAATAAGTACGCTATTTTATTTCTAACTAGTGCTGTGTTCCAAAATTTACTGCCAGCACTGAAAATCTATAGTTTACGTTACGTACATACTATACATTTTCAACACTGACAATGAATTTTGGAACACAGTCTAGATGCTCTAACGTAAACTCGCAACGTCATATCATAATCATAACGTTTTTAAGTGCAATTTGAACTCAATTACCCAACCCACTTCACTCACGTTCCACTTATCGGTCTTATTTCTTGCTAATTATCTGTAATTCTTTCATCACTGTGATTCACATTAGAGTGAATCACATTGTCACTGTGATATCATTCATCACAGCATTTTAAACGTTTTAACCTCAACGTGCTCTCAACTCGCCTTATCTGGAATTCGATAATAAAAAATACATAACCTATAAAAATTAGTTTTCCTTTGTCATTTTTATTTTCTATTTCAGTTTATACACGTAAGTAATTGTACGTCATTATCATACTAAAAGCTTTTTAATTTTATATAATTTTTTTTATAATTAAGAACGAAGTTCGGACCAATATTTTTGAATTTTCGCGCCAATTTCCTTTTTTTTTTTTTTAATTAGCGTAGGGAATTGTAGGGATTTTTTATAACATTGGTAGGAGTAAATGATATTTACGTTTTAACCACACTGCTTCTAGGTTACCAACACTGTTGTGATCCCTCGGACAATGATGGCTGCTAGCACTTCACGTATAGAGGAGCTAATTAATTATTTTAAGTCACACAACAAAATTCGAGAACAACAGAGCCATTCGGCGAAGGTGCACAGCGTAGGGTGGAGTTGCGACGGCAAATACTTGGCTTCGGGCTCTTTCGACAAGTCTGTTTGCATATTCTCGCTATGCCCGGATCGTTTGGTTAGTAAACATAACCTGTAACGATTCCTTTCGCGCGGTGCGATTTACCTACCTATAAAATGAAAACTCCGCAGAATTTTTCATACACAGTATTTTATTTTAACCATTTTTCTTTCATTAATTATGTCTTTGTAAAATCGATAATTACGGTAGAGAACTGTATGTATGAATATTAATATACAACGGCCGATTATTAGGATGATTCAATATCAGACGATATTATAATAGCTCTTTTTTGGACGATTCCCTTTAATTTGTAAAAGAAAATGTAAATTTTGTTATTTAAGGAAGTCATATAAATATAATAAATTCAATAGTACTGCTTTTATTTTCTTTGGTGTAGTTATTCTTTAAAAAATTGAAATGGAAACAAGGATCAAGTGACACATTAGAATATCTTTGTGATTTTCTTTACAATTGTATCTGTTTGAAGTTAAATATCTTCTGAAAAATTGCATTTTAAATATTAAAAATTTTCGAATTAGAGAATAATTTATTGTTTGAAATACTATCCTTGAAAAGTCATTTAAAATTTTTAATTTTTAATATTAATTATTTATAATATTTATATTTTTAATATTAACATGATTCTAATCATGGATTTGATTATGAAGTTTTTAAAATAATTTTTTTTTTAATTTAGAAGCAGGAAACAACTTTTAGAGGACATGGCGGTAGCGTAGATCAGTTGTGTTGGCATGCTTTTAGTCCGGAATTATTATCTACTGCAAGTGGAGACAAGACAGTTCGCATCTGGGATACAAGAACGCAAAAGTGTACAGCAAATATTAGCACTAGAGGGGAAAATATTAATATATCATGGTCGCCAGATGGTAACACGATTGCTGTAGGGAACAAGGAAGACTTGGTCACATTCATCGACGCCCGGGTGATGAAAATACGTGCGGAGGAGCAGTTTAACTTCGAGGTAAACGAGATCTCGTGGAATAAGGATTCGGATACGTTTTATCTGACAAATGGCCAAGGTTGTGTGCATATACTTAGCTATCCAGAGCTAGAGTTGTTGCATGTGATCAAGGCGCATCCAGGTACTTGTATCTGCATTGAGTTTGACCCAACCGGCCGGTATTTCGCTACTGGATCCGCGGACGCGCTGGTCTCTTTGTGGGATGCCGATGAGTTGTGTTGCTTGAGGACATTCTCGCGACTAGAGTGGCCAGTTAGGACTATCTCCTTCTCATATGACGGACAACTTCTGGCAGCAGCTTCTGAGGACTTAGTCATAGACATCGGCGAAGTACAGACTGGTGAGAAGATTGCTGATGTTCCGGTAGAAGCAGCGACGTTCACTGTTGCATGGCATCCGAAACAATATCTCTTAGCTTATGCGTGTGACGATAAGGACTCTTACGATCGAAAACGTGATGCCGGTAGTTTAAAGGTATTCGGTTTTGCAAATGATTGAATTTCATTGTATCTTTTGTTTTGGATCGTGTTGTGCTCGAGAAATATTGTCATATTTCATAAAAGTATACAACAATATTTTATAAGTAAACTTAAGTGATATTTCACTAACATTATCCCGTAATGGAGATTACGTATGTGACATAAAAATTGAACTGTATTTAAAGCATTAAGAGCGATTATAAATGCAAACATAAAAATTTTTATGTAATTGTGAATATTAAAGATTGATGAATATTATAATTTGATAAGATATGATAATATAAATTTGATAAGATATATATGAAAAATGAGTGTTTGGAAAGAAATATTTTAATTTATGGAACATATTTATTAAAATTCTGAAAATATCAATATAAAAAAAATAACCACGTTTCAGCTGAACTTTGTACATTATCCTATCGATTATACTCGGAATCGATTTATTGATTAGAATTCTAGCGTATCAAGCATGAAACTTTTGTTGACCGTTCGGTCGGCATAGTTACCGCTTGGCTTAGCCATTCCAGCCATGTGAGTCACATTTTGTTTCATCGCATAGTCATCAGTAGGAACTGGGAACTTGCATTTCTTGCTTATCTCACTCTGCCTCCTCCGATGATCGTCTCGCTATGGCGAAGCAGAATGAAACAAATACTATCTGCGAATGTCGATATGCTCTTGAAGAAGATCTGCAAGAGACTCAAGACAGCTCCAATAATATCCCAAATATTCACGAGATCGATGAGGCAGAGAGCGAGACCGAAGAAATGGCTGCTTTAGACCAGCCAGATCCTTTTGCTTCGAATGAAGAAGGTGATGAAGTTGTGCAGAAGACTAAGGACACATCAGACAATGAATCCATGTATATAGGCGAATCTTTCTTCTCCGATGAGTCCTGCGACGAATCCGAAGTTACAAATGTCACATCAGGCTCGCTGAATACTTCTTCTCTAATCCATATCACTGATCTCCAACTCAGCCAGAGTTCGAAGGAACAGGACATTGGAGTTAGTGAATCAAGCTGGAAGGACAATTGCCAGGATGAGTCTTACTTGTCCAGTGACGAACTGTCTCGCGCCACCACAGCAGATAGGGATACATTTACCAAGTCGAGAAAGTGTAGACGGTGGAACATGAGCTTCACCGACGAGGAAATGCGTAAGATCGAGCGGGAGAACGAGCTGCTGCTGAGGAAGATTATGGCGCAACAGAAACCTCGGCACAAAATTCTTGGCGAGGGTACCGTTCAATCTAGGACTAGCAGTTCCGCGATAAATAGGAAGAAGTTGCAAAAGAAGATAGAAAATGATAACATGGTATGTAATTTCAATATCACAGATACAAAGTATAAAGTAGATGAATGGATGTGTTTCTGTATCTCTTCTTTGCTTTTGTAAGTAAATTGAATACAATAGTTGAGTTGTACATAACGCGAAAATTTCATTTGCAGCTACTCCTCAGAAGGATACAACAGGCGAAATCGTGCGTTTTCACGAATACATCGAAAATGGGTTGTAGATTGACCTTTTTGTAGAATTTTTACAATATTGAAAAGAATTTCGTTTCATCTTGTTAGGAAACCAAATGAGTCATATCAGCAGACCGAGATTTAATCAACTCCTACTGTAAGGAAAAAATATTGGGATATAAATCAAGAAGTTAAGCTTTATCATTTTTTAGTATGACTTCTAAATAGTCGCCGCGGCCCTATTAGGTTGTGCTGTCACAAGCTAGAAATGACACGTTGAAATTTTTTGCATGCCATTTATAAATAAAGAGTTTGAGTAAAAGAAAATAATGAGATCGCTTTAAAACATTTGTAAAAATAAGCCGAAGCTATCCTTGCTTCTCAATCAGTAAATAATAAATAGTTGTAAAAGAAAAAATACGCGTAAGCTTTTAAGCCTATTTTTGCTTCATATGTCTTTCACAAGTATTTTAAAGCGGTTTCATTTGTTTCATTCGAATTCTCTTTCTTTACAAATGATATATAAGAAACTAGTTGAGAGTTAAACATAATATTTATGTAAATGTCAGTTTTGAAACAACTTATGATGGATTTCGACTCTATAAAAAAAAATTCTCTGTAAAGAAAAGTTCGTACTTTCTCGAATACAAAACATTTTTTATGGCTTTTTTGTGACTTCTTTATTAAAACACAACGATTACCAGTCTTGAAGAATAGGTACACATTTCTTTAACTTCACATTTTGTGTATACGGCGCAATCTTGTAAACTCGTCTCTTGAAAATTGCTTGAAGCTATCTCTACAAGACTATAAAAAATCACAGTTCTCACTCATCTCAAATAACTTAATTATCACTCATGGTTAATATAAAAAATCGGGAACTCTCGGATATTGTGACGATTCTCTTTTTCTTTCTTTTTTTCCCTTGCACTATATCATAGACATAGTATGCATTACATACATATACGAGCAATATCGTAAGAGAAGAGAAAGGGTGTATTGTGTGTCAAGGAGCAAATTATAAATTTCTGTAGAAGTAATGTATAATGATATAGTTTCCTTTAAATTAATGTGTGCTGCGATTACAATATGAAACTATTTCTTTTTTAACTTTTTCTTCTCGATCTTGTAATTCCATATCTATATGTAATTCAGTATCTATTTCCATTTCAATGTAATTGATCGATCATGTGTTCACTCTTTTTATAACAAACCAAAACAACAAAACAAGACATTCGATTATCCTGCACGAAGTATCTTATCAGTAAATAATTTAAAATATTTCATCAGTTGTTTTAAATAATGAAATAGAAAATAAGTATTAATATCTAGATTTTGGTTTAAGAGACTGAAAATAATTTGTTTGAGAGACTATTCACCTGTGTTACTATTGTATAACATAATAGTAACAATTATATCACAAAGTACGCTCAGCGCAGTAGCAACAAAACATAACAATTTCTGATTCAAATATGTTATCGCGGTCGCGACAATTATTTCGCAGCCATTAAGACCGTCGTTATTATCTTTCATCAAAAAATTATGAAGCAAATATAAGATATATATACATATATATAGATATATATATACATATATATATCTCACAAGATAAAACCTTCAAAATTTCAAGTCATTAATTTTCGCGCCTCGTTTTCCACGATTCCGTCGATGATGGTGTCCATATTGTATTGAGCGAACGAAACGGATCAAACCCCGATCTTTCCTATAATGATAATCGAAAATAATTATAATTACGTGAAAATCAAGGTTTTTTTTTAGGGAGGTCCACATACATTTTCCATAATAGTAATCGTGAGAGGTATCGTAAGTCAGCCAATCAAAGCTGAAAGTTTTCGAAAATTCTTGACTGTGATTGGCTAATTCTTATGGTATGTCTTACGATTACGGTATGTTTTACGAATTTTGTGATGTCTTATGATTACTGTTATGGAAAGTGTGTGCGCGGTGTTACACTCATTAATCACGTACTTGTGTGTCCGTCTCAGATTGTAATGTTTGCGACATCATGGGAGGCGCAGCTGCACCCCAGGGTGCTGCAGCCCATACACCTCCTGTATTAATTCCCCATACACCACGTTCCTCTCCGACTGCTGCCCTAGTGTGTAATGGTTCCCAGTTCGTATCGACTGTCCAATTATCTGTAAGTATATAGATAGCGTTCGTGAATTATAATCTAAATTCCTATAAAGATAAGTATATTCAAAAATAAAAACATTAAGCTAAAGAATTAGACAAAGTATTATATAAGGAAAGTTTGCTATAGAGATTTAGAGTTTTAAGACTTATTATAATATTCATTATTAAATAATGTAATGTTAAAATCTAGTATCTTACTTTAACATTACAAAAAAAGATAACGAATTATTTATTTTATAAATAACAATAACACGTTACTTTTATAAAATGACGTTTCTTATCCCGCTTAATTTTTTTTTAAATAGGCTAATATACCTTTCAAGTCAGACAAAACAGGTTTCTCCGGAGTTTTTGGTGACTCCAATTGAAATCCGTTTGTATTCTCAGATAATAAATTTATCATAGGACTAGTGTCTTCCCATAATTGGCACCGCGTATCTTCTTCGGGGGTCTCCAATTCTACTAACGGTTCATCGGTTTCTGGAAGATCGTCATACGGCACCAGCTCGCATTCAAACTGCTGATAATTTGACAATTGAGAGTTTCATCACATGATATTCGATAAAGTTAATTCAAATTACAACTTACTGGATGTTCTGTAAAAGTATTGATGAAATAGCTATTCGAATGTTGCGATTTGGACTGCAAAATCGAAGGATCTGACTCGAGTGATTTATTGTTCACGGTTGTACTACAGAGAAGGACTGGATTTGACATCAAACTGTATTCTTTTAGTGTTTGCGACGACTCTTGCGCCAATTGAGATTTAGCACACTGAACGTCTTTAACATCAGTAAATACCGTGGATAGATTTGACGTGCTCGTTTGACTTTTGTGATTCATGTGATTTAAATTGGAAAATGATGAGACGATCTCTTGACTTCGCGCCACTACGTCGCTGAACTTGGCCCTGTTTTCGCCCCAACAGGAGGGCGGAGGCGGTAAGGGGGTGGGCATTGTTCCTATGATACGTGTTACATCCTCTTTTTGACTTACATTTCCATTTATAGGAGGAGCTGCAACGAATGAAAATAAATATTTTTATCTATAGATATATATATATATATATATACAGAACACGTATTATGGAACTGATCGGAATTATTCCGTTTGCCTAGAAAATACAACAATAATATAGAGAATAATTGAATAATTCCGATCCATTCCAGATAGTTCCATAGGATATACCTCTACTGTTTTAGCTAGTATTTTTATGTTCTACTATGATAGATGATATGAGTACATACATTTAACATTTTTTTTGTCAGCTACACATTGCACAGTCTTCTCCTTTCGTGGTGGATTCTTATTTTGACGTGATAATTTAAAGGATGATTCGACGGTACGCGAAGTATGAATATGATGCTTTGTGTTGGATCTAGTAGTGTTCGTCTTCCATCTATTTGGATTATTCTGCTTCTCCTTATCATACTCATCGTCATCACAGTCGCCTTCATAATTGTCCTTATAATCTATGCATGGCACAGGAGGAATAGATTGAGGTTTGCTTTTTTTAGATACCGGCTTTCTTTGCAGCTTCTCTTGTTTCCCGCACGGTTGATCAAAACTCTGAGAATAAATTATGAAAGAAAAATCTTTTTATAGATATCTAAAGAGAACTTATATCTCTTCACATAATCTAATAATTAATACCTTAATTTCGCGACAATTGTAAATAAAGTAGCAATAATTTTTTTGTAAACTTTTCAATATTTAATTTCGAAGTATTAGATTTTTATAATTATACTATTATCGACGTAAGATTTTTTTGAAATAAAAAGTACGTTTAAAAATAAAAAGTCATGATTAAGACTGTACTTAGACGGTCTTAAATATAAGATCCGATTATGAATACTGGCCTAGGACTTACTTTACACGATATCGTTTCATCGTGAGTTGAACTCTCCGTGGTCGTGGATGAGGTTTCTTCTTCCGAAAGATGAATTATCTTTTGAGTGCTCGCTGGTTCGAGCTTTTTTAACGAAACGTGATTATTTTGATTGTTACTGTTGCTTCCATTGCTATTTGTCTGTTTATTGCGCTTATTGTCAGACTTGTTAGCCCGATTATTATTAATTATCACCGCGTCCATTTGAATCTCATGATCATTAAATTTGGGCTCGTCCTTGATACTCGATTGCGTCGATTGCATTTTTCCTTTTCTATTTGACGTCGGACTCGATTTTGTAACCGTATTGACAGTATACTTTTTTTCTTGAATCAATTGAGTGTCCGTGAGTATATCATTTGTCATGCAATTGTCCGATTGAGCCTCTTGAACGTTATTTTGTTTCTTATTATTCTTTTTCTTTGACACAAACATATTTGTCGTATTCGCGGCGTTATCTACGTTAGACAATTCCTCGAATCGCTTAAAGGATAATAGATCCTTGGATTCTGTGTCCAATTTGAATTTACGTTCTTCTTCAGCGGACCAATCCGGGATCTTCAATCCTTTCTGCAAATCTTTATCCTTGTACTTTTTCACGTTCATTAACGACCAATCTGGGAATACCTCATCTCTTTTCGTCTTGCTTTTCTCGTCGCTTGTTACGGTTTTTTCGTTTTTGTTAGTGACACAACTGTTGCCATTACTACTTCCTTGTGTATTATTCGAGATATGGGATAGCAGCCTTAAATCCAGAGGCGGTTGCACCGAATTCTCCTTCGAGTAATTGGCCAGGCCTTCCCGTAGTATTCGGTCCGCTTCAAGGAATGACACCACGGCGACGCATAACATCAGTACCGACGAGAGGATAAGAGCAGCCTTCTGTACCGCACCTTCCCATGGCGGTCTAGCGAGCACAGACGCACACAAATTTAACGCGTGTGCCGGCAAAGTCGCCAATAGATTGAGTATCACCACGCCGTTCTCAACGTTCTCGCCGGCATCCGGTCCCATGCTCGTCATTACTAGCAGTTTTCGTTCCACGCGCGACAACGTGAAGTCCGGAGTGAACGCTATCTCGATTCTCTTAGTGGCATTCGGACTCAACTTGAAAGGTGTACAATCGAGTACCTTGAAACCATAGCCCTCACAATGCCAGTCATTGATGTAGAAACCATAAATTTCGATCGGCAGCTCTCCTGTATTTCTAGCCGTAAAAGATCGCTTTACGGTGAGAGTTGTCACAAGTTTATTGCGATCTCCTGGGAAAGGAAAACGTTATAAGAAAAATCTCTTCCTTTCGATTATGATCATTAAGATGAATTTAAAATCACCAAAAGATATACGTGGTGCAAGAAATGTTGATTTTAGAACATATTTTACGGATATAGTAACAGGACAAATAAATTAAGCACGCGAAAAGATGCAATTTTTTTCCGAAATTATGAGGCGAAAATGAGGAAACGTACATACGTTCACAATCTTTAAGATGCTTATCCGTCAGTTCGAACAACAGAGGCGTAGTTGATCCCGGCTTGCGATGACCGAATCTAAATTGTGCGCTCGCGCCTCGGCCGCTCATACGTAGGACTTCTAAAATAGTCATATTATTTCTGGAAAGCCAGTAAAACATGCGTCAATACATGGGGAATCAGCATTATATCTTCTTTCTCTTTCTTTCTCTCTCTCTCTCTCTCTCTCTCTCTCTCTCTCTCTCTCTCTGTTAACTTGCCTAATATATAAAAAACCAGACGACGTCGAAGTGGAAAAAGGTGTATATGCCATGCGAATCGTCCTCGTTTCCGAAGGATTTAAATATAAAGGAAATGATTGAAGCGCTATCGTTACGCCCCATTGTTTCTCAAATAGTTCTCGCTCATCCGCATTCTCTTCTAGTTTGAACTCTTCCGAAATCGTGGACAAGCATTCTGCACACACGGGTTTAAATCTGTGCGAACATTAAATGTTTGATCGTTAATTTTTGACCTAAATAAAAATGATTTGCAAAACGATTATCAAATCGATTACACACTTCATTGGCAAAGAGTGATAAAGACGCGCTCCTTGAGGATAACTCCAGTCCATCACCAGTTGGACTATCAATGGACTCGCACTCGGATTGTGCAGCTTGATCGCTCTGTACGATGTGTTTCCGACTTGTGTCAGTGGGAACATCAGGACACTCTTGTTCTTTATGCTACTGGAGCCTGCTAACAAGCTTGGCCAGTATGGCTTGATGTTTACATAAAATCTATGACTGCGCACTTCGGTCGTGTCCAAGCGCATCGTAATATTTTCCCAAGAACCATCCGCAGTGGAGTTGATAAAGCGCACATATCGCGTGTTTAAAAAGTTCAAGTCAGAGTCACGAGTGTGCGAAGGAAGGCTCATCGTGTTCAACCACTGATTACCCGCTGCAAAATAAAATTTAGTTATATAACTAGTTAATATAATAATTACAATGTAATCATAAAAACGCAATGCGTTCCAAGTTTACAAATAATAAAATACGGACAGATGTATCGCTTACTGTTGGTATCTAACGATAAACCTAGATAACACCGCTGCTTGCAAGTCACCGAAGGATCGATTTGTATTGAGCCAACATTATTTTCGCCTTTGGATATGACGGGCATTGTAGCTTCCTCCAATGGAATGTACTTTATCCTGTTGTCTCTGTTTATAGGCGCGATATGCGTCACTTCCATCGGTCTTGAAAACGTAGAATGCACCTTCACTTGTTGCACACAGATTGATCCCTATATGGCATTGAGAGATTACGTAAAGTTACTCAAATGTCTTGTTAGGGGTATTGGCTATGGAAAGGATTACAACTCACTGGGAAGCAATCAGTAAAAATAAGCTTCTTTAAGGAAATTTTGCCGTGTGCAACCCGCATGTACACCGGCAAAGTAAATCGCTCGTAGGTCGTTCGCACGAAAACATCGCCAACAATTGTGTCTTCCTCAACCATGGGAGTTTTCACTTTAATTTTAAAGATTGCCAGAAACTCTGGTTTTATATATTGCTGAAACAAGAATTATTATATATTTATAGAGAGAAAATCATATTATATAACGAACAAAATGTACATTTATTGTGTGAAACTCACATTTCCAGAATGACTGCATACAGTTATATTTCGAAATTCCTTATCCAACAAATCCGCAGGACCGTTTTGACATCCCATCAACTCTAAGACCGCACCAGGCATATTTACACCCCAGCTGTGTAGCTCCACATTGACAGGATTCTGATTCTCTAGTGCAAAAATTGCCTCGTTCTCAGTACCGCTTCCTACAGTACCGAAATTCATTGTTTCCATATCGTCTTCCTTCTCGCCTGGTATAATTTTTTTCAGTTTGCCGTCATAACTCAACACTGGAACTTCGGTCACCGATACATTTGAATGTATCAATATCGATGACTCCATTTTCACATTATCACCCTTTCTTTCTTTGGCAAGTTGTAAAGAAAATATATTGATCTTTTGTTCAGGTTTTATCACTCTAGGAGTAAAATCTTTTATCTGAAAGTTACAAATTTTTTTTATCTTAAAAGATCACTGAGGAATAGAGTTGAGAAATAAAAGATAAAAAAAAAGATCACGTTGGCTGACCGTAAAAAAATAACAATTCTTACCGTAAAAAGTGATTTCGCGTTCGAACACATCGTGACGTTAGTAATAGCTAACGGTAATTTAAATTTATTCACCACACTAAAATTCCGAGCTTGATTGGATTGTGGGGAACAATAATGAGTAATCGATGTGTTTACTTCTAATCCACCTTGCAGCACTTGGGCTACCCAGGGAATTGCTAATTTCTGACTAGAACCACCTGGGCCTATTGCTTTTATTATTAATTTACCTTTAAAGTGTTGCAAGTCCAAACCGGTTTTCCCTAAGAAAATTAATACTGAGTTATTCTAAATATTAACAATAATTACAAGACATTTTTCTATAGTAGGCAATGTTACATCTTACAATCGTAAACCAACATTCCAATTGCAATTGGTACATCTGTTTCTCCTGGAATTATTGCTGGCTCAAAATGCAGTTTTAATGCTTTTGATACAGGTGTATTTATAAT
Organism: Mycetomoellerius zeteki; assembly: GCF_001594055.1. Taxonomy (NCBI): domain Eukaryota; kingdom Metazoa; phylum Arthropoda; class Insecta; order Hymenoptera; family Formicidae; genus Mycetomoellerius; species Mycetomoellerius zeteki. The sequence goes on from NW_017256448.1 coordinate 167,705, forward strand.
ATTCTACGAGAAACATTTTGTTTGCTTAGTAATATCCCAGAATTATTATTGATTTTCCTTTATAAATTGATTCTACACTCGACAAGATTTGATTCATTCGTACGACTTACCACAACTTTAATTGCTTTCTTGGCGGAATTTTTTAAAGCGATTGGATGGCGAATAGGTGGTTGTAATGATCCACCCATACCTAAATTAATTATTCCAGAACTTCCACCCCAATGAAGACCAGCTCCACTTTTGACTTCTACTTCAACTGCTACCACAAGAATCTCAGCAGTATTATTTACTTTAAATCTGCAACATACATATATTGCCAACACATTCAATTGTATATATTAAAATACGCTTTATAAAATACAGTTTATTTCATATTCTATATGCCCACCTAACATATGCCGTATAATTCTTTTCTGCGTAAGCATTAAAAGATAGTCTGATGATAGGCTTCGTTTGATAAGGTAAAATTTCCCATAATTCACGAGTGCCTTCCGGCTCGCCTGATGGCAATTCCAATTGAAATTCTCCGCCACTACTATATACTTCCATCACCTTCATTTATGCAATGGATAAAGGAAATATTATAAATTATATAACGTGACTGATACTTATATACTTATATAGTCCATTTTATATACATAATAATAATTCTTATAGATAGTATTTCTTGTCCATGTAGTTAATATTTACATACTTGTAAAGCTTCTGGATGTGGATTGTGCATATATATAAGTGGTGTAAAAGATGCATTTAATGGTAACTTGATATCAACTACAGGTCTGAGTCTATAAGGACTACTGACACTTATCCCTTTGACCTGCGGATTAAAAAATACTTTACTGTAATTATATGTATCTAATATATATATATAGATATATATTAATACTGTAACCGATCTAAACTTTTATTACCTGATACTTTAGTGTCCCATGTGAAGTATGTATAAAAAGGTGTGTATCAATGTCACCTTCATCTCGACCAAGGAATATTACATTAAATGTTGTATTCCCGAGCGGTGGAATTACCTGGTACAAAAAAGATATTAATTCTATAATTAAATATATACTTTCTTTTAAGTTACATATGATGTGAATTGGATATTTGAAAATTATAAATTAGCGCATCAGTATTATAAAGCATTATGAATATTAAATACATCCATGCTTCAATTTATCTATTTCTTGCTTTGAGATTACCGTCACACCGTTCGATAACTTACTTTGTTTTGAAAAAACGACGAATGGAAATGACGTGTATTTCCCGATATCGATGAAAGATGTACAGTTCTATTGTGATCTTTATTAAACATGATCACAGTTTCTTGGTGAGGAATACCAAGTTGTCTAGAAAATTACACTATTATAATTTAATTTCTACATGATCATCAAATTGTGCCAGATACTATGTTAAACAATACCTTTCTTTGAAGTCCAAGATATTTGGCTCAAAAGAAATGTGAGAGAATGAATCTTCCATTTTGTCTTCGTCCGATGCAGCATCCCTTAAAAACATGACAATACCATTTGACAATTAATCGGTACATTTTGAATGCAGTATTTCTTAATAGTGAAAATTGGAAATAGAAAAGGTATAAGAAAAATTAGTTTCAAATAAATTGATATAATAATTAAAATCTCTAATTTTTTTTTTTAAACATATATTTGTTTACTTTTTAAAATATATATAACGTTTAGCTATGTAATATACATATTGAAAAGGTTTATTTAAATCAAATATATTCTAGTCAATTCCTTTTTTTAGAATGTAACATAACAAAAGTTCAAATTATCTAATCTTTGGTTTGCTAATGGTTTTGCAAATTACCCATACTTAGCGAATGTTGTTATTCGTAAATCAAGTAAAAGTGTAACAATAAAACTTCAATAATAAGTTTATTTTAATGGTCGCAAATAAAATGTGGAGCTAGTAGATATAGACTAAGTATATGCCGGTATATGCAAAATTTCTTCTTATGTAATACAAAGAAGCTTGCAAGATTATTCATAATATGTAGGATAATCCTGTACAATCCCAAGATGAATACCAGAAAGGAAAATTTTATAGCAAATACCTTTCCTACTTCCACTCACAATTATTTTAATAAGTTTTATGCTTACCCAGCATGTACTGTATTAGCAAAATCCTATAAGTAAAAACAAAAATTTCAATACAATACCATCATTGTAACCGTTTCATTTTAATACAGAATGATTATTCAAAGATTAGATTTGCATTTTATTTTTTACTATTCTTACTTCTCCATAAATGAATTAATGTAAAATTCTTTAGGATTACAATAATAATTGTGTTAAGTATTCTTCTCGTGAATATTTTAATGTTAATATATTTACGTAACGCATCATGTACAACACAATGACTAACCTTATGTATAGATATTGGCATGTTATCCAAAAGATATTGAACATCGTTGTCATCTTGAACAAAGGCTACAAAGTACAAAAATTTACATTTATACAATTCAAATATGTCGCTGTTTTATTTCAAAAGTGATACAACTAAAAAACAATTAAGTTTTTTTAAGAAAAAGGAAAAACCTATTTTTCAACAAAAAACTTATTTTTTAATAAAATATTATTGACTAATTAAATATCAGTCAAAAGAGTATATTCTTAACATGATCAAATATCATTTTTGTCATTATCATTTCACAACCTTTATATATTTAAAAATTATTCTTTTTGGGTTGTAACAATTTTGACTACCTTTTATGAAGTTATGTCATTTTTAATAATTGATAGGGTAATATTTACTTAACTCATTCATAGGTAATAACACTAATAAATCAAAATTCATGTTTTTTTAATTATGAAAGAAGAAAATTTATTTACTTCTAGCTTTATGTATCAATCAAAGGAACTTGATTTACAATATATATTTTAACATACTTATTCATCTATTCACATACCTACTTATTTTAAACCTTCCATGTTCTTAAACTATATCTTGCCTATTCACTAATATCGTAAATCATTAGGTGTGTTTCTTTAGTTATATCATTTTTGAAATAAGGAAGCGATTACACAACTTTGAGGGTTGCGATCCAATTCATACTCATAACACTTATAAACATCATTTATCTTTGTTTAACATTAGATAATTAAGGATAAAATGATTCTTCAGTGTCTTAGGATGAATCAGACCACAGTCAAGAAATAATTGATAGGCTTTTAAGCTTCAAGTTTTAAATCATAAAAAATTAATCACAGTTGAATGTGAAGAGAACAATCGATTATGATTGGTCAATTTTTTATAGCTTAAGACTTAAAGCTTAAGTAATGGCTTATTGTAGAAAGCTTACATATATTAAAGACTACATACATAATAATTACAAATGCTAATTAATATTCCCATCAATGCAAAAAATCCAGTTAAAATTAAGTTTCCTAATTCAACAAAAGCTGCAAGTACATCTACAAACGTACAAAGATCGCAAACAAATTGCAATTGTAATCCACACATGATGTAGATATCGTTCTCGTTTAAAATTAATCTAGCATCGCGACAAATGTTATCCAATTCCCATGATAGAAGTGAAAACTTGTAACATAAGATGTTACAGTATGGTATAAACAAGTTCCCAGTAAGCAAGAAACGTTTTGAAATATTCCAGCGACATTACAACATTGCTGCAATGTTGCTGGAATATTTCAAATGGTTTCTTGCTTACTGGATAGGTGACAAGTAGCGCTTGAGGTTATACCGTTCCTTCATCGTTATTGCGATAATTACTCCAAGAAATTGGAAAGTGAAAAGTGGGAATCGCCGAGATAAATAGACAGAGGGTTGGAGAGAGAAAAAGAGATGTGCGCATCGTCGAAACGCGGATCGCGTGACGCGCGAAGCTCGCGGCGCGACGTGACCTTCATCGTCGAGATAGGCACATTGCCGATGGGTATCGCGCGGGGTGAAAGGCTGAAAGTTTAAAGCGCGGGATCGCGAGAGTGGGCTTTATCGCGCCTTGCGATGGGTGTCGCGTGTGCGCGCGGTTGTTATTGTTAAAACGCGGATCGCTTTGGCTCCATCGAAATGCATAGAAATAGTCATGTGGCGAAGAAACGGAGAGAAAAGGAGAAAAAGGACGAGGAGGGGAGAGGGAGAGAGAAAAAGAGGAGAGAAAGAGACACTCACCATTGTTGTGGCCGTGCAGCGACGGCCGGATTTGCGACGTCGCGTCCAATAGCGTCAACAAGAACAGACAATAGAAGACCTTTAACTCGAGCATAATAACACCGCGGTTAATGCTGTTGCACTGCTGTAGTGCTGTCGCGTCCGCTGCTGTTGCCGTTGCTCGTTATTTTGTCTTTAGCGGACATGAGAGTTCGCTTTCGGCCATACTCCAGTACTATCGAAGCGCGCGATATCGATTCTGCTGGCGCGTCGCGCCGCTGGACACGAACCCGCGGTGGGCAGCACTAAACACTAGAGATCCTCTAGATAGAGATCAGCCAATGCAGATCACTCCGTGATTGGCTGAATTGGCTCTGCCATGGTGGAATTAATGGGTGCATTCAGTAGGTGCATTCAGTACCACGACCGCTCACTGAGCGCTCAGTGAGCACTTGTATCTGTTTGGTCTATATTTTTAGTTCTAACGGAATATACCAATAAGATGCAAGCTCTCACTGAGCGCTCAGTGGCTACGTTTACACCGTGCGCTTAGTCCGCGACCTATACGATAGGTGTCTTTGTTTAACCTACAGGATAAACAAGGACATCTATTGTCGCGGCCTAAATGCACGGTGTAAACGTAACCAATGAGCGGTTGTAGTACTGGGCGAGTTCAAGACGGCAAAGCGGCTAGCATGCTTACCGAGCGATTGAATATGATTGGTTGGATCTATAAGTAACAACCAATTATGTTCATTTGCTTGGCGAGCAGGGCACCTATCATGGAAAAAATCGGAATAAATTCCGATCGGAATTATTCAATTGTTCCCTAGATTTCTATTGTGTTTTCTAGAGAAAACGGAATTATTCCGATCGGAATTCATTCCGAGACATGTTCCATAATAAATACCCAGGCTAGCCGCTTTGTCTACTTGAACGCGCCCACTGAATGCACCCAATGAAAGGTTTATTCGCGTCGCAAGATCCAACATGCTCCTACCACAGCTCCTATTTAGAGTGCTGTTTCAGGGTACGGTCGAGTTGCCGCTACGAATGTTTTGAAGCATTTGATTAACCAATCAGAAGAAAGAATATCACTCATTGACCAATGAAAAAATGCTTCGAAGCATTCGTAATGGCAACTCGACCGCACCTTCATAGGCACGGAAAACGGAATCGGAACACGGAATCGGAAAGGTGAAGTGGTAGGGGCAACCAATCAGCATCGTTCTGTTCCGATTTTAAGTAGCCTGACTTCCCATGGGATATATTTTTCGGAAACGGAAATTTTTCGTACTGTCAATCATCAGTGATCACTAGCGATTAAAAATAATATTGAAAAAATTCAACTAAAAGGAACATTGAAAAGATGGAAAATGTCATCTGTAAGTATTGTAATTACATGTATGTTAAATTATTTTATATTAGATTATAATGATGATTTTGCATACATTTCTAACCTAACACCATATGTACAATATGCCAGATACCCAGAGAAAACAAGGAAGTAAATATTATGTCAATTTGACGCCATTGGTTACGTTTACACCGTACTACTGATAGCGATCTGACTTATATCGTGACCCAAAGTAGGTCTAGTCACCAACCATTTACACCGAAAGGGACTTAAAAATTGATTGGGTCCACGCTGGTCCGAATTAGAGCCATCGTATTTTGTACAAATTATTTCCATATACAGCATTGTACTCGCGAGTGCAGTAGGGCTATTGTCACCAAGCTCAGTTAACTTAACTGGGCCAATTAATCCATCGGAATTGACCAATCTGTCAATTCTTCAAATAAGATGACAAATGCGATTGGTCAATTCCGATGGACTAATTGGCCTAGTTAGATCAACTGAGCTTGGTGACAGTTGCCCTTAGTTGAGGAGGTTAAATAACAGTGTTTGTCAATGACATTCGAAATGTCACATTTCAAAAAATACATTATATTTTTTCAAAAATTTATTTTACCTAAAAAAAGAAGAAATATTCTTTCTTTGAAAATTATGCGAAAAACTTGGATTCGACAATTGCGCAGGAAGCAAAAAGTAATGTTAATGGAATATGTGAGGATGTTTTCTATGCCTATCATTTTAGAAATGTATTTTAATATGATACACGTTGAAAATAGCATATATGTGACGCATACTATAGTATTTCCCTAGTTTTTCGTGTGCGATATTTTTCAAGAATAAGGGCCCTGGGCAATATCGTATATGAAAGACTAAGGAAATACCACAGTATACGTTACGTATACTATAGTATTTTTTTAGAATTTCGTATACGTTTCTTTTCGAGAATAGAGGTCCTGGGCCCCTATTCTTGAAAAGTATCGCATACGAAAAACTAGAGAAATGCTATAGTATATGTAACGCATACTATAGTATTTCCCTAGTTTTTCGTATGTGATATTTTTCAAGAATAGGGACCCTGGGCCTCTATTCTTGAAAAGTATCGCATACGATAAACTAGAGAAATACTATAGTGCACGTAACATATGCTATAGTATTTCCCTAGTTTTATGTATGCGATACTTTTCAAGAATATAGGTCTAGTCACGTTGGTCTAGTTCGCGTTGCTTGCACTTTTGGCACTCGGCATCTTCGCTTTCTCTCTTTTCAAGGCCAAATATATATCTATCTCATTTTAAGTGCAAAATATTTGGGGATTTCATGCAACGCGAACAGACCTTAAGCCGGCGGCACACGATTCTTGTTTTCTTACTGGATTGCTAGCTAGAATAAATTCTTGCCACCGTATTGGCTACGATGCTGACACTATCAGTACCGCGGCTAATACAATGGCTGCGTTCAGCAGACTCAACAGTTTTGCAACCGTTTTATGATTGTCTGTTGAGATAGGACCATTCTTCTAGATCTAAAAGTATGATCCAATTAGCGCGAAGGAAACTTCCAACAGTTGCAAAACAACCGTTCTGCTGAACGCAGCCAATGGTAAGATTCTAATCTAGCTAAGAATCCAGCAGAAAAACAAGTATCGTGTGCGGCAGGCTTTATGCTGGATTTACACTGCATCCGATTTTCGTCGTACGACGAAAATCGAATGCAGTGTGAATCCAGCAATAGAGGCCCTGTTGTCTACTTGTATTAATGGTCGTATGTGGTTGCATTGTGAAGAAAAACTGAAGAAAAACTGGAATTCGGATGTCGAGGGAAGACTGATTAACAAAATCTTTACAATTTTATTAAACAGAAAGGAAAAGTGATATAGAATTAAACAAGGTTAAGAATATTGGAATTGGAAATAGAGACGTCCTTTTTACATGACCTAAAGGAGAAGTTAGACATACTTAACCCTCTTAATCCGAAAGAGTCTTAAAAAAAAAAAGAATTAGATGTGATTATAAATCATTCATGTGATTATAAATCGATTATTGTAAATTTTATGACGTTTTGTAACTGAATTTGATATTATTTTGCTCTGAATTACAAATATATTTTGTTACAAAACTTGTAAATTGACTTTTAAAAAATGGGTAAACCATCTTATGGTAAGAATTTAGTAGCTCGATATAAAAACGATGATTTAGTTCAATTTACAAATTAGCATTTATATTGTTTAGGACAAAAAAAGGAAAAGGGAAAAAAGTTATCTTGGATGTATCGAAAGAAGGCTAAATTGAGAAGGGCAAAGAGTTCTGAAGTAAAAGTAACTGATACTGCAAATGTGAACGAACAGAATTCTCGAATAATTGTGAAGAATTTATCCTTTAAGGTATATATGTCTGAATATCTTGTCTAATATAAGATAGAAAAATTAAATGTATTTTAATTATGGAAGGAAGAATTCCATCTACTAATGTTTTATTCTTTTCACATAAATTAATTTGTTATATAACACTTAAATTTTCTTAGACAACAGAAGAGGATGTAAGGAGATTTTACGAGCCATTTGGTGAAATCAAAGAAATAAACTTTTTGAAGCGTCCAGATGGAAATCCAGTGGGATGTTTCATAGACTTTAAACGTGTTGAAGATGCTTCAAAAGCAATATTTAATACGAATAAAAAGGAGTTCCTTGGTATTTATAAAATCAGGCTTAAAAAAAAAAGTGATTTTGACATATACAAAACATGCATTGTTCATTTTAGGAAGGAACATAAGCAGTAATTGGGCTATATCAAAACTCAAATCCTCCGAAAAACTTGAAAAAAGTCTTGCTGAAAATCAAGAAGTTGATAAAGAAGGACTTTCTCAGGATACTCAAAAAGAAAACGACAGTAGTAATACTCAGAAAAAGATCACAAAAGAGAAGAATAATTTGAGAAAGCAAAAGATAAGAAAGTTACACAAGATAAGAAAACAGAAAAAACGAGCCAGGATTGTAATAAGAAATTTAGCTTTTCAGGTATTTGTTATGTATTGTATGTATTATGAAAAATATTTCTTTTTTAATACTTTTCTCAACAGTTGAAAGCTTTCAATTTCTTTGTAGATTACAGAAGATAATTTGAAAGAACATTTTGCTCAATATGGCGAAATAGAGGAAATAAAGATTTTAACTAAATCTGATGGTAAATCGACTGGAGTTGCATTCTTACAATATAATATTGTACAAAATGCTGCAAAAGCTATACATTATGCAAATATGCAACCTCTTTTAAACAGGCCTATGATAGTCGACTGGGCTGTTCCTAAAACAAAATTTTCTCAAAACAATACAGATGTGAAGGTAGAAGTCAAAACTGAACCTATTGACGCAGATGAAGTACATAATATTTCAGAAATAAATGCATCTTTTAACAGTAAAAATGACATTAGTGATTTAGATGCTGAATCAGATAGGTATTTAAAGTTTGAACTGTGTTAGAATGTAAATGGATATTATCAAGATTGGTAAATGTTGTCAGCTTTACTTTTTTTCAGTAACAAATGGATAACGATATTTTTTGGATGATGGTAATGATTTGACTAATTACTTTTATCGTTACTTTCTAGCTAACATATGAATTAATTTCTAGCGAAAAATTGATTGGCTGCTGCGTTCACAACATATGTCAAGGTCATTGAAATTGGTGGTCGGTTTTAATCTAAAGTTTTACTAAAATCTTAATTTTTTAATATACATTTATCAGGTTTTGAGTCTTACTCTTTGAATAGAAAATAGAATTCTATAATTTTCTATTTATGTTTACCGCAAAAATTTGTATATATTTTATTTTAAAAAGTAACGAGAATAGTAACGACTCATTACTTTTTGAATAATGGTTACTTTTTAGAAAAAATAATGGTAACAGCAACAAGTTATAAAGTAACTTTGCTAATCTTGGATATTATCTATATATTTCTTAAACTGTTTATTTTAATTTTCTCTAAATAATTTGTTTCTCTCTATCTTTCTTTTTAAAAAATAGTTTTACAATTTCTAGAGAAGTGGAAAGTATAAAAGAAGAGACTGAATCTGATGATGAGATAAAAATACACGAAGCAGATGATACTGACAATGAAGATGAAAGTGATGACAGTAATGATGATAATGATTCCAATGTTGTAATTGATAGATCTGTTATTAAGGAAGAAGACATTGATCAAGAAGAGAAATATTCTACAAAACGTCCAGATCGAGTGTTTAATGACATTAGTGAAGGAAAAACAATTTTTCTAAAGAATATACCATTCTCTGTTAAAAATGACGAACTTAAAAAGTGCATGGAGCAATTTGGACCTGTCTACTATGCTCTCGTGTGTATGGATCCTCTGACTGAATATTCTAGAGGCACTGCATTTGTTAAATTTCGAGTAAGAGTAGTTCATTTGATAAATGTTGACAATAATGGACTCAACTCCGAATACCTTGACCTTGACAATTTATACAGACAATTTATTTTGAACGTATAATATGATAATAGAAGTGCATGCAGTCTATATAAAGTGTCACATAATTATAAAATATTTATTGTACTTTTTTGTTAATAACTTATTAGCAAAGGACGAGCGCGGGGTAAAATCTTTTGAAGATCATTCAGAGTCATGATTTTGACAATATAGGTTTGTTTACGTCGCATGCTCCAACATGTTCCAATATGTTCTTACCATAGCTCTTACTTTCTCCAATGCGCTTGATACAGTGAGTAGGAACTATGGTAGGAGCACGTTGGAGCATGTTGGAGCTTGCGACGCGAACAAATCTTATATGTCAAAGTCAAGATCATCGGAGCTGGGTCCGTTATTGTCAACATTTACCGTTGATTTATCTTTAGATGTATATTTTTAATCCTTTAATTTAATTTTGTTTATTATTATTATAAAAAATATTTTATTGTGCAGCGTATTGAAGACGCCGAAAATTGTTTGTCAGCTGGAACTGAATTACGTTTACGTGACCAAATAATTGAAGCCCACAGAGCATTACGTAGAAATGAAGTTGAGGACAAAAAGAATTTAAAAGAAAAAAAGATTAAAGATTCTAGAAATTTATATCTCATCAAAGAAGGAGGTAATGATCTGATTTTAAAATATTATTATGCTATGTAAAGTAATTTTAACATCGCCGTTGTCGATTTCCAGTTGTGCTGGCCAAAAGTCCAGCCGCAGCAGAAGTGTCAGTATCCGATATGGAAAAACGTTTGAAATTAGAGCAATGGAAATCACAGATGTTACGTAACTTGAATATGTTTGTATCGAGAGTACGGCTGGCTGTTCATAATTTACCTTCCAATTTTGATAATGAAAAACTTAGACAGTTATTTAAAAATCACAGTGGTCCTAAGGCCATAATTAAAGAAGTAATTTTATTTAGAATATATAAGTGTTACTATTCCAATTACATTTTATATAGGCATTAATTAATTTTATTTGCAATTTTGAAGGCGCGAGTTATGCGTGATTTCAAAAACGTTGATGCGACGGGGAAAGGAAAATCGAAGGAGTATGGCTTTGTTACGTTTACCACTCATGAAGATACGCTTAAAGCTTTAAGAAGTATAAACAACAATCCAAATATATTTTCTAAAAGCAGAGTAAGATTATAATTTTATTTTTATTATTAATCATTTTGATCTTTCATATATTAGTTTATAAATTTGATATAGAGACCTATAGTTGGATTCTCGATAGAGAATCGTATCTTGGTGAATGCGAAAGAAAGAAGAATTCAGAAAAGTCGCGAGCATAATCCACTGTGGTCTGAAAACAAAGATAAAAGGAAAAATGAGGACAAGGAAGAAGTCCCAACTAAACGAGTTAAAGTCAGAAAATTAAATGATCAAGAAGAAAAATCATATGCAGGCATGACCAGCAAATTAGGTCAAGATAAATTAAGGTCAAACTTTAATCTCAAGTCACAAGCCGTATTACATACGACGACCGTAAAAAAACAGAAGAAACTGAATAAAGCGGCTAAGCAATTGAACATTGTAAAAAAAGAAAAGATAAAGAAAAGACAAGACAGCATGCCAGTAAGATATTAATTATGATTTTTACACTTCATTTAATTTAAATACAATTAAAATAAATTTAAAAAAAATTTATTTTAGTTATATAGAATTTTCTGATTTGTGAATTTTGTTGGCTGCCTTTCAATATTCACTGTCAGTGCTAAAAATCTGTAATATATGTTACATGCATTATAAATTTTCACTATTGACAGTGAATATCGGAATACATGTTTTATAACACTTATAATGTCATTTTTGTTTTAGTTGAAAAAAACGAAGAAGTTTGATGCAGATGATGCAAATTTCAATAAGCTTCTAAATAATTATAGAAATAAGTTAAAAGGAATTGATTTGAAAAAGTCGAAATGGTATGAATCCTCGACTGGATCTTAATATGAAGTAAGATGAAAAAAAATTGAATATTTTGTACAATAACATGAACATTTAATTATGTAGCATATACATATATGCATTGTTATTCCTGTAATATACGTATAAACTAAAAGATTTTTAGTAATTAGGAATTTTCTCTTTACTGATTATTTAATTCCTACTATCTTGATTCCTGTTAAATCATTTTGTCAAAATAGAATATTTAGGCCAGCATTCATAGTTAGTTTTATAAGACCGTCTTAAGTACAGTCTTAAGCTATTACAAGCCATAAGCCAATTGGAGCCGTGTAAGCAAATTGATTAATGGGCTTCTACAATAAGCCACTACCTAATCTTTAAGTCTTAAATCGTAAGAAATTGACCGATTACAGTCGAATGTGAGAAGAAAAATTGATTATGATTGATCAATTTCTTACGGCTTAAGATTAAAGCTTAGATAACGGCTTATTGTAGAAAATCCATATAAGACATTATTTAAAACGGTTTTAAAATAAAAACCATGAATATTAGTCTATATGTATTTTTTTCTCTTACTTAACATCGTATCTACAGATATGTATCTGTTACTATAATATTTCCTCTTCCTGTATTCGCCCTTTTACGAGCTCCACACTCTCACTTGCGAGCAATATTTTGTCAAATATCTAAATATTAGATAAATATTGTATACTTCAGCGCGAAGCAAACTAAGCAGTTCATGACGGAAGAAGTCCATGATGGTATCTCTTCCACCATAAAACAGTTTTCTCCCTTTAAAAAATATGAAACTTGAAGTTTTACTTTTTTTTAAAAAAAGCTTGACAACTGATTAGAATGTGCAATTAAAACTGAGCACATTTCTTCTTGTTGTGCCTTTGATGATACACCGCGAATGCGTTTTCGTAACATGCATCATTAATTGATCGCCTATTAATGAAATTATAATTGCGACGATCTATGGAAAAGTTACAACAATGTGCAGCGAGTGACATTTTTACATTAGTTGCACGATAAAACCATGAATTAAGACAATAGACTCACAGTTATCTATAGATACAATATATGCCTCTCTAAATCGCGATCGATATGCTTATCTTTCGTATTTTCCGGGAGTACCGTAGTTCTCAGAACATTGACACATTACTTATATTGCGGATGCGAATGAGTTCTCTTTCTTCTTCTTGCAAGATTCAGTTGAAGAATGTCCTATTCGACAATTTGCTATTCGCTCGCCGATGTTGCAAAGTGCAACGGTAAAAACGGAGCGAGAACCTGGATTATCATCCATGACAACATTTACGATGTAACGGATTATATGCAACAGGTACATACATTATAAAATTGTATATTACAAATTGTATATTTTTCCTTAAATGCAATTAAACTTTTTACATATATTTATTTCAATATTCTATGCATATAAAAAAGTATTAAAATAAAATTAGAAAATAAATATTTTACATAATATTTTATATTTTATTCAAAAGTATGTTAAAATAAGATATATGAGACGTTTTATAAATTATTCATTTCTTGTTTTATTTTAATGCCTTATAAGCAGAAAAAATTGAATTGTGTAAAAAGAACTCAAAAATTTCAACTAAAAAGTAAGAAATATCAATAACATTGATATCAAAAATGCAATATAGAGAAAGAATATACGGGCGGGTTTTTATATTTGACAGTCAAATATTTGAAAATCACAGAGTTTTAGAGAAAAATGGTTTAGATACACACAAAAATTATAGGGTTTTGAAGGGGGAAAGACAATGATGATCTTGGTTGATCTTAAGATGTTCTTAAGGTCAAATCAAAGTTACATAAAATTTTTTAATGAAATCTTCTATAAAGGCATTTTTTATTACATATTCTTGTAGCTTATTTCAAGAGCTTTTTAAAACTCTATAATAAAGTAGGCCAACTACATTGTTTTTTCTGTGTATAAAATCTCAAAGTCTGGCCGGAACGTTCGGGCCCATTCTCTGTACATAAGAATAACTTACTAAATTAGATTTAAATTAAGTACAGGGAGAAATATTATTTGCAGCATCCTGGTGGTCCAGAATTAATTGACGAATACGCAGGAAAAGATGCAACGAGTGGATTTGATGAATTCGGACATTCTTCAGATGCGACAAAGATGCTCAAAAAGTATTTAATCGGTGAACTTGAAGATGTAAGTATTAATTAATTTTAAGTCGACGTCAATGACCACGATTTAGTAAATCGGAAATCTCGTAGTATCCACGATTTTGTAATTCTCTTCCATGCTATTAGGTCAATTAGATAAAAACGTTTGATTGTTTGTCTTTGTCTGACCCATCTAATAGCATATGGCAGAGAATCACGAAATTGTAGACATTACTTATAGGATTTGGTAACAGCTAACTTACGATCATTATCACTCTCAGACTCTCTTTGGTATATCAGATTTTTCATTTTATGTGGTATACCCTGTTGAATATATTGTGTTCCCTCTGTAAAGTACGCGCGAGTACTCTGTGAAGTATAAATACGAAAAAACAATCTGCAGCTGTATGTATATTATTAAATATTTTAGAAACGCTTGTGCAATCAATTGTTAATATAAGCTGATGCTTGATTTGTATCAGTTATCGATAATAATATGCACGTATAATCATTTCAAAGTGGGTTCTCAAGCAGAACAAGTCATTATGACATCAAAATGACTCCAAAATGATCATTAAAAGTCATTTTTCAATCATTTCCGATTTATTTTAATGTCATTTTAATGTTATTGTGACTTGTTCTCGTGACTTATTGGGTTTGGATTAACTTAAGATATAGGAGTCATTTCGAATTTTTTCGCTGTACAGCCGGTAAGGGAATTGCGAAAAAGTTATTTATTTTCACTGTATAATGATTAACAAGAATTGCTTGGGTTTGCAACGTGGAAAAAAAGGGTGGCTGCTGGATGTTTCGTATCCGGGCGCAATGAGTCTAGAAATGGTCCTGATTGTTAGAAAATGTATGAGCGAGAACACATCTAGGTTTCTTCCATCATGGATCAGATTATCTCATATGATATGCTGAATATGACAATACCACAGTATATAATATATTATGTTACAGGAAGATAAAAGAGTTAACAGAATGAAGAAGCGCGCTGCTAACAGAATAAAAACAAAAGGAGTGGATAAGCAAAAACAAAGGTATTCAATCAGTAATATTAATATTTATACTATTAATCATAATGCGAAAAAAATACTTAT
This sequence comes from Mycetomoellerius zeteki, assembly GCF_001594055.1. Lineage (NCBI taxonomy): Eukaryota > Metazoa > Arthropoda > Insecta > Hymenoptera > Formicidae > Mycetomoellerius > Mycetomoellerius zeteki. Next base: position 182,836 of record NW_017256448.1, read on the forward strand.
ATCGTTTAATTTCACTAATACACTGTGAATAACATAGAAAAATTTTATCTGTCCAAGAAGCAATTCTTTCATAAGAGGAAAGAAACATACAAATGCGAGAATTAATAGATTAAACACAAGCGCTTCTTATTATTGATTTTGCTATTTTCATATTTTAGACCTTTCTTAAGGCTGATCTGCGGCAAATGCACGTGTTAAAGGACGCATCGTAAATATCAATTGCATAAGTTATTTTAAATATATAATTGTATTTATCACATGTCATCTATGTTACTTTCGCTATCTAAATGTAGCATCGTTTGTGACGTATATTGTATTACTGATAAGAATCATCAAAATTAAAAACCGTCTTATCGCTTGTACGTGACATTGGACATATAAGAATGAACAAAGAAAACTGACAGCTAATTACATCCATCAATATGAGTAATCTGTTTATCGCATTCATGAATACTGTACAATCAATTACTGAACGGAATTTCCATTGTTACACATAATCTAATCTTATTGAGAAATTTTGTGATTTGAGAACTTTTTAAGAATTACTTTTTAAGCTTAACAAAGTTAATTAAATTAAACGTATTTAACAAAATTAAATATTAAATCTCTACCGTACATGTGAGAACACAACCAACAGAGATAAATGCCTTTAACAGTCTAATTGGATCTTAAGTGCTTGTATAACTCTGTGTGAATTATATATGTATATAATCCTTTAAATTGCGCGCCGAAATGATTTTTCGATCTTAAAACGCAAATTTTATCAAACTACCGCAGTAACATTACGAGTTAAATTGACGAGCAATTAACAATTTGATGCTTTTCCGCATCTTAGAACGATCTTAATAATGCTGAATGACATTAAAATCTGTAAATTTTATATAACACAATTAGCGTTCAATATTTATTAATGTGAATACATCATTAACAGACGTTAAAAAGAAATATGGAGATATATAAAAGGAGATATATTTAAGTTTAATAAGCTATATATTTAAATATTGAAATATTTAAATAAAAAAAATATAAATAATTTTAAATAGATATTTACTTAATTAAAATAAGATAAACGATGCTTTCTAGCAGAAGACACAGATGACACAGTGTAACACAGCGAATCATAGTATCTTTGTTATTTGTCAATGTTAAACAAAGATGAAATGATCACTGTGTTACACTGCATCTCTTGCTGGAAAGCACCAAAATGTTCAATTAAATCCAACCTCCCATTACTCGACCGGTCGCTTTTGACTTTCCTTCCAATTTTGTAGTTTGAACCGGTACTTCAGGTTTCCTTTCTGTTATGTCAGATTTAACACATTTTTCCGTATCTATTTCCTTATCTATTTCTGAGGTCTTCTGTCCAGTGTCATCACTATTATTTCCCTCTGTATTTTTCGACTGTTGACGCTTATCATTTTCCGTCTCTTCTTCCTTTTGCTCGTTTGATGTTTCTTTTTCGCTTGTTACTTCATTTTCTTCTCGCTGTTGCTCTTGGACATTTTCCATTTCTTCGACTATTTTCTCTTGATTGAACGTAGCGGATGATATCTGCTTACTTATTTCTTCTCCTACAGAATCTTCGGGTATAGGTGATGGTGATTTAATTTCAGCTTTAGCATTGAGTCCTGCTTGTTTATCCACACTGCTGTTCGTAGACTTTAATAGGCCTTTTTTAAATGTTTTAATGGCCGGCCGTGGAATCACATTTGTAGAAGTTTCTGTTATCATAACTTTACTGCTTCTTCGAGGACCCTCCTCAGTTTCATTATCATTTGTATCTGCGAATGAATAATATTTAAATTAAAAATTATAAAATTACAAGGTTCTTATATTCGTATTCATAGTCGGGCCTTATATTTAAGGCTTCCTTAAATTTATCTTCAGATGCTCTACGAATTATTTTATTGGCTATTGAACATCTAAAGATAAATTTAAGGAAGCCTTAAGTACAAAGTCTGACTATGAATACGGGCATTAGTCAATGAAAGAAAACATTGGAAGAATTCAAGATTAGAAAAAATTCTTATGCCATTATTTCAAAGTTAAACAGACATCAGAATTGTGAAGTACATGTCAATTTGTTAAATTTTTTTTATAAGAAAATTAATTCAAACCTGACAAAAAATTCATATATCAAAAAAAGATTGATGCAAGAACGTGGAATTTATTTCGACGTCTCTGTAAGTGAAGTTTGAATTGGAAACCAAAAAGGAATCAGATAACACCAATGTTAAAAAAGAATTTAAACATAAATTTACCATCAGGCTGCTCGTCCGGTTTGTTTTTGCTTAGCATGAACTTGGCATAGGCTATTCTAGTAATCGGAGTGAAGTCCGAGAGATTTGGATTATATTCGAGCAGCCGTTTTGGATCCATTGATGCTAAATCAGAATCCGGCTGGTGTTGCAGATGGCGACGTAAACTACGCCGAGTTTGGCGTTGCATCGCTTCATTTGTACTTCCGATAGGATCCATAGCGATGGTGCTTTGCCTTACTACGGCGTTCCAGTCCTTTTTACTCGCTCCGCTTCCTTTCCGTCCAATCGCCTTTGCGATTTGACTGAACACGTCCTTCGGCTCTTTTTCGCTTTGAATAACGGCTTGCACGATGCCCTCCACAATACCGATCTGGAAATCTTTCTGGAGTCGGCGTTCCATCACTCTGCCTTTTTTTCCGGGTACTTAAAAGTATAGAAAATAATAATTTGTAAAAGTGTACTTGCTTTTAAAATGCATTACTTTAAAGCAGAGCTCGCAATGATCTGCACATTTTGGGCCGATTTCGTAGGCGACGCCTACTGTTTAAATATTACCGCTTACCGAATTAATCTGGAGATCTACTCTCTAAAACTTTTGGAGTGAAAATTGAGCAATTTTTGAAAAAAAAGTGAAAATTTTGAACAAGGGTAGCAGATTTTCATTCTTTTCTAAAGTAAGATTTCACTCTTTTAGAATGAAATTCACTCCAAAGGAATGAAATATATCTCACTCTTTTTTTTTTGAGTGAACATTTCTTGGAATGACTTTCACTCTAAAAGAGTGAAAGCTTACTTTTACGCGAATCGTCGAAAGAGTTCGCGAATTCGGCGTTTCCGAGAATCGGCGAACTTCGAAATTCGAGCGAACTCGGCGCGAAGTGAGACAAATGAACGATCCGAGTGATCGAGAAAAATAGCTGATAAGAGCCAAATTTTAATAGAAAATAAACATCCTCCTTTAGATAGTCCTTCTGATTTTCCGCGAGATAAAATACGTTTATGATCAATTATTATATAAATGATAGGTTTATTACGTGTAAATATATACTAACTATTTGTTTCTTCTTTGTCGAGTGTTGGTGTGCACATTCCATTCTTCTTAAGGATATCAATCAAATCATATCGAAAACTCGAAATGTCCTGGCGAATTTCCCTGACATCATCCTCCGTGATACCAAACTCATCTCGTTTCCTTTGTTCGGCCGTCACATAACGACGTACAAGCAGACGCACTACAGTGTCATGTCTAGTCATAGCTTTCTCCCGAGATTTTTTCTGAAATAAAATAATTAAATAATTTTGTTTTGAATTAATAACTATTATCAATAGTAAAATGCGTCGAGTGACTTCAATATTAATAAAAAAGGAGTTGCTTGATCTACGCATTCTTTCAGCCAGCATGAATACAATTAAAAATTCGAAATTATCAATAAAATTGTCAATTTCTTAGGAGTCTTATTCTCTTAGGAGTCTTATATATTATTTTAAATTAAAAGTTTGTTAAATTGAGATGCATCTAAAATTAAGAATACAATTTAGTTATTTTATTTTTTATAATAGGATACAATTCGTCAAAAGCTTCTTATTTATAATTATATTGTTAAATATAAAATTATACACAAAAATTAATTGTAGTATCAAATGAGTTTCGCAAGTTTTTTGAAAGATGTTTTTTGAAAAATTGAGCAAATGAAATTAATGAAAAAAACATTCTTATATTTCGAAATACTTTAAATAGAAAAAATTATTTACCATAAAAGATCTTGTGGAACGATCGCTGCCTCCACATTTGAATAGCTTTTGAAAAGTTTTATTTGTTGGAATCATATTAAAGGGCGGTGGAACAATGTCGCTATCCTCGAAATAACTCATCCATAAATGGCTCCTGGCAAATTTCCATTCTGTATCGGATCTTTCCTAAAAATATACAATTAATGTGAGACGTTAAACGTCAATTTTAATAAAGAATATTGTATAAAAATTAAATAATTGTACTATAAAAAAATTATAATATAAAAGTTAATTAAAGAAAGACAGGAGATTTGTATGATCAAATTAAATATAAATATAAAAGACGCTTAGACGAAAATCTATTTAAATATAACTTGAAAGGAAATATACCCTCATTAAGAGAAATTTACTCCTTTCTAAAATAAATTCATAAATTACTTCTTCAATCTGTCCATACAGACACCCTGCACTTTCTTGAACAATTTTTATATATATTTACTGATAAAATAGCTTAAAAAAATTGACTGATTCTACCGAAATGATTTGATAAGAATTAGACATCATAGCAATCAGCATATTCAACAGCACAATGATGTTTATCACGGAATAAGAACCAAACATGAGGAGCGCCCAGAATCGTGTGAAGCTCTTAATGCCCGTCAGGTCGAACGACATTAAATCAATCATGCCAAAACTTGCCCAAAAGAGAGATTGTGATGTTTCGAACAAGCTGAAAGCATGAATAAAATTTTAAAATCTCTCTTCTACGGAAATAGGTATTTTCGACCTTCGTACTTGGCGAATCTTCTCCATATAGAGCAGGCTTTCTCTTGATTATCGAAATCCGGCAGCTCATCGGATGCGTGATAACATTTCCTTTTTTCTAAGTCCGCATAATACCACATCAACTGATTCATGCCTAAAACAAAACATAAATTTAAAACATCGTCCTGCTTTAGCGTTTTTTCCGCTTTGCATCGATCGCACTGAACCAGGAGATTACTAGTCTGAAAAGTATTGTCTGAGAAGTAAAAGTGGGATGATTTTTTGATCAGTACGTATGACAAGGCTTATGAATAACGAAACTTCGGTGAATGACTGAATCGGGAAGATGCGTTACTTACCGCAGCCAAAGGCAAATAGCACGAGAGTGTAGATGAAAAAGAACTTGATAATATCTATTATCATCCTCCCGAGGGAAATCTGGAGCGGCCCAAGATGAGGATTTACGCTGAATATATGGACAAGTTTTAAAAAGCTGAAATACATCCACGCATATGATGTGTGGGTTGAATATTAATCAATAAGAAACATTTCCCAAACACGCATTCACAGAAATTACCTAAATATCATTCCGGCTGCGAACGCTCCTTCTGAAAGCAACATTGGATCGAATGCGTGCCATTTATCTCTTGGATACCAAGGATCTAAACCATCCCAATATTCTCTCTATACAATTAGAAGATTTGTGTTAAATTTAACATTTCACAAAAAAACATTCTATACTCAAATTATTCTACAATCAATTGTGTGTCTTTATGGCAATTATTTCAATTCAATTAATTTTAAAATCATTTATGATCATGTCTTTATATTTTTTATAAAGATATATATATATATATATAATAAAACCTATACCTGTACTATCCACCAAGCTGTAATACGCATACCTATCCAGATTACGTAAAACGTATTTTGAATGAAGTCCACAATATTCCACAAATCCGACGTATATTCAATTAACCCATCTGCCCATAAAGCCTTAATCTCGCCGATGATTAAACCTACAAATGCATTTGATTGATATCATTTTTCGGCAAATTACAAATTGTTTTTGTTATTAATATAAAATTAATTGTTTGTGTGAAAATTCTGTATATTTATTTAAATCTAAATAAATAATTTTTATATACAAAGTATTTCCTAATTTATAAATTTTTCTCAAAAATAAATTAATATCATCATGGAATTTTAATAAATAAGATTTAGATTAGCAAATGACTCCGTACTAATTGTATGGAAAATTGGATTTCGATAAAATGAGTTCGTTTTGTTATATGCTGTATAACTTATAACAGAGCCTTCCAACTCGGGTACGGCACTTTTACGTTATAAAATCCTTCTTCCTTCTTCCTTCGATTAGATTTCTGACCTACAGAAGCGGATCCCAGTATCATAGTATGGTATCCGAGTTGGAAGGCTCTGACTTATAATGTGATGAACAAAAGATAAAATACAATTTGGCTCAATAATGGATAGTTCTTGAGCAGTGTATCAAAAAGATGTTCTGTTTTACACCTTCCATACACCATAATACATAAAATAATAATCTTTCTTTCATAACTCTTGAAAAAATTTGATACTATATGATTTATTTTATAAATGGGTGTTCTATTCTTTTATAAAATGTTATCTTATGCTCCATTTTAAATTAAATCGATACTATTTATTGTTCATGGTGCTTGCTAACACTATCGCGCTATGGCTCTACGAACAGCGTTGGTAGCGTTTGTATTCATAGCGCTGATAGCGTCTCCCCGAACGCACCCATAGCGTCATTTTGAAGACGTTGTTTCATATTCCATAGAATTTTTAGAACTCTGTAGAATTATAAAAATACGTTCAATTTGCAATACCGGTCTCTGTATATGTATCTGCGAGATAGAGTTTGTTTAATCATAACGTCTTTCCATACTTACTCTTTCGTATCTTTTCTTTCTCCAATCAAATCTAAGTAAATCTTCGAAGTTTTGACGTAACATTTGAATTACGTTTGAATATTTATTTGTGTATTGCCTATCGCCATGCTCTTATTAGTCCATATTTGGATTATCGCATTTTGTTACATTTTTTAGAGCCCCATATACTTCTAACTATAGATAATTTTTAATATCAGGATTTGGTTACTTATCACATAGATGACCACGCCTGTCTCGACAAAACCCGGGATGCAGCCACGTTCTCGTTTTTTCCAGCCAGCAAGTATTTCTCGCATCCACTCATTACCAAACAATTCGATTAATAAGTATTCAATTCTTTGCGATGCCATACCGAGTAGCACTTAAAAAATAAATATTTGAGAGTCATTTCAATGATACAAATTAAGACACGTAAAGTAAATAGAAACATATCATACTTAAAAAAAAAGCATATGATGCAGAATGACATATAAACTTGACGAACGGCTTCTTCATAAACGACCCCATTTGCGAAGAGGGGGCTATCATATAAATAATACTATAAACCGGAAACATTGCTCCAAGTTTGGCAACTTCCATCAACTGTGCTGTTATATTTTTCCTTCTGAATCCCGGAAGACCGTCATACCAAATAGCAGCCAATAATTGTTGCACACTCGGATGAGCGACGAACTTCAACAAAAATATATTATGAGCATTATACAGGGTGTTTCCAAATTAAATGGCAAAACTTCGGGAGCGTGTAGAGGAGTAAAAAACTAAGAAAAAAAGTCCTATAGACATATGCTCGTTTTTGCTCCGTTTCAGAGAAATCGAAAAAAAATGTTTTTTTTACCTGCAAGATTAAATGGGGACCGTTTTCTAAATTTCTTGGAGAATGAATTTTCTGACTATTTAGAAAACATCCCATTACAACAACGTACTGAAATGTGGTTTCAATTAGATGGATGCCCTGCTCATTACAGCAGAGTCGCTAGAACCTGGTTAGATAGA
>NW_017256448.1:190896-198845 GCF_001594055.1 Mycetomoellerius zeteki
AAACGAGCATATGTCTATAGGACTTTTTTTCTTAGTTTTTTACTCCTCTACACGCTCCCGAAGTTTTGCGATTTAATTTGGAAACACCCTGTATATGTAAATAACGAAGAACGCTCGTGTCCCGCTATTTGTCTTATATTGTTAAAAATATTATTAAAATTGCGCTTGTACCATTTTGTTGCTAAATCGCATTATAAAAAATCACAAAATAAACATTGTAATTATTTAATAAATTATCTTTAATGCGTGTGTGAAAAGAAGAAAGAAAGTAAGAGTTGGAGAGAACACGAATGAGATGGTAAATAAAGGGAGGCCCACAATGGGAGGAAAAATATACTCACTAACACATATAAAGTTTATAAAGATGTAAGTGAAGATATATAGATTAAGATCTACATACTTGTTTCTGCTTATATTTAATAGCCAGTTTAAGACGATCCAAAGTCTGTCTCTCCCCAGGGTCCCAATTTTCGCCAGTAGGATTGTAATTTAACATTACTTCTAATTCGTAAGATGTGCGCGCGTGGTCTAACAAGGAGGTTGCAAACTGCTGTGTTTGTTCCCGCATCTCCTGGACCAATGTATAATTATTTTTAGGATTGATGAATGTGCACCATATCTGAGAGTAATATTAGATTAAATTTGTTGAACTTTATCATTTTTTATGATATAACATTTCTCGTTAAAAAAATTCACGAGCTATCCAATAGTTTGAATTATCCTACGAGATATTTTATATTTTATTCTGGCACATATTGACATAAAATTTTAAATAACTCCTAAACTATTAACTTTTTAATAATCGTACTTTAACACTTTTATATGCAAAATAATTAGAGGAATAATATTGTGTAAAAAAATCATACAATTCTATTTTAAAAAGTGAAGGTGACCTTGAAGTTTCAAAAAGTATGACCATGAAAAAAATTTTGCTCATCATAATATGTGCATCTTCGAATCGAATTTTCTCTTAGTGGTATTTTTTTGTTCCTGCTTAAAAAATTCGATAAAAACGAAGTTTTTTTATAGAAATTAGATAAAAACTCTATATGATTTTATCTGAACCTATCATACCTATCGGACAACAAATATATCACATTAGATAAAAAAGTTATAAATTTCTTTAGTTTTATATCGTTATTTCCCAATCCTGGAGAACACCTTATAAATGTGGAAAAAAAGAAAAAAGGCAAGAGTTAGTAAATCAGTAATTACGTTGTATTGAGCACGGAATTCTTGCTCCATCCTGCTGAGACGACGCAGTTCCCATGAAAGCTCGAAAGCTGTTAAAAGTGGATCTCTTGATGAAAGTGCGATTAGAGATGACGAAGTGAGTGCTCGGTACGCGTTTATTCGTGACTGCGAGTGTCGGAGAGAGTCTTGTTCGCTGGACATGACACATTCATCGCAACCACATCTGCAATAAAATGGCAATGCTGCGTCTTCTCATCTCAACAAACTTATTTATATATTATATAAGTGAAAAAATTAATTAACATAATCTGCACCAAAAAGTTCGAGTCATTAAATATTTTATTTGATTTAAAATGCAAAAAAATAATAATAAAGTAATTAATTGAGAACTATTATTACTCTCAGGGTTTAATACTGAAAATAGACATTTTTGCGCGTTAATTATAGAGTATATATATTTAAAAGGAATATATATACACGAAAAAGGACTTAGCGTACGTTCCAACGCTCGTAACGCTCCCATGCATTAATTATTTCATCTTTGTTTTGGTGACAGCAAGGATAAAATGATGCTAGCGAGCATTGTGAACGTTAAGTAGAATATATGCACTTTTAGTCAGACCGCGTTTAGTGGTTGCTCACAGCGCTCTTGGAATTATTTCATCCTTGTTATTTATCAAATATTAAACAAGGACAAATGATGTTCATGAGCGTTGTAAGCAAATGAAACCTACACCACGGCATATAGATAAAGCTAAATAACCCCTGATCAAGACAGGACATAAATCTGAATCAAGGGAAAAAAGAAGAAAACTTAACAGATTGATGTAATATAACCAAAAAGAATATATAGTGACGAATAGTTAGACAGACGTCACTTCGATAAATTCGATCACAAATTTTTTACAATTACAGAACTATTATTACTAAATACGTTTCATATCTTTTTGTATACCTAGCATCGTGAGGTGTGGGAAGAGTTGCGCCACGATCTAAGAGCAGTTTCAGTATTTCATAATTATTTTTATGAGCTGCTAAAATCAGTGGAGTTATATCAGATGTAAAATTCGATGATGAATCTGCGGCTTCCCAACTCTGAACAAAAAATATGAAAGTTTCTATTTTTATAATTAATGATTAAGTGTGCCTTCCAATTGCTTAACATATCTTAACACAAATGTACACAGGAATGCACAAAGTGAAACATTGTGTACGGCTCAAATGGAATAAAATGTGCAGGATAAATAATAACCTCAGGTGATATTATAGCTATATACTTTTATATTTTATATAATCAATAAAGAGCTTTATATTAATATTTGATATCGAAAATTTATTGAAGATTTAGATACTGTACTGTTAGAATTAAAAAAAATATATATATTTGTATACAATATGTATATACAGGGTGTTAGTTAAGTATGTTGCCATACTCAACAGAGCGATTCTTTGGTTTATTTCAAGTAAAAAAGTTCATATAAATATGTGTCCTAAACGGCTTAGTTTCCGAAATAAAAAAATTTAAATGTGTAGTAATAATCTGTTTATTTGAAAGAAATACAGTTTGAACTAGTCAAAAACAGAAAAACAAAAAAACAGGCTTCAGTTCTTCTGATGAAATAAAACAATTAGATGAATTGTTGAAAATGTCCACTTTGCGCCATGATACATCCATCAAGCCTTCTTCTCAAAGATTGACGTACACACTCAAAGATCAGAACTGAAGTTTATTTTTGATTTTGTGACTTTGACTTTGACTTTGTCACTTTGTTTACGGTTGTGCGAATGGTAACTCATGTGAAGTAAGGCATATTTATGCAGGAAGATATCTCCAACGCAATTTACCGTTTCGTCAAACATTTGCGAACATTCACCTGTATTTCGGAAACTAAGCCGTTTAGGACACATGTTTATATGGACTTTTTTACTTGAAATAAACCAAAGAATCGCTCTGTTGAATATGGCAACATATTTAACTAACATCCTGTATAACAAAATAATGGCGTCGGACTTACATAAGGATGTCCCGGTTTGTGTATTTTTTCCTCCCATTCTAGCAGGATTTCTACTGCTTCCACATACTCTTCTTTAATAGCATGTAAAAGTGCATCCTGAAAGAATTATGGCTTTAAGTGTTTTACGCTCTTGAACGTCAGAATGTAGCTAGGACGCAGTATAACGCAGATGTTTAATATAACAACATCGATTGTTAGTGGCTTACAGCTTACACGTTGTTTTACTTATGGTGAAAATTTTATAAGTATCAGCGCAACACGCATTACCAGTGATAATTAAGGGAGCGGCCGTTGCTAATGATTTTTATGAGAGATGCTGTACCGTTTCGACCCCATGATATTTACCTTCACTTCAATTCCCAATTCGAGCAGCAGCTTTATAAGTTCAGTGTTTTCATTTTCAATAGCGGCTATCAGTGCCGATCGATTTAATGGATCAACGCAATTGATATTTAATATTTCCGGGTGATCTTGATTTTCCTGAATTAATCTGTTCAATAAATTACATAACAATTATCATCTTTTTCCTTAGAGAAGACAATTTTCTTTTCCAAGACAATATATTTGCTATATATGAATGTCTAAAAAGATTTAATAGTGATATTGCCAATTATGGCAATCTCACATCTTCAATATTTGTTTTGGCAAAACTTTAACTTCCCTTGTGCAACTAAAACGTACCTTTAGGAAATTTTTTAATCTGATTTTTAATTAACAATGCATTAATCGATATAGTTATCACAGAATTATCAAGTGTCTTTGTGTAATCGTAATTTGTTTTAGTCAATATAGTTATTTAACAAAAATATTTCTTCAATAAAAGTATTAAAAAAAGTTATTATAACATTATAAGTTATTACAACTGTTTCGCCAAATCTTAATATCGTACATTTTTATGACTCCAATTCTAACTTAAAAAATTCCCGATTTAAATTATATTTGAATGAAAAATAGAAATTGTTAATTTTTACAATCAAGTTTTGTGAAAGGCCATCTTTTATTAGAGTAATTTTGAATTAATTAAGAGTTAATGGATTAATTATTTCTGTGTAAAAACGCATAATTTTTAATTTGTTTATAAAAATTAAAAATAAATAAATTACTAAAAAGTGGCTTAATAAATTATATAAGTAGTATAATTATATATAGGAGGAGCATAGCTATTTATTGACTCTACCAAGGGTTAATTTAGAATCATACACATTCAGTCCTTGTATATTTTTATTTATGCTCTAACAATGTTTTCCCATCGGTCAACAAATTTTAAATTACTTGTTAGACACGCTCGATAAATTGCGTGATATGATTGTGACAACGAAAACTTGGTTGGGGGATATAAATGTATCTAGTTGTGTGCGAGTCGTATTTGTTTCCTCAAATTGCAAATGCAAAAGCGGCTTACGACACATAAATTCAAACGCGTTATACACACGGGGATACAAATGCCTTAACATGCCTTTTCATGCTTTCTCATTTCTTTTCATGTCTTCTTCTCATTCCTTCTCATGCCTCCTCCGATATATTCATGCAACTTCTAGTGTTAAGTCATTATTATGTCCCCGTATATACATAGATATGTCTAACGTGAAAAGTTATATCGTCATATCGGTTTCTCGTCGTTCCGTTACGCTACGAATGAGCGTTGCTGCAAGAATGCGTTGAAACGCATAAAACTGTTGCGTTTTATTGCATTTGAAAGTATATAGGGTAAAAGCAGGGATTATGGAATAGCTTTTTTTAAATTAACATTGCTGCGATATAAATGCATATGAAGACTTTAAATTTACACAGAACTCTTGAGGAATATGTTAGCTATAACATCCAATAAATGAAAGTCGCCAAAATTTAAGTCCAACGTCAATATTAACAAAAAAAATCAAAAGTGAGAAAATGGGGGGGTCTAAAAAATGGGATGTAATATGGAATACCGATGAAATTTTGACCATAGTAATAAATAACACAATAAATGAAGTCCAAATTTGTTTATTTATGTAAACTGATAAAAAAAATAGAAAACTGTTCACATTTTTATTGTACAATAACACAGAAAATATAATAGCATCATTGAACGTTATTACACATGGACAATAAAGAATAAAATTAAATCTTGAATCAAATTAAATTATGACTTACAATAAATATTATAATCTAAAATAAACATTATTCACAAGAAGAATTAAAAAGTTATATTCTCAACCCTCGATGTATTCCACATTACCTGCATGTCGTCATATGACAAACAAAGTCTTTCCGTAGCAATAAACAAGTTTGAAATAGCAATTAATCTGCATAATATTGTTCATGCAACATTATTAATAGCGTCTGTGCAATATAAGCATTAAAAAAACTTACCTTCAGTTTGTGAGAACACTTTTTAAAAAAAGCTGCCGGATCTCCTGATGTAACGAAAATGAATAAATGTTAATTGTAGCAAAACGGTTGGTCGGACCGAGTTTATTGCTTGTTATGATATGTTTGGTAACAGTTGCAATAACTTTCAGCGATTGCCGCCAGATTGCAATGCTTTGTTTAAAAAATAGGCCACATATTAGTAACCTATGCCATAATCCCTGCTTTTACCCTATATAATAAAAAGATTGGCACTCAAGAATTCTACCTTCCTCACCGATTTTTAAGAAATTAGACTCGTTCGACATGTTTTTGTACGAAATGAACGAAAAAAAGGTAAAAAAAGTGGACCATGAGATATTAATCGTTAGTCTTTTCATCATATCAACATAATTTATCTAAACCAACCAAATGATGTAGTTGCCATTAAAACATTCGTGATTGAATGCTCAAGAAACAGTCTGGTTGTACCATCATTGCTGCAACACAATAGTCATTCAATCATTGCACAGCCGATCACAGGAAGGTTGCAACACTTTTTTTTATGAGTTTTGGAGTGCAACTTCCTCACCGAGTGTGTGATTGGTTCTTACTTATAGATGTAACCATGTAACCATTTACGTTCAACCGCTCTACGAACAAAGCTGAGTCTCGAAATCCATCGAAAAAAAGTGTAGCTGTCTAAAAAAGTGTATCTTTCTGTGATCGGCTGTACTGCGGTTCAAGCAACCACATAAATAGTTGCTCCGTATTTTACTATTTAATCTGGTTAGCATCCCAGATCTGGTTAGCACCAGATTTCTGCAGTGTAGACCAACCACATTGTTTTTTTCGTGTATTTACATAATGTTTCACATATCTATTTATATATTTGATCTACATCACGGTAATAAAAAGGGTTTATCCCAAGAATCTATAGATTATTTTATGTGCTCAAAATATTTTTAAATATTAATGCAAAAAAATTCATGATTACCTTTTGACAGTGGCACAATCACCTCGTTCTGCGCTAAGCAGGAAATGTTTCTCGACTGGGCCAAGAATATAGTCAATATTATGTGTCTGTAACGATTGCACCGACGGCGATCTCATCTCGTTAGATAGTAGATCTTGCTGAGACTCTGACTTCATTTTCTCAGGATCCATTTTCCTCTAATGTATCCTTGAAAAGATATTTATGCACGCTGAACGAACAACTGAAGCTGTTGAAACTATAAGATGCTTGTCTCACTTCTCACTTGTAAAATTATAAATACTCGTGTCTAATTTTAATAAATTTTGGAATTGGAATGCTGAATGCTCTCAAATTACCAAATGTTTTTTTCAATTATTCTCAGCAACTAAATTTTCTTGGTTTATCCGAAATCAATTTTTAAATTTTTCCGAAAGTTCCATGTTTCTGGCTATTTTATAAAGAAGTACAGTATATAATTATGTTAAATAAATGCTTTTTTAAAAAATTATTCCACGAAAAACATCTAAATTTTAACTAATATTTCGTAAAAATTCTGTAAAAATTCCGGAAAATTCTGTAGAAAGAAAAACGATATTTTTCACCATCCTTTCTCGATTTGGACCATTTTTTTATGAAGGGATGTACTTACGTGTCTTTTTCACATCGATGTCAATATGCTTGCGCGAAATATATCAGACTGTATAACGACCACATCTAGTTATGCAGTTCAACGAAACCTTACGACATTGTGTCAGGCGGATCAATTTTCAGGGTGCGGATTAAGTACGAGGGCGAGGCGCCGTGCGTACTGAAAGAAAAGAACTCAGCCGGACTCACCAGAGACTTATCACATTGTCTAGTATTGTATGGCATTGACGTTATCACAGGATATATGCGGATAGCGAGCGAGTACGTGTTTCTCTTGCTGTCTAATTCCCCAAATAATGACTCGAGAGAGTTTTGTGACAGCGAATAGAGATTAAATCCCAAGTTTGTATGCCGCCAACGCGTTTTAGCTCATTCTTCTTCATATTTTCCGTCACTCGTGTGATTGATTATTTATTCCCCCTCCTCTGATGATATGGCTTTATTACTGTGTTTAGTGAGACGCATTCATAATAATTTAAGAAATGAATATAACAAAGAAAGACATAAAACTACCCTATAAGCGCAAAATGTTCCTAAAATGTTACATGAATATTATTAAAAAATTAAAATAATGTTATTATAATATTTCGCAAATATCATAAATATTTTTTTAATATTACAGGAGTATTTTATAGAGGTTATATGTCCACTTATATAATAAACCTAGGTATTATATTTTAATATTCCTGAAACATTATTAAAATATTAATAAATATTAATTATTTTTAATTTTGTGCAATTTGAATTCACAATCCAGTAACGAAAAGTTCTTATCAGTCTATGCTGCA
>NW_017256448.1:198947-218332 GCF_001594055.1 Mycetomoellerius zeteki
ATTTCAGGAATATTATTTAATATTATATAATTTTAGTAAAATATTATTAAAATGTTATATTTAATATTTTGAGAATATGCCTAAAATATTATTTAATATTAAATAATATTATGCGCTTATAGAGTAATTACGAGAAATTCGTGCAGTATGTTGTAACGTGGATTTTTATTCTATGCCGCGATATATAAAAAAATATGTTCGACATATTACGATATAAAAAATGTATACTTGCGAATTGAGATATCTACAATTGCAATTATCTCCTAAGATGATGGATAGACAAGTTCTAATGAATAGATAATTTTAATCTACTCTAATAAAAATTTAGAGCATAGAAGAAGAAATTGTAAAACTTTTCTTTTCTTCGAAAAAAATTATGGAATACGAAAGTAACAATGACTATAGTATCTAAATAATAACGTAATAAATAAAAACGTAATAAAAATGAGTAAAATAAGCATAAAGTAAAATTGAATGAAAACAATATGTAAATGAATACAGATCAATAAAATATTAAAAAAATACAAAAAATAGGGAAAACAGAGAAAGAGAGGAAAAAAGCGAAAAGTTCTCATCTCTCTCTCTCTCTCTCTCTCTCTCTCTCTCTCTCTCCTCTCGCGCATATATAAATGTGCAAATGTAAATATTTTAAACTAGTCATCTTGCACTGTGATATATTGCAACAATTGCAACAATATTACTGTGATATTTCGATATTGTTTATCAACGTATAATATATCAGTAATATTTCTGTGATATTATAATGTAATATATAATATTTCCGATATATTACAATATTACTGCAATATTATTGTAATAGTACGTGCTTTGTGGGAATAAGGCTACGTTTACACCGTACGACTGATAGCGACCTGACCTATATCGTGACCCAAAGTAGGTCTAGTCACCAACCATTTACACCGAAAGGGACTTAAAAATTGGTTGGGTCACATTTAGTCCACGCTGGTCCGAATTAGAGCCATCTATCGTATTTTGTACAGATTATTTCCATATACAGCATTGTACTCGCCAGAACATATACATAGCGCTATATTGAGTCGGGATGACAGATATCTTAATCTCTAAAATCTCGAACTTTAATGCTTAATATCTCGGTTCGCGAGACCGACCGCCGCATTTTTGCCAGATTCTTTCATTTTAAGTGAAAACGCGTCGAACGAGCCCAATTTCATCAAAATCGAAGATGAGGCCCGTATTCTAAATAATTACCATTATTTGTATTATTTTGATTAGCAAAGGCATTGGTACTTATGAACTTGAATCGCTGCATGAACTTTTTTCCATCTTTTTTTTTAAATATTTATGTTCTTTGCACAAATCAATTAGTCTTTTCACAGTCTAGAAGTAAATAACAAACCGGTTTAACCTAACTATTCAACAAAACAGCAGTGTCCTACCGAGCAAATGGCTACGAAGCTTTTAAATCGGGTCAGTCGTGCGTTTACCAAGAAAGTAGACGACCTATTTTAGGTGAGGGCGCTAAAAAATCTGGCCTGACCTACAACAGGTCGGGTCAGGTATAGTAGTGTTTACAGCGTGCGGCCTAAATAATGTGACCTAAATTAGGTCGAATTTGGGGTATAGGTCGCGGACTATACGTAACCATACTTACTATAAGCCTGGGCTGGATCTAACAATTCGTTATATTGTTAATGTAACATGCGAAGCTTACAGTAAATTTTTGGTTGAACGTACACATAAAACTATTACATAAAAGACAGTTGTATATAAATTGATATAAAGTCTAGTGATATGAATAACTCTTTAATAATGCTTTAAGTTGTCTGTATTATCGATTAAATGGAGTCCCCTATTCGGTGTATTTACCAAAAATTTGTTTTTCTTTTTGGATTTTCGAATAACTAGGAAAACTATCTTTAATAACTTCTTAGACGAATCTTCAAGCTGTAAGGATAGCAAAAGTTGTGGAATAGAAAAATCGAATGAAGATAGCTGGATATAAAATGGGTCAATATTGTATACAACATATTATTTAACATTTTGCCATCAAAAGGTTTAAAAACTGGCAATTAATTATTTTCAACGTATGTTTAAGTTCTTAGATATTCAAATAGCAACATTTTGACGCCATGCTGTACATTTAGATATGATGATTTCTAGCATTTTGTGTACTATTAGTGCATCCAACTAAATTTATTGTTATACATGCTGCGGAAGTGACAAAAAAGCGCACAATTTAAATATGAATTTACGGTTACATTAGACGCGTTCAGCAGAACGCAACAGTTTTGCAACCGTTTTATGATTGTCTGCTGAGATAGGACCATTTCTTTAGATCTAAAAGTATAATTCAATCAGCGTGAAGAAAATTTCCAATAGTTGCAAAATAAACGTTCTGCTGAACGCAGTTATTAACATTTTCGGGACGACAAATCGTCAGGTTCGTGTGTACATTAAATTAATATAATGAAGCAGATGGTCGGATGTAAGGGAAAGTGGGGGAATTGTGCACAGCGGGTAATTGTGCGCATCCTGGTTTGGTACTTTTCCAATAGAGAGGATGAAGACATCACCGTGATGAAATTTTTACGCAGGAAGTCGTCCTTTTAAGATATAATTACAAAAAGTACGACGTAAATACGTTGCTAACTAGAGAAATACAAAAAAGTGAAATCATATCTTTTCTTGTTATTTTAGCGTTAAGAAAATAAGGTGGCGGATCCGTATTTTTTATTTGTTTGTTTAAAGTTGCATATGTTATTAAAGTACGTTATTATGTGCGTCTTTTGAGCTGTAATTTATTATATTAAGTTTGGTTAGGAAGTGTCGAAGTAATCGTATTTCATATCGAGTCAGGTCGCGGCGAGCAACTGTGCGCAAGCGTTTTGAAATGCGCACAATTACCCATCTTCCATATACTACATATATAACTAGCACTAATTTTTTCGTTTCTTCTTTGAATTATTATTTCATCAATTTTTACAGAATTCTTAAAATAAAAATAACACAATCCGTAAAAGGCCATACGAGTCACGGGCTGATGAAGGTGCCAACGATTAATTTCAATCTTAATTAATCATTAATGTGTAAAATCCTCTTTATTGAACGTTTCAACTCACTTTGGAGTCCTCCTCAACAATACATATATTGGAGTGGATCCTCAAACGGAACGCTCAACATGTTTCATGAGCTTTGTAAGTTTATATTAACAACAATTAAATCTAATCTTCATTATATACATTTAGTTAATTTCAGTCTCTCGTCTCCAAATAATGTAACGTGTTCCGAATAATGCAAACACGTTACATTATTCGGAGACGAGAGACTGAAATTAACTAAATGTATATAATGAAGATTAGATTTAATTGTTGTTAATATAAACTTACAAAGCTCATGAAACATGTTGAGCGTTCCGTTTGAGAGTCGCGGCGGGCAACTGTGCGGCAAGCGTTTTGAAATGCGCACAATTACCCATCTTTCATATACTATCTATATGACTAGCACTAATTTTTTCGTTTTTTTTTGCATTATTATTTTATTTTACCATTTATTTTGCCAAAGTCTACGTGCATTATTATTATATTAGTTTTGTATTTTTGCTTAATATATATGTATATAATATATATTTAAAATATACTTAATATATATTTATATTGCAATATAATAAATATATTTTCTGATTTCGTTGTTCAACATCCATAATTCATTTATTTCCTACGATTTTTATTTTGTGTATAATTACCCAACCCATGCGCACAATTACCCGATGCGCGAGAAATTTTTTCGCTTTTCCGTTTTTTCCTTTTTACTAAATACAATCTTATTGAATAAAAATCTATTCAATATGAGGATACGTAATGGTAGAAGAATGTTTATAGTATCTATTTCCATACTAATATCGCTTTAAACTTGGAAAACCATTCCAAGATAATAAATTTCCCTTAGGTGCGCACAATTCACCCACTTTCCCCTACAGCACGGTATCCGATACGAGATTCACGGTTCGGCATTTGTTATCAGCTTGCGGGTGCGTTAATAGATATTTAGCACTTGATATAATTTAGAGAAATAGAAGGTCTATTTTTAGAAAAAATGAAACTATATATATTTATTTTCTTAGGAGATAGGATAAGGGTAATATAACAAAATACACAAGAAATTCATTTAATCCTTTAATGCATTTGCAAGAAAAGCAATAGAAATTAAAATGAATAATTGAGCATCACTTCTCGCTGTTGAAAAATATTTTCATAGAACTAATAATAGAAATAATTATATAATACATAAAATCTAGACAAGTACATAATAAAAAAACATTTTATATTTGTGCTAAAATTGATATTTTTTACATTTTTGTGCCAAATTTTTAAAATATCCGAGTATTAATTTAATACAATGTGATTGTGTTATTTAAATATTGTGTGTTAAATTGATATTCAATATTTTTAGTGTTAAAATAACACAATTTACAATTTACAACATATTAACGAATAAGTAAATAAATAATATACAAATAATATATTCTAAACGTAAATTTTCTAAGATAAATGAATAAAATGTGTTAATTTGACATATTATAAATATTAAATTTACTTAAGTATGCTAATTAAATATAACAAATATGATTTTTTCCGAAGAAATATCTTTCCACAATTTGCTTACAAATGTGTCAGCGTTACATTTTGTACATAATATCTGTGTCACTTCTTAATATTTCACCTTGTATTAAATTAACACAAAAATCTGGATGGACACATAAAGCCAGGTCTATATAGTACGCAAAACGCAGGTCGCAAGTCGCAAATGAAACGTATTTCAGATTATAATAGATCGCAGGACGCAGAATGCGAAAGTTCACCCAACTTCCTGCGTCCTACGTTCTGCGATCTGTAAACTATTATAATTAAAATACGTTAGGTTAGTTTCTAGTTTGTGACCTGCGACCTTCATTCTGCATGTTATGTAGATTGGGCTTAAAAATGTGTTATGTTTAACTCAAAATTTCCAACTATATGTAAGAAAGGTAGATAATAATCACTCACAAATATACTAGAACAACAAGTATGGTAATTATATGAAAAATTTTTTTAAATATAATTTGCTTGTTTAGATTTTTATTTCCAAGAAAGACGCAACGAGTTCACATATTAAAAAATTTTATATTAGATTAACATTTCGTGACTCGTGACATTTGTGACACTGCGACTCGTTTAACTTAACAAAGGAATAAGAAATAGAAGAGAATCTTATTCAAATAGATCTTATTGTTTCTTCGCAGTATTGCAACAATCGAGTAATCATTGTCAAATTGTTTGGCAAATCGACGTGCGAGAGATCCATTTAAGTATAAATCCGCGCTGATAGTAACGCGATCCGGTCGTCATCTCAAAGCCAAATGCAATTCGGTCATAGCGGTCAAATTGATTCGACAAACTGGAACGCTACGAATCCTCGTTGACATTCGGCATCGAATCCACAGGACGAATCCGCATGGGACGATCTCGGATCTCGGACGAGCTCGGATAACAGCAAGCAGGCTAGTCTACTCGTGACGACTCGGACTATCCTGATGTTCTGAGACGTCCAAACTGATTTCGTCGATTATCTTGTTCAGGCCGTTGCAAAGGCGAAGAAACTTGGACACGTCCGGATGTAATTTCGTTTCGCTGACCACGATGTTCGATACAAGCTCCGAACACACCGCAGATAAATCGAGATCAGTCGGCACGACTTGTACACTACGACCAAACCTATTTCAAGCAAAATTTATTTAATCATTCCAAATTTTCATCTAAATTGGACTTCTTTTCTGAGAACTTTACAACTTTAGAATTTTACAATTTTACATTTTACTGCTTACTTTTACTGTTGGGTATGAAAGATTACTCCACAAATCATCATTTCATGATTTGACAAGATTTTCTTGTCTGGTTGACTACTGCAGGCCTCTTATTGTTACTGTATATTTATATATTATAGGTTTAACAAGTTAATATTAATCTATTATTTTGCGTATTGTTAAACTGAAGAAGGTTCCGCACGAAACGTATGTATAACGATCTTATTAGATTACTAAAAATGCTATTTTAAATAGGTATATTAACATCTAAATTTGCTTGTATTTGGTCATTATTATTGTCTTGGAATTAACGATTCGAGCGTTCTCCATTTTGTTCATTTATAGCTTTTTAGATATGTACCTAGAAAATATGCAAGTAATGACTGCAAGTAGGACTGCATCGTATTCGTCGTAAATAAGATATTGTGGTATTAGCTAGTTTTGAAAAGTGGCACCTCGTAGAGATCGTTTGATCATTATTGAAGATCGTGTCTGCCGAGACTTTTTATCAGGACTTTTATCAAATTACTATAACTTTAGATTAATATTTAATATGATTGTCCTAAAAAATGACTATGAAGTTACAGTAATTTCAATCATTTTTATTGTTATAATAATTATAATTATAATCATTTTAGGTTGCCAACTATATATATTTGTTACTAAAACTATATATATGGTTATTGTTACTAATATTATAGCAGTAATAATCATAATTATATAGTAATATGTAATTATAATTAGAAATACCCAAAGGGGTTTTCTCTCAGTGTAGATCATGAAAAAGTTTGGTTTTTTATTCTAGGTTAAAGTGCACGACAATTTTACATAGCGGAGAACAGGAATAGCAAGCATAAAAAGGCTCCAGCGTGGCCATTTTGTTTCAATACAACATATACATATGTAGAAAATTTTTTATTTAGTTTAACATGTATAGAATTAAATTAAGAGCTTAAAATAGATATTTTTTATTTCTTTTATGAGTTGCTTTAAAAAATTCACAAAATTACACATAATTTCTCCATAATGGCTTAGCTCCCTCTCAAAAAAAGAAACTATCTCGTTACATGTTTGCTTCTTGCAGATTAGCATAAAGTATGCATATAAATCAACAAAAAATGTTTTATATCAAAGTGAAAAAATTCTAGAAAATCTTATATACATTCATTTTGTAGGTATTTTGTACAACATCCGTGAAGGAAAAAGGATAGAAATATATGACATTACTGTATCAACTTTGAGGCCTATTAGTCAGATATTCATTTTTGCTTGTTTTACGAAAAAATTAGTTACTGAAAAATTGCAAACAGTATTATAAAAAACTGAGCACGAGCGTAGCATGGTGGACAAACAGGACAGCGCGCGTCTACCATGCTAAGGGTTCCCTATAGCAAAGGGTTACAATCACGTTACGATAGAATCACAATAATCAGAAAGAAAGTATGATGTCACTGTGAGATTACCATAACAAAATAACACATGTTACAAAGATATTTGCTCATCATCATGACATTGCTGTGACATCATATTCGTGATAAAAGCGGATATTCACACCATAAAGTACGTAATCATGATTGTTGCGATGTAACTGTGACGTTTTTTGCTATGGGGATTCGATCCCCGATAGATTCAAGAAATTTTCACGCGCTCGTAGTTCCTCTTCGGCGATCTGGCAAACCACCAAGAGTATCCATTGCCAAGAAAACTTCTCAAACTAAACCGGCGCGTTAAATTGTAAGTCCCGTATGTCTGTGTACAATTTGCGTGCGCACCACGGGCCTACAAGAGGTAGGCTCTATCCCGACTTTGCGATGTTGCGGCATCGAATAAATGATTGAAAAAATTGCTACGTTATCTAATAAAAGGCACTTTCTAGTTTGTGTTTATATTTCTAAAGTTTTATTTTTAGCTTTTAGTTTAGAAATATTACCCAAAAATAAAGTGGTATATATGTCGGCATCGATGACTTTCCCTTCTATACACACATCGTTCATATTTTCAGCTCGATTTTCAGTAATAAACAAAATTTATGAGATACAATTTAGAGAACTATATCCATTAAGCAACTCTCTTCTTTACATTTCGATTAGGAGGTTAAAAGTGCAACTAGATGGTTACCTGATAAAATTGAGATCATTTCGTCCGCGTTTGAGTTGTCCATCGTTGACAGCCTTGAAGTTAGATCGACCGAATCTGATCACGATATCCGGCGACTTCCATCGGGGATGCCTGCTAACCATCGAATTAGTTTCTTCGTCGACGACGGAATTATCGGCGAGGTTGAAAGCAGACTGACTGCGTCCGAATCTAATGAAGGAAGAACCCATAGTGCTGCGTCTCTCTTTGGTCTCGGTATTTTCTTTATGCTCATTGATGCCATGTCTTTTTATCACATATTCAAATTCATTCGGCGATTCCTTGAAGATTCTCAAGCTACCATCGTCCTGGAGTGGCGTCAATATCGAAGAAGACACGAACATCCAATTGTAGAGAAATGCCATCACGATGAAAGCCCAAAGTGCGATCTGTAATAAAAAATTGTATGAATAAAATATATATATACTGTATATATATATGTATACATATCGCCCCATGCAATACTTTTTATCTTTTTTAATTTTATATTCCATAAAACTTGCTCATTATTATGCAAATTTTTTTCATAGTGAGAAAAAAATTTTTGGTATTTGTAACAATAACATGTTATTATAAATAATTATGATTATCAGAGTTGACAAACAACGCGTTAGTTGTAACACCGCTATCATTATTGTTACCTTTTTTCGATAACAATAGTGTTCCCTATTATCTTTATAGTCATTCAACGCATTATTTTTTTATTAGACCAAAATATTTTATTTAAATAGAAATTTAAATACTGAAACATATTTTGTATTTTGTATCTTATAGTTATAGGCTGCGTTCAACAGCCAATACTTAAAAATCTGTAGTATATACACATGTAACACGATCTGTAAATGCTTTACTGGTAATAAAGATTAAAATACCATCTTAACAACAACATTAATATTTAAAGACAATGTTTAATAAAAATTTTTAATAAAATAAAATTTTAACGAACAGTTCTTTAAGTGATTTAGCGAATATTTTTTGCATATATATTTAAACGGAAAGAGATTACATCAATGTAGTAAAATAAATAACTAACCAAATATAAACTATACTAATAACTAACAATATGAATAAGTTATATTAGGGGAAAGTCAGTTATATTTCATATAAACGTCACAGATTTGTAATTGCAAATTAAAATTTTTACGTAACACACACACAAATTAATTTCTATTTTTTGAAAAAACTGGTAGAAGTAATCTAGAATATAATGTTCTACTGTACAAATTACAAAACATTATAAATAACTAAACAAGTGAAAATAAAGTCTGTTAAATCGCGTACAAAATTACTAGACATAGTAGACTAGACTATAGACATAGTAGATTATAGACACAGTAGACACAGTAAACTAGACTCACATAAATGTCACATATTCATGTCTAATCTCATAATACAGATTATAAATTTCAGAATTACCAAATGACGTTATTGGGCGATATGTAATTGATTTATCAAGGTTGACTTGAATTACGAGGTGTAACAAGAGCATGTATCGTCCAACGCGTACGTGCGTCACATAATAAATTATATTGGCGTCTTATTATCTGTATTAATATCCTGTTTAACAATATCATGGCGCACTGAGCAAGATTAATGTGGTGCCTTATATTACTTTAATTAACTGTGTACGCGACTGCCCTTCATAATCACGTCACAAACTTAACTGTTGCACGCATTGTTAAAAACCTGCAAATTTACCAGGACTTAGGGATACGAGTATTAATGTAAGCCTAGATAGGCAAGTTCACTTATTAATTAACTGATCTTTATTGTTACTTTACGCAGATTGCACTGCATCAATATTAATGTATGTATTAGCATGTATTACTCAGATTTTCTACTTATGCCGCTCACGTTTCGTTGCATTATACTTTATACTAAATGAGCGGTATTATCGCGTTAACGATTAATAGCAGATTTTTCAGTTGCCTTAAAGTTATAATATCTCCACTAATTTTTAAGTAACTAATGATTAAAATAGAGAGAAGAGAGAAACAGTATGAAATTTTTCCCGAGACATCGAACATATGAACAAATAACAAAATCATAGTTTTCAATAAGTGAACATATATTTATAAAGAATCATACATAATTAATTAACGTATTTAATATAGAGTAAAATATTTTACGCATTAATTTTACCTACTGTCTTTCAGAAAGATCCGACCTCGATCTGGTCATTCTCAATGTTAAAACAATAAAATTCAAACGGAATTAACTAAACGTAATTATAAGAACAAAAAATTATAAAACCTATTAACCAAATTCATAGCTGACTGTGAAATACATTCCAGATTATTAAATCGCTTTGTAGTCGTCAACAGTTGTCTTACAGTAGAGTCAAACGAAAAATACGTACTACATCAGAGACAACCGGTGACGAGTTGACGACTACAAAACGGTTTAATAATCTAGAATGTATTTCACAGTCATAGCTATGAATTTGTTTAATAGATTTTATAATTTTTTGTTCTTATAGTTACGTTATGTTTTTATATTTTATTGTTATTAGAATGATTAGTTAATTCCGTTTGAATTTTATTGTTTTAACAATGAGAATGACCCGATCGAAACATATGTTCTAATAAACTGTTTGTTTTTTAATAATATATAGCATCAAGACTTTGCTTGGCTCGTAGCCTTATATTCTCATTATTTTAATTTTATAAAAATTTTATTAAAAATAATATTAACGCATGTGTAAAAGGATCTTTTAAGTTCTGAAATTTCTTTTTTATAATAAATGTCTTAGTTTATTTTAACATTTGAACAGATTTTTAAGCAACAATTAAATCAATCACCTCGCTTGGCTCATAGCACTTCGATTTTATTTTAATTGAACCTTAAAATGATTAGTTTAATTTTAATTTAAAATATTAGATGTTAAAAAAGATTGCGAAAAATCACAATGAAACTTCAAATATTTTAATCGAGAAAGATTCTATCATTGAATATCTTCTGAAATAGAAATGTTAATATTGAAAATGCGATTTCCGTTCTCCAAACATTATTAATCTTTGAAATAAAATCGAACACATTTCAAAAGAAAAAAGTTGATATAAAGTTAATATCATGAAATATTTTTTTATTATGAATCCTTATCACACTATGCATTCAATTTTCTCGGAAATTAACTACAGATGTCTTTTTATCTTACTATTTTTAGAATATAATAAAATACAATAGCTAAAGTTATTATCAAAATTTTTAAGCTGTGATTTAATAAATTAATCCCAAATGTCATGAGAATGTTTAGAAAGACAAGATGGCATCACGATAAATCCGACAAAATTAAGTCGATAAGTTTATGAAAATTGAAAGGGAACATACAAGATTTGCCACGTCGCGTCACTTCAATAGTAAGTAAATATGTGTGTCCACGCTGTAAGATAGTTGAATGAAAATGGAAATTAGCTGAAATAATAAGAAAACATATCTCAAAGGAAAACATTGCATGAAAGCGGAAAATAATATACAAAAGCAACAGAGGATTTATCACGAAGACCGGAGACAAATTCGTTGACGCAAAAAAATTCACCATTGTGAAATATTTCTGTGCGTCCGTTTTATAATTCTAACGAAATTTTCAAAAAACAATGCATATTATTGCTAAAAATATTGTATTTTTTATTTTAGTTTTCTGAATAATCAATTTCTATCCTTTTTCTCCTAAAATAAAAATTATCGGTTTCTTTTTTAGAATCATTGAATCATTAACATTATGTAAAACAAAATTTTAAAAAAAATTTAAACCTTTTAGTGCATCTAATAATTTGTAAAAAACACTTTCTTTGATATATGTATATATTTATTTAAGAATCATTATTTAAGATGAAAACAAAATAGAATTTGAAATCTTTCTTCTCTCTCTCTCTCTCTCTCTCTCTCTCTCTCTCTCTCTCTCCTTTTTCCTTTTATTTCTCTAATGTGCAAAGTATTTCCTGCGTAAAAACTAAACAAATAATATATATCACATAATAAAAACATTTTGTACTTTTATTAAAACGTCTTAACTTATGTTTTGTTATTTTTGTTAAATTTTTGACACATCCGAGTATTAATTTAACACATTATAAATCTTAATTTTAGTAAAGAAATATGCTGCCATATTTGTATCCAAATTGTGTTAAAATTTTACATTTTTAAAAAATATTACATCGTAATTTTTACGTAATCCAAAAAAAAAAATTCTGCCAATAAGCAGGGAATTTCTCTTAGCATTTCCTCTAAGAGTCTAAGTAAACAATCTTATATGAATTAGGCGTGTGTATTTATAACACGAATTTATCTATATAAAAATGAGGATCTATAAACATGAAGATCTATAAAATGAGAATCTATATAATCATAAACTATGATTAAAAATAAATTCCTCTATAGAAAATTCTATTATAATAATCCGAAGAAAGCCTTTTGAAATAAGAAGATAAGCAAGATAGTAGCACGCTTATTTGTTAGAAGAAACTTGCCATTACGCGCTATCGTAGCTATGCGTACATGTCAGTACATCATGCAAGACATTCTTCTAGCATTAAGAGGATTGCAATCTTAAATTCAGCACCTGGTAATACAATATTCCTCTACTTTGCAGAGTATCTTCTTGAGGTCGTCGTTGTTTGAATATTATGAGGATTTTTCACTTATATAATGAAAAATCCTCTGATATTAACAAGGAATCGCTAAACGGCAGAATATTTCTTTTAGGGTGTAAATTATAACTGATTAGCAAAAGTAACTACAATATATGTAAAATAAAATATTAAATAACGGAACATTAAATTAAATATTTATAACTCGTATAATTTGTGGAAATTAAGACAGCATCTTTCTTTTTTTCCGATTACTAAACATATTAAGATAGATAGAGATCATTTGACTTCTCGCTACATATTCTTGATCATCATCAACCTGATCATTAATAATATTCAGTTGAAGAGATAGCTCAGATGTTAATCCACACAATTATAGAAGATTAATTCACGGAACGATCACCGCACATCTCTCCGCGGTGAAACACTCACTCCACAATAACGAGAGCGACAAAACACTCACCATTTTGTCGACTTTTAGACTTCTCGATGAGTAGGGCGATGCAGAGAACGAGATCGCGAAACGTAAGTGTCAAAATGGAAAAAACGTAATACGGTGAATGTAGCGACAGCGTGGTTTGGTGGTGGTTTCTGGTGGAATGGGTGTCCGGGGTTGGCGATGACACCCTTTATATAGGTGCACCCTGGCGCGCATATTTCCCCTCTCCCCCTCGGCGCATTGGTCCTCTCACTCTCCGTATCTGTGAGGAGGAGACATTCTCACCTGAGTTATGATTGGTCGGAGCGCACAACACGATACCTCTACATTATTTTGATTCAATTACACCACCGGCTACCGACCTACGTAATCTTCTTTATTATTTATGACTCTCGGCAAATAATAATCATAGGGGTGGATACGAAAGGATCCTCGCTGCCGTCATCGGTAACAATATCGACGCACTGATCTCTTCTTCTCTCTCTCTTTCGGTCTATTTATCATGTCTGTCTATCTATCGTGCAAAAACAACTCGCTGTACGTAGAAACAACAACGGTGTCAGAACAACCGGCTTTCCACTTATACACGTACCTGCATCGTGCTTTAATCTGTGATTCATGAAGATCGAATGAAGTAGCAACAGGTAAAGCGCCTTTACTATCCGACAGCCTTATACCCTTACAAAAATCTAATACTAGCCAATTTATTACTAAAAGATAGTAATTAATTATTTATTTGGAGTATTAATATTAGGAGTACTACTGAACAACACAGAGCTTTTAATACTTAAAATAAATAATTAATAATTGTCTTTCGAGTATTGGCTAGTATTAGATTTTTGTAAGGGTAACTTTTATTTTATATCGCTTTCTGTTAAAAATTCAATATAATGGTGGAGTGATGAAAGTACATCTGTGTCGTCAGTTACGAAGATATCGCAGTAAAGAGAACTTTATACGAGAAGTTAAATCATGCGGACATTTGATTTACGTCAATTTTAATGTTTGAACGATAGTTTCAGAAAACACGTAAAATGTATTATGTGCGAACTTTTTTCCATTAAACTAATTGAGGGATTCCGAGTTTCGGACGAGAAATACGTCAAGACTTTTTAAGTTTGAACGCGCTTACGCATATATGCGATATGATCATACTTTGTAACAAACTGCAGTAAACTCGTCTTTTCTTCATATAAACTGTCCGTTACCTTTCATGATATAGAAAAACAAAGCAAATTTGGTTGTAAAAGTCTATACATGTTCAATGCATTGTACGCTCGCGCGCGCGTAATGCGAGGGTTGCGATAACTACATGTTAATCATGCGGCGAATCAAATAAGTTTCGATTGCATATACATATTTGTAGTACAAATATTAATTTTATTTCTCAATTTTTCTACAGATAGTTTAGAACCAAAAACGATCATTTTATTTAAAGAATGTTAAATTTTCTTTTAAAAACTTATTCATATGTCAAAACAAACTAAGATGTTCATTATTAAAAACAAAATAACTACAATAATTAGTATTGCTAGCAAATAAAAATCCGGCAGATACATGATTGCTTCTATTACTAATTAATTGATTGGAATAGCAGACTAACATATCAGTCTCCATGACAGAAGAATCTTATATTCGTTTTCAGCACCGACATTTTTGTTGTCACAATATCTACAAATTATTTATTGCAAATAATGGCTTTTATTTATTCACAGTATAAACATTCATTTTATTTATTAATTTTTCTATATTGGAGAAAAAAATTTACTATACGCGCTAATCCTAAGCCATAACGGCCAATTCCATTTGCAAATATAGGGATTACAATTATTATTTGTAAGTGTAGATATTTTTTTTCATACTCGCTGCAAAAATTATTATCATCAAATACAAAATATTTGTCAAATATGCAAATTTATTTGCTATATGTATCAAACAAATTTGACAATTATATTATTTTTATGTTAGTATTTATATTATATAGTAAGTAATTAATATAATTTTATGACAATTTCTTTTTTGAGTCAAATGTTAAATATCAAAGTCGTATTTACAATGTTTCAAAGAAGTTGATGACTTTTTAATGAGAAATTCTTTGTCCACTTTTAAATATATTTTTCCGTAAAATAACGAGACATTAATGATTTTCCGGTTACGACCAAGTAAGAAGAACTAAAGTTCTCTTTTGAGCTAAACTTTAAAAGAAATCAATGAATAATTGAATTTGCACCATATTTAGCCGTTTTCAGATAAAGTTTATTGTATTGGTGTTTCAATTTTACAGGCTTAATAATCGAGACATAATGTTGAAAATTAGAGAGTTTTGCTATAAGTAATAACTGCCTTTAATATTTTGGCTAAGGAAAAAGCAATTTCAAATCGATTACATGCGAGCTTTTTGAATTTGTATACTAAAAAAGATTTATTAAATTTTAATAAATATTTCTTTGAATAGTCCTATCCAGGTAGCAAACATACGTCATTTTGACGTCAAATTCTGGTCATGTTGGTACGAATGACGTCAAGTGACCAAAAATTGACCAACCGATGTTATAACGTCATTATGATGTCGTCATAATAACGTTAGAATGACGTCATATCTTGATCTTCCTTAATTCTCCATTTGGAAACGTCCTAACATGATGTCATTTTGATGTCGTCGCGCACACATATAATTTGCGAAATTAAAGAGAGAGAGAGAGAGAGAGAGAGAGAGAGAGAACGTCATTAAGACGTCATTAAGACGTCAGCCATGGTCAGTAAGTGACCAAAATTGACGTCAAAATGACGTGTATTTGCCTGGGTAGCGAAATATTTATTTACGCGGTAAATAAATAATTAGATAAATAAAAAAATAATAATAGAAATAAACTAATGGTTCTTGTATCTAATGAATATGTGTTTACATTTAGTAAATATTCCGTTAGGAGTATTCAAAGAAATATTAAAACTCAATAAAATTTTTTCACGGTGTATTAATTTTAACTACGGTAAAATTGCTAAGATAATTGAAAAGTAAAATTAAATAATTGTAATGTAAAATTAAAATATAATTATAAAGAGATTGTTTTATTTTAATAATTCTAAGTAAAAGAGAGTAACCAAATTAACAAAAATTTTGAAGCATTTTAAGCACTAAGTTCTGTTGCGGGATTCTTTAATAAACGTTTTAGCGACAATTGTCGTTAACTAATGACAACCGCGCTTTCTTCGAGGATTGTCCTGTCATTGGGTGCATTCAGTACCACGACCGCTTACTGAGCGCTCAGTAAGCTCTTGTATCTGTTTGGTCTATATTTTTAGTTCTAACGGAATATACCAATAAGATGTAAGCGCTCCAAAACAGTTGAGTCTGCTAAACGCGACCAATGTAACAATATCGTTACATTCGTTAAACTGAGAAAAAAATATCTTAATCTCAAAGAAATATTTGTTGCTCGTATTCAAACAAATTATTATTTTAGATCAATAAAAATTTCTTTGAAATCAAGATATTTTTTTTACTTTAAAAAACACATTTTAATTTCAAAGAAATTTTCATTAATCCAAAGTAATAATTTGTTTGAATACGAGCAAAGAAATATTTCTTCGAAATTAAGATATTTTTTCTCAGTGTAAGAATTACAGAATATAGATCCTTAAAATTTATTAAAAGTGAAGAGATTTTCTTACGAATTAATGTCTCTTTCTGTAAGTTAAAACGTGTACATCAAAAACAAGAAAAGCATGCACATATCAGTTATCTTTTAAATGGAAAAGCTTATCTGAGCAAAAGGAGATCAGCGTCGTCATGTTCCGTTGCATAAGATCGTATTCAAGTTTAATACTAGTGCAAAGATCGTTTCTCTCTCTCTCTCTCTCTCTCTCTCTCTCTCTCTCTCTCAGCTATTGCCAACATCGAACAGATTGTTACATAAACGCACGTAATTCATACTTGTTACTGCGAAATATAACAAATCTTACACTGCATTGTGAATTTGAATATAATTTGCCTATTATTACTTTTCCTGGTTTAAGAATGCAGAATAAAACGTAAATTCAACAGAATTTAACAATTCAAAAGTAACAAAAAACAGCAAGGCGTCAATTTTTTATTAAAACTACTGTGTAGTACACTGCGCGGATTTTGTGTAATATAAACTAATTATTACAACTTAAATCGCTTATTTGTAACACAACTGAAATATCTATATACAGGATGTCCCATAACTCACCTAACAACGCTCGTGGGCAGGTAAAGCGGACTAAACTGAGTCGAAAAGTCCTCTACTATTTTGTAATTTTCGCAATAGTTAAGAAGATATTAATTACTAAAAATTGCCGAATATTGGTCTTTAATAATTTTTTTCTCAAATACTATCAATTTTACAAAAAACCTGCAAGAGACAAAAATTGTTTATTTTCTTTTCATAGAACTCTAAAATTTTTTTCAGAATTTTTTATCAACTTTTTAGTACTGCATTTTCTTATTTTTACCATCATGAAAATCCGGTATTAAAAAATTCTGAAAAAATTCTCAGAACTTTATGAGAAGAAAATAAACAATTTTTGTCTCTTGCAGTTTTTTTGTAAAATTGATAGTATTTGAGAAAAAAATTATTGAAGACCAATATTCGGCAATTTTTAATAATTAATATCTTGTTAACCATTGCGAAAATTACAAAATAGTAGAGGACTTTTCAACTCAGTTTAGTCCGCTCTACCTGCCTACGAGCGTTGTCAGGTGAGTTATAGGATACCCTGTACATGAGTTGTGTCTGTGCCTAATGAATCTAAGAAATAAAGCAATAAAGCCTACTCATCGGAGAATATAAAAATGTAACGAATAAATTATTTTACTTATTTCGTAATATATGTTAATTTCGACAGTTAGACGGTTGTCGCACAGCACCTTGTGGTTTGTTTGTTTTGTAGTAGTGGCCGAGTGGGCGGCGCGTCAAATATGTATATATATACATATATATATATGATTCCGCGCAGTCATTCTGTACTTACCGACGCTCGTGCAGGCAGATAGTCGCTCTCTTCTTCATATTTCTTTTTAAAACGTGTATATTTGCGATAAATACTAGATAATACGAAACGTACTTTAGATTAAAGTCGTACTTTAGATTCCAAAAACTTATTTAAAATATTAATTAAAAAATAGATCAGTAGAAATTGTTTAAAATAATAAATCACTCTTTTATCTTATTTATTAAAAATATATATTTTAAATAACTTTATTTTAATACAACCGAGCTCTGTATATTAGTATATATTGATAATTTGATTTTATATTACGTGAAGAAAAGTATAATCTAATTAGTATTTTATCACGAAATGAAACAAGGATAGGGATAGTCGGCAGTTCGGCACGCTTCTATCCCGTGGATATAGTACAGACACGAACCACATCTACGATTTTATCGATAGTGTCAGAAAATGTATGTAGTCACGTGGTTCGCACACTAAAAATGGATGTACTGGCGGTAATGTACGGGCGATTTCGATGGTAAGGCCGGAATCAGACTAGGCATTAAAGATTGAGATTGAAGATTGAAAGATTGAAATTTGACCAATCAAAACAATAGGAGCTAAAATTCCTTTGTCCTCATTGGTCAAATTTCAATCTTCAATTTTCGATCTCAATCTTCAATGCATAATCTGATTCCGGCCTAACAGGAAAAAGGACGGCATGACCTCTCTCAGATTTCTCTCTACCCTTAATATCTTCGTTCTCTCTCTTTTCAACGCCTAAAGAATATATATTTATCCCATATATATTTATTATGTTTTAAGTGCAAACATTTTTGGGAATTTCAAGCAACGCGAACAAATAGAAATGATAATAGAATCGACATCGATTTTATTGTCATTTTTCACTGGGATATCATATTTAAAAAATTACTAGTAATACTAAGAGCTTATTGGACTACAGCCATCAGATTAAAAATGTCGGTCGAAACAGCCAATAGCAAAGATGTCGGCATTTCAGCTTCAGATAAAAGAATTGCTCTACTTTGGTAATTGCAGAGATAATTGGTATATCTAAGGGCCAGTTTCACCAACGCCAATTAACTAGCTTTAGCTCTGTCTCCTTGAATATCGCTCTCTGTCTTCTAGAAGCAAACTAGTGTTTTCTCGGGAACTCAGTTGTTTATGCTCAAATCACACTAGCGTTTGAAATTACATCAGCATTTGCATTTGCGTCTCTTGACCAATCAGAAAGATGCTGCTGATCAGCAGTTCCTTTCTGATTGGTCAAGAGACGCAAATGCAATCTCCAATCTCCAATCGCAAGGCTGCGGTCCACTTGACGCTACAAACGCTTCGAAGCGTTTGAGCGACCAATCGGAACAAAGAATTTTACGAATTGACTAATCAAAGGCCGGTATTCATAATCGGTTTTTATTTCAAG